>NC_043760.1:10027993-10332993 GCF_902148845.1 Salarias fasciatus
GAAATCCACCTGGGAATCAGGATTTGTTTGTGTGTCCTGCTCACTGATGTCCGGAGTTCATAAACACCACGAGATGAAGGATTAAATCCCCAATCTGTGACCCAAATGTGAAATGAACAAGTCAAAGCATGTGATTACCACAAGCACCAGACCTCCTGTTGTCACACAGTTTGGAGTGAAAAACAGCAGAAGATCTGATCTGAATCGGAATCCTGGAAAACTGTGAACACAGATTAAACAGAAGATGCTGAAAATGCTTCTGCACCGTGACGTTAACTCTGCCTTCGCCTGGCGACATGTAAACTTTAAGAGTATTTTCCAATCTCCACTTCAGGTAAAGCTTTCAGATATAATCCTTTTTGATGGGTCACAGCTTAATTTACAAGTTCATTAAAAGATAACTTCATTTGTTGATTAAATGGGGCCCTATTGTTTCAGAGGAGTTTTGCATTTACACAACCATTTCCAGAGAAAAGACAGAAATGCCACTAGTGGGAAGTGTTGGTTGTTTTTGTAATGGAACCACACACACTTGCCACAATAATCTATCAACACTGACAATGGGTGTTTTTTAATCCAACTGAAAACATTTTTATTAAAAGAATCTGCGATCCACGTTCAGTCCTGGAATACACTCCAGCTGAAGTGGCTTATACAGTGTCTGTGACATGCAAAAGGTTTCTCTCCCACTTTTCAGGTTCTGATCATTATGTTTCCAGCACCTATCGATGTATTTTTATCTGCTTGATCTCTGCTCAAATAGCGCTGAAACAGCTCCGGAATTCTGAGGAATATTTAGTTAAAATCTGAACTCAGACACTCACATATTCAAGCATTTTATAAATGCTGTTTTCATGTATTTATTCAGTTGTTGTCTCTAATATGTGACATTTCTTCTTTCATGGTTAATCAAATAAAACCTGTAATTTATTAATTTCTCAAGTGAGACACGTTAGATTTATCAGTATAAACTCAAAACGCTGCTCATTATGGTTGACGAGTGACAAAATGCATTTGCTACTATTATATGGAGAAAAACTTTTCTTGGTTTCAAAATGAAGACATGAAATCGACATTACATTTTACTGAAATCAGATTTTCTTAGATTCATGTCTCGATTTATTAGGACTGCACTGATACCTGTACCAGGCTGGAGTCCGACACTGTGTGGAACAAACACACTCCTATAAGAGATCCTGATAAACCCTGGCGAGTGTTAGGTAACGTCACGCCTCAGAATCAACAGCAGGTTGACAAGAGAGCAGGAGCGACGTCCATGGTTTGGAGATTCTAATGAGAACGACAAAAGTGAGAATTATCTCCTGGAAAAACATGAAGAGAAGTAGAACAATAGTTCTTCTCGAAGATTAATTATTGTGTTATGATCCATGCAATGAGACAATTTGTCCAGAAATTAGACAAGTGTACTCGCTTGCTTCTGGGATTATGTGCAGTAAGAGTTTTGTGATGTAATGCATATCGTCGTTTACATTTCATGATAAATTATCACTGTGATACACCTCGCTGTTTTCCATGCAATCAGAGAAATCCAGCTCCAATCTGTATTTGTTCAGATTGAGATCTGAGGTTGTCTTCCGACCGCAGCATCAAAACCTGAACGCATGTGGTGCAACTGAAAGGGAAGACGCTGCTTTTATTACCAGGATGAAAGTGTTTCCGCCTTCAGCCTCTTCCTGGAACTCAATCTGTTCATCTATCTGCCGGCTTTTCTCCCAGAGAAGAAGTCAGCTTCAGGAAGATAATGATGTACAGTATACTTTCTGATCTGATGGCAACTGAAATCATTTCTGTCATACAGTACGACACACCAGACACATACCCATATCCATACATACGATACCTAAATCTACCAGTACACAGACGGGAATCACAAACCTAACACAAACTTTTTTTCTAATTAAATCAAATTAACAGTGACTACAATGCAAATATCGATATTTAAAATTATATCAGTCTTACTAATACTAGTGCACGTAGTTAACAAAGCAACCAAAACCATTTAATTAAACTGGTAAGTCCATCTATTGATTAAAAAACATGTACAGTGTTTTGGGGGATTGATATATTGTAATGGTAGCTGTAAATCTTCTGTTTCACCCTTTATAGAGACATAAATATGTTTTGGTTTAACAGTTGGGAGATAGAGATGCACCACATATCGCAGGGTTTGTTTTTGGGTTGTTTTTTTTTTTGCATTATTTGTCTTCTGCCATATAAAGGATGTTTTCAGTGTTAAAAGCACATTCCTGAGGGAGCCGCCGACCAACAATCGCACACAAAGCTGTGGCTAATCTGAATGATATTCTCCCCTCCAGCCCATCTCTCTCTCTCTCTCTCTCTCTCTCTCTCTCTCTCTCTCTCTCTCTCTCTCTCTCTCTCTCTCTCTCTCTCTCTCTCTCTCCCCTCTCTCTCTCTCTCCTGTCGCTTTCCGTTTGTTTTCAGGGCTGGTTTCATTCTTTAACACATTTCACCAGCATGCGTTCCTCCGAATACCCCCTCTCCGCTCTGAGTTGCTATGGAGGCCGCGCACTTCTCCCTCCCCGCCGTCTGTGAACAACAGCTGCGTTCTGCAAAAGCTTTCATGGGCTGACAGTTGTTATTACCGAGCGGGGAGGAAACACCTCCGTTCCAGTGGGTGACTTATTCAAATCGCTCCTTTTGTGAACAAGTGGGGCGATAACTCAGCCGCCGTATCTTATTAGCTGTAATCATAATTGGCAGGTATCCAAAAACACATTAAGTGTACATGTGGTTTCTGTTTGCAACAAAAAATGCGAGAAAAGGCTCAGCCAGCTGGAAACGTGCTGCAGAAAACAACACACAGAGACGCTGTGCGAAGGCTTTTTGTTTGGTTTGGTTTTTATGCCGATATATGCGATTCCCTGTAAATTCTCCAAAAAAATGTTAGTTGTACAAAGTTAAAGATTTATTCTAATATTGGAGGGAAAATTATGGCTAATTTTTTTTTTTTTTTTAAGACGGCATGTGAACTTGATGTATTGGTACAACTTAACGTTTCTGTCATTCCTTACCGCTTTAACGAAGTCCCTAAATAAACGGTGTAAATTGTAGCTTAAATTTGCAATTTCAGGCACCATTAACTCGTGTTAAAGGTTAAAAGTGAAAATGCATCATTTTTGTGTTTTCGTTTCAGAAAAGTTTCACTATCACATCACAATGTTTAAATAAAACTTTAGATGTAAACTGGAGAAAGCATCACTAAACATAAGTTAATATAACCTTGGTTAAAATAAGCCTGAGAAAATAACTTACTATGGAATACCTGCTTACTTCAATGTGTTTCTTTAGATTTGAACACGGTGACTCCCAATGGGGACGTCTGAACTACACAAGACTAAAGAGAAAGATGAATTTGCCAAAAAGAAAGAAAAGTGTACCAAGAGCCTTTCATGGAATAAGGCGTCATAGATGCAATGGACAGAATTAGAGCAATTCGTCTTTTTGGATTAAAAAACTAGCAAATTAAAGTTTGAAACTGCGAGCTGAAGCAGCACCAGACCAGCAAACACACCGAGACGGTGTGAAAACCCAAAGAGACTTTTAACCACTGAACCATGGCTCTTCACTCTGATTGATCCGTTGTATGAAGACACGATACAATTATTGATCAGAGTTACAATACTCCTTTCTAATAACATTTTAAGACATTTTAAAAGATGGTTTGTTTGAAATAAAAAAATAAAACCATCAGGCTGGATGAAATGCCTTTTAGCCAATATTGTTAATGATTGAAGAAAAAAAAATAGCTTTAACTTTTCTTCTCTGTGTCAAACTAAACTTGATTAAGTTTTAGAGCCAAGTAAAGAGACAGAAAGGCCATCCCATAATTACAGACCAGAAGTGACCAGTTAAATAATGGCCGTCAATATTTCTATTAAGGTAATGTGTTTCCTGAAGACTCCGAGGTTGGAACGAGACCAGAAAAAGAGACACATGGTGGCAACACCTGACAAAGACCAAATAAATCCTGCCGTGTTTAGTCTCAGCAGATAAATGCGTTTAATGGCTTTACCCGAACAATATCTGATCATTTCTCTTTGGTAATTTGGGACATGCTTTCACAGATATTGGATTGGAATTGAATTAAACTGCAGCCTGTTGAACGATGGTTTGTGTTTTTGTCCAGGCAAACTAGCAATGCAGTCTTTGTGCTCTGTCATATGTTTTTTGTTTTTTTTTTTAATCAAAACCCTTTGTCATCCCTTCCTAATAAAATTTCACAGAAACATTCTCCAAACATTGGCGTTTCCACACTAATTCACTGCCACTCAAGAGTATCTTAATGAATGAAGAGGGATAACCTTCAACTCTGTGCACACAGTAGAAGTCAAGTATCTCAAAAGCCCTTTGAATCAGCAGGAACTCTTCAGTCTTTATTCCTCCAGGCCCACTGAAGCATACTGGGAAACTAGAATAGTTATTATTCTTTAGCTTTTGCATTCAAAGCTTGTTGCAGCTTTGTGTTCGTTCTCAGTTTTCCCGCCTTGATAAATGGGAAGTTCTTGTTAGAAACTGCGATATCAGTGGCAGGAGGTCTGCGTGGGGGATTGCGTTTGAGTTCAGGGTCTCCTGTGGTGTGAATCATGTCACGGCTGTAATATTGGATTCATATTTGCAGCTTCCTAGCGGGACCTCCTCTGCGTCCGCGTATCAGTAAGAGAGTCGATGAAAAGAAAGATTACAAAGCCTCAGTTCTGCTGATTCGGTGCTAAAATTAAACAGGAGAACGATAATTTCCATTTGCTTCCAATCCAGTGGTTTAGATACCATCTGCTGCTCGTAATCAGTTCATGATGATCCATTACCTGATTAGCCACACTCTGGAATAGCTATGAGATGTGGGGAAGTCTTTAATTTGCTCAAAATGATGAAAGAAACAAAAAAAAACCTAAAGAATGTTCTGTGATGGCGTTTAAGCTAATCTCATCATGCAATCAGCAGCGATTATGGATATTTTATTAATAAAAATGCTAATTTCTCTTCTTTTCATTGTTTCGTTGAACACATTCCAATCATGCTTTTGTTATGTTTGGTTCAGGGTGACATGCAGTGAGTGAATGAACTTTGCATCAGTTTGTCTCATCAAATGTTGTTAAGGCTAAAATCGATTTTTTTTTTCTTTTACCGGAGCCAATACTTTTCAGAACAGAATATAAAGTTAAAATGTATGTCTGTCGGGACCCACCAACAGCACTCACTTGCAGATACTGAATATCGATACCATTACTTCTCAAATGCCAGAAAGCTTACTTTGCACTCTATCATCCTGTTTAGCGTGTAGCATCACCGGTGTGTGAGCCCTCTTTAGCATGTAGCATGTGGCACAGCTCGGTGTGAAATCTTCCTGGATCCACTGAGCGGATAAACTAAGGAGTGACGTCGAGCTAACTCTGCTGCTCCAAATGTCCCTGCTGACGTATGGGTGTGCACTCCCAACTTTAAATTTATAGGAGAACATGAAACTGTATAACCATGAAACCTGACATCTGTGTCTGTCCCGTTTAGCACGGTACACAGTTGACGGTTACGGTAATTGGAAGAAACTCGGGGTCGCTTTAACACATTCAGAGAGCGAGATTTGGATCAAATCACCGACCACGGGGTTGGAAAACAACCTGCTCTACCAACAAACTAGTAAGAGATGATGTGGTCTGTGAGCATAGAGCAAAAGTTTGTCTTAAATACTGATGGTGAATAGGGCAAAATGTATTTGGGTTTTTAGGAACACTGAGTCTGAGTCTTTGTGCTTTCCTCTCACAGTGTGTCCAAACAGCTCAATAGAGGCCATAATCCAGCCATAGACACAGAATAAAGAACTGTAAACAAGTCTTTACATCTCTGTGCAGCTGTCGGAGGCTCCGTTTTGACTGACGCATCTTGGGCGTGACACGCGCTCACCCTCAAATTGTGTAATCGATGGAGGCATGTCTGAATGCTGTCTAACCCTGCTGACATCAACAGCCACCTTCAAAGGCAGCACACACAGAAACACAAAAGGCAGCCATGAATGGGCCGGTGCTGCGGTGCGCTGCGGATGACAGGGAAAATACCGGGCTGAGATTAAGTTTGACAATCAAGAAAACAAATCTCTGAAAGGTAGACACACGTTTCAACTGGCTTCATCGAGTCTTTATATAGACAGTGATTCTACCTAATATAGAACTAGCTATACTACCACCATGAAATGATGGTGGCTAACAAGAGTGAGAGCCTCTTTGCAAATCAAATTTCTGGATTTGAATAAAACATTGTGTTCTTCTTGTATTATTTTTAGTAACAAAGCGATATTTGTGAAATAATCTGATGATCCAGATTTGCTGTTGTGGAAATGCTGTCATCTCCAGGCAGCTGGTATTCCATGTAGACTTTGGTCTCTGTCAAACAAACAGGAGGCTGCTGTGTGTCGTCTGTACAAATCAGTCTGTGCATTTCTTCAACTGAATACGATTCCAGTTTAATGAGAGAGTAGGCGGGTGTGTTAGCTTAAAAAGGCCCCACCAAAACAACAACAACCAGAGCGCAGCTCATTACAGAGTCCACGCTCGCTCCCCAACAGATCCTCCTGCCCCCGGCGCCACTCCTCCCCCGACCCAGATTCACTCGGGGAACTTTAGAACTAATAATCCGGTTTGTCCGTTCGGAGCCGGGGAGGTGTTTGGATGTCTGTCTGGGCTTTGTGCCCCTGGTGCTCGGCTCTCCAGACTCGGTCTCCATCACGCTGAGTGAAATCTGGAGTCAGCTCGTACCCCCGCCTCTGCGGCTCTGCCCCCTCGCTCGCTACTCCAAGAAAGGAACAAATTCTGTGCTTGCAGCCACATTTTTGTTGTAATTCGATACAGTCACGGCTTCCTCTTCTCTATTTAGAGTCCTGTTTTCTACTTGTGTTTTCATATATGTTGGGTTTTCTTTGTGTTTCCCTTCTCTTTTCGCTGTCGCTCTCCACCTCTCAAGAAATACTTGTTATTCGCACACTGTTGAGCTCATTAACAGGAGTTATTTATGGAGATCAAGGAAGCGGAATAAATAAAAAAAAGGTGAGACTGCAAATGAAATTCACTCCTGATATAGCTCACACTTCAGTGGAGCTGCCTGCAAATTAAAGAGACGTTGATTAATTCCAAATCACAGTTTTGCTTATAAATACCTGAATATCCTGCAGCATGGCGCATCTCTGACACTAGGTGTACTGTCTGTGAACTTCTGCTGTGCTAATGCACTTTTCAGCAGTCCCAGTTTCATCCACGTACGAATTATGCAGCAAATCTTCAGATATTCAAATTTCTAGTTGTATGTGGAGCATTTCCCGTGTAAAGGCCTGACAGTCCTGAAAATATGAAAGACAACAAATTATCATAATTGCTGTTTGAATGTGTACAGCACAAGATTTAATGACAGTTGAGAATAATTAATTTGTTTTGGGGGGTAAAAAGTGCCGCGATGACCCAGTTTGGAAAAGTTGGCTGGGTTTTTCTCAGGGAGGCTGTTTACATGAACAATAAAGGATTCATTTAATATTCATCGAATGGGGACTTTTGATTATTTTCCTGTACCTTGCAAGAGTGCAACAGTAGAACCAGGATGTGGGAAAGGTCAAGGGGAAAGATGAAAGGAAAATGAAATATTCTCGTATTTTGAGTGGTTCTTGCTCTTGGTGAAATGGTTCATGTCTCCAACAGTAAGCAGCAGGGAAATGTCAGTAGAAACATTTTGCTTCACCAGCCACGTGGATGGATAGATGGATGGATGAATTGATGGATTAGTGGATGGACATTTCTTTAGATCTATGTAAAATACAAAGCTAGATAGAAATTTGGAAAGTTGGATGAATAGATAATAAATGGATGGATGGGTAAAGGACTGATGGAGGAATGAATGGACAAACAATACATGAATTATGTTTGTATGAATAAATATACATTTTACTGTAAAGATGGGTGGATGAATGGATGTTAGATTTCAATGGATGATGGGCAGACCGGTAGTTGGATGAATGGGTAGAGAGATTTAATGATAGATGGATGGATGATTAGTGGGCATTGCACTGGGTGGAATGGACGGGTTGATGAATCAATGGACATGTCAATGCCCTGGTGGATAGATGAATGGAATGTTTGGTTGAATAAATGAATAGAAACCTGGAGGAGTAGACAGCTTAGATGACAGATGAATATGTGAATGGATAAATGAGTAGAAGGTTCGATGGATGAAGGGTGGGTAGGTGGTTGGAGTTATAGAATGGTTGATGGACAGTTGGACACTCGGATGAACAATGGAATGATCTTTCTTGAGAGCTGTCATGTTTCCAACAACTCCACACAGAAAATGTGAACTGAATTCTATGAGTTTTACTTGACAACATTTTCAAGTAAAAATGCAAAAGAACATTGTTGTGTGTTTTGGGCGTCTGTGTAAATGACAAGGGTACTCGGAACGGTGTTGGTCCTGTCGATGGACGATCTGTCCAACATCAGCCATGAAAGACTTCAGCTTATAGTATGTAATCCAAAGACTTTGAAGGATGTAGACTGATGAAACAAGCTAGAGTTCAACTACAGTTGGCCCATGATTTTACAGCAAACAGGCTGGAAAAATTACATTAAAAAAAAAAAAAAGATTGAAGAGGTTCCACCTGCAAACTGTGAATCGGTGTGGTGGAAATATTCTGATTTGAGCTTGCCTCACTGCCTCGGGGACTGAGCAGCTTACAG
The DNA here is from genome assembly GCF_902148845.1 of Salarias fasciatus. Taxonomy (NCBI): domain Eukaryota; kingdom Metazoa; phylum Chordata; class Actinopteri; order Blenniiformes; family Blenniidae; genus Salarias; species Salarias fasciatus. The sequence continues at coordinate 10,036,744 of NC_043760.1, forward strand.
TCTGTGATTCATCTCTAAAAGCTCCATCATATCAGAAGGAGATTGAAAATACAACACTCTTAGTGGTCTTCATGATCAAAATGGCCCTAAGAGAAAGGGAGGCCTGAGAGTTCAATCTCTCCAGAAACTAATGGTAGAAAATGGAGACTTGATGAAAGTCAGAGACAGTATACACATTTATATATGACTGAATGCTTTATAATTTCCAACGTGCTAAGAAAATAAATAAAACAGTGTTGCATAATGTGAATGTGAATGTTCAAAATAGTTGTTATGTAAGAATACTTGACATTATGCAACTGGCATTTTCTGACGTTCTAATCAGCTTGAATCAGAAGATACTTGACCTCCTTAAAAACAAAAACAGAAGCTTAAATAAATCTTTGTACCTATTCAATGTGAATTCAACACAAGCTGATAATCATTTTTTGTTCCAAATCGTTCCAATGGGAGAGTTTAGAGAAAAAAGGTCGGGACTGGATTTGAACCGGTGGCCTCGCAGGATTTGTGACATTTTAAAACATTTGTGGTTTTAGCATAATGCTCCTGTATGAAAAATTCAGTCACTTCAAACGCTCTCTTTGTTTTTGTCTTTTAATTGGACTGAATTGTGTGGATTGTGAAGCACAGTGTAAAATCTGAGAACTGACCGTAAGTCTGTAGCTACTTTGTAGAACATTTCTTCTTCATGTGCAAAAACAATCCTCACAGCTGGTACGGCTGGCCACAACTCCTTTCATCTATTAATCCCGTGCAGTATTTGTCATTCTTTACTTGCTTCCATCAGCAAACACAGCTTGAAACTACACTTTAGATAAGAAACATGATGGCTTGCATCCTGGGATTGTGTGTTGCGTCATCATCTTGTCTTGCTAGCTCCTGTTAGCTTCCCTCTGCGGTTGGTTTTCTTTCTTCTCACTTTCTTCTGACTCTTAGCAGTGTTTCCTCCTCCTGGTGGTCATAATGTAAATAAAAGGACAGTGCTTTTCTCTGGGTTTTTTTTTCTTTTTGTGGTGTGATTGTCTTGTTTTTGTCAAGTTCATCTTTTCTCAGTGCCTGTCTGTACAGTCTCTGTCACGTGTGTCTTGTTTTCCTCTTGTTCTTGCCGTCTGTGGCGTCTGCTCCTCCAAACATGTTTATAGAAATAGATAAAGCAGCACACGCTTTCTCTTATTCCTAAAATTATCCACCATGCTTTTGTGAGTTGTTTTCATAACTCCAGTTGGCTGTCCAGCAGCAGTTTTTAAGCGGATAGATTGTTTGCATTTGGCAAAACTAGTAGAAACTCCCCGCCAAAAAAAACAAAACAGTACATTCATCCAACACCGCATTCACAAATTCGTCTCTGTGGTTGAATAAACTTCAACACAAAGAGAAAATTCCAATGCTGCTATAGACTGCGCTCAATTTGAGGCTCTTTATTCAGGATCAGATTCCATGTTTTGAAGGTCATTTTGTGAAATATCATTATATTTTGGCCTCTTTTGCAAGAAGAGGACTAAATGGACCAGAGAGCAGGAAATTACACTCATCAGCAAAGACGTCATCGAGTCATGACTGATGAGTCTGGAATTATCAGGAGCCATTTTACTATGTTGGAAGATCAGACAAAGCATTTCGCTCTGGCTTTTAGCAGCAAAATGTCACTTAAAAATGCAACTTTTAGAGAATGCTCAGACCATCCACAGCTGCCCATATGGATGTCCGTGTACTCCCATTGTTAACATCTACAGCGTATTGTTCTCTGCAGGCATGTGTGGTTTAGCTATAAAACCGAATAGCTGTTCCCAGTTGTGGTCCTGCAGGAAAGTTATACCGTTTTCCGTGTTTTTTGCTGTCTTTCAAATGGACATGTTTTTCAAAAGGTCGCAGTGTAAATACGAAACCTTTCTGAAACGAAGATACAAAAATGACGTGTTTTTATTGGTTCATAGTTCAACAATGGCATCAGCGCTGCAAAAATCTGACCAAAGACGTCAGTGGAAAGGGAACAAAAAGGGATGCGACTCCCGGACGAGAAAGCCCCCCCCTCATTTCTTCCATTAATCTCCCCTCACTATCAGCTCGGCTCCAGCTCCACTTTCCCAGCAGGAGTTATGTCTCTACAGATGGCTGATACTGCCCTTCGTGAGTTTCGCCTCTGGAGAAAAACAGCTGGACACACTTGGAGAACACACTGCAGGCTGGGACTGCAGAATCCAGTCAAGGTTACAGAATTCTATCTCAGTTTTATATCCGTGGATCAGATACCAAACCACTCTGCTCCTCTTCCTCTTGCTCTGGATCTGCAGTTTGTCTATGAAGATGAACATTAAAGGTGAAAGTGTTTCATCCGTACAGTTCTATCTTGATTTGAAAATCTTTCTGTCATCATTTATAGCTTTTCAGGAGGGAAAATTCCACTTACAGTCCAGCGTCACTGCAACAGAAATGGACAGCAGCAATATTTTCTCTGAAGAACAATCAAGAAGTGATTGGTTAAGAGTGTTTTCCATCCATTTGTCCTCTATACTAGTGCATCCTGGGCAGAGTACACTCTGGACTGGTCAGCAAAAACACACAGACAGGCAACCACACACACTCACATTCACATCCAGGGTCTCTAATTAACCTCGCATGCATGTTTGTGGACTGTGGGAGGAAATTAGAGTACCCCGAAGAACATGCAAACGCCACGCAGAAAGGCCCGACCAGGGCTTAAACCCAGACCTTAGGATATTTTTCTTCTACAAAATCTTTAATAATAAGTTTGTTTATATCTATTTTTTTCTTTCAAACACACCTAGAAACATGTTGCAAGGCAAAAATGTCTCCAATCCAGCCCACCAAGCAAATGATGAACATTTCAAAGAAAAAATTGATTTATTTATTGATTTTTTTTTTAATTCAAATTTCTGATGAGTAGCAAACACAACTCAATACTGAGACCCGAGCTGAGGTATTGGTGAGGCTGCCATGGAAGCTGGTGACCTCATTTTAATCAAACTAGCCTCTGCAGGGGAAGTTTTGTGGACATTTCGCTGTATTTTGAATAGCGCTGTCATGCGATCAAAAAAATTAATCTAATTAATTACAGGATTACTAATTAATTAATCTAATTAATCGCATTTTAATCTCCTATCTGCTTAAGGTCCCCAAGTGAAGAATGCAAATTCAGGGACGTTACAGAATTGTAGTGCAGGACTCATCAAATAAAAACACAGAGAAGAGAAGATTTGAAATCCACATTTTTGTTAATGATGAATGAAAGCTAAGTCAGGATGTCTTGTCCAAAATAAATCCTAAGCACAATCAGGCAACTTAAATAACACTTTCAGTGTGTTCTTTAAAGAAATTCAAAAGAAGAAAAAGTTTAAGTACATCCCAGCAAACCTATTCAGCCTGGTGCACTATTCAAAAATGCAGTACAAAGATTGATAGAAAAAATTCTGAAATAAAATAAGGCTGAGTCTCAAATAGCCACTGAAGCAAACTGAATTCAAAACGAATATTAAAACTAACTTAATACAGCAATTTAAAATGAATACTACAAGTATAACATGCCTCTAAAAGAGACAACAGTTCCATTCACATTGAACTGCCACTTAAGTGTGCTATAATTAATCTTAGATTAATTTTTTTAGTGCACTAATTTGCGGTGTAATTAATTAATCTAATTAATGCACTAAAGTGACAGCCCTAATTTTGAAACAATGGGTTTCATTAAAATGTGCTTTATGTTGGGATTGTGGTCAAATTCCATAGTCTCTGTTTAGTTCTGTGAAAGTATGGAAAATTTCATCACTCGCTGCGCCACAACAAAGAACAATTTGAAATGTTTTATATTCACAGGTTACAGTGGGACTATTTTACTGGTCCGGCCCACTCGAGATAAAATAGTATTTGACACCTCTGCTTTTGGAGATTTCTCTCAATGCTTTCCATCATAAATGCACCTCGGAGGCCTTGAAAATAAAAACAATGAGCAGTTCTCCAGGTCTTTTTTTAGATGTTATGAATTTTTATGACATTCTGAGAGCAGGGACAGACATTCCCCGGCAGCCTATCCCTCCCCCCTCCCCACTCTGGTGAATGTCAGCTGAAGGTGCTGCCCCTTGTTGTCTGCTTGCTTGATTCCTGCGTTTAGCTCACATGATTTCCAGAGGGAATGATTGCACTGCCCAATTAGGTTGCACGCCTCACTGGCCTGTTTCAAAGCGCAGCAGGACCCGGCCGGGGCTGAACGACCAGAGAGGCTTGGTGGCTTCAGCTCGCAGAAGTACTTCTCTGGATGGATATTTGTTCCAGCTGGGGTCCCAGAAAGTGCTCGTGCTCCTCAAACAGCCATAAATAACCAGCACTAAAGCTGCGCTCTGTTTTTACAGAATGTTGCTAGAATTTAATACATTTTTTTCTTCCCACAGTTCATGACTTATATCTAAAAATTATCTTTCTTCAATCTCAGTGAAGCTGAGAAAACTTCATTCTTTTGGCTTTTAGTTCTTTGATGGAACTGACAGAGTAATTTAGGACGCGCTTTGTATAACCTGAACTATTAACTGAAGCAAAGACGTGATTGTTTGAAATTGCTGAAGTTAAAGCAATTTCTTACAGCACAGCTATTCTTGTTCAAGTTTTTTAACATACACAACCCCGTGAAGAAAATAACAAGTCTGAGAAGAAACGGGAACACTTAATGTAATGTACTAAAGTATGACATGAAATCATGTCTGTCTCAGGCCTAGGAAGGAGAACTAGGCCCTCATTAATATATGGAATATTAGAGGGGCCCATGTGAGATGTCTGGCCCTGAGCCCCAGATTATCTATGAGCTGGCCTGGGTTCAACCGACCGTAATCCCACCTTCAGCACACCTTTAACCTCCAAAATACCTTCAACCTGCATTTTAAGCTCTGACTTCTACAGAAACCACAACACTGTCATCTCCTTTCACACTGAGGCTCAGAACAGTTTCCCAGCTGTTCCATCAGTTACTCCTCATAAACACACACACTGGAAATAAAAAATAAAATCCAATCCAGACGACATTGAAATGATGATTTTCATTGATATTTTGGTATATCGAAAAAGAGCTTTACAGATACTGAAGCGTCGGAAAACTTACTTTTCTAATTACATTTCTTAATGCCTCTTCAGCCTATTTGAAAGCAAAAGCTGCAGAAATAAGAGTGAGGAAGTGTTCAGATCTGTCTGCCGACAAGAGGCCCGCCCTCATCCCGTCTTTGTTGTTTGTTTTCAATTACAAAAGCTGGATGAAATCTAAGGAGCTTACATACAACAACCTGAAGCTACAGCTGCTGGCGGTTCAGTAAGAGTTGAGCCATTTTCATGGATTTGTCTCATGACTTTATTATGTGGAGACCAGCCAACGCCACACAACAGATGACAGGCGGATTCATCCCGAGCAGCGCGCGGCATCTCGCCGGTCTTTCAATAGCAGTTCAAATCGTGTTGTGGATTCTCCGACATCTGTCTCCAGCCTTTCCTACATTGAAGATGAAAAAAACACAGCGGCTTGTCAAATAGTATAAATGCAGTGAAATTACAGCCCTCCGCTGTCTCACAGGGCTCAGCTTTAGTCACGCTTGTTTTTCCATCAATCACGTGTAAAAAGGCAGAAAGTGGCCAGTCTGCCTCCACGTCATTCAATTCAACCAAGAAATCTTGGTTATGACTTTAATACCATTGTTCTCCAACACTTCTACACCTGATATAATTTACAACATCTCACTCAAACCAGAGTACTATGGAGTCACAGGAGTGCCTAATAAAATATAAATCTGTCTAAAAATAAGGAAATAAATGTGTAAATATAAAGAGGAGAAAATAAATGAAACAGGAAAATTTTGTCTTTGTCTTTTTTGCTTAGTTTTTTCCGTTTTCCCATTGTTTTTTTATACATTTTTATTTTCCTTTACTTTTTTTTTGCTGGGGTCTAGTAGGGGCTGATCAATACTGACTGACACAAGGCTTTGTTTAATACACACAGTGATCCCGATTATCATGCTGATGCTCTCAGTCTCATATTTTATAGATATATTAATCCATCATTCCATGTGCCGATATAAGCTCACCAGCCACTGCATTGGGAACACCTGCGCAATTTAATGCAATTAAATACAACTGCTATGTCGTGATTTGTATTTTTAAAAAACTTAAAGATGTTTAGTTGTTGACATTGTACGATCATTCATTCATTCATTCATTCATTTTCCAAGCCGCTTGTCCTTCTCAGGGTCGTGGGGGACTGGAGCCAATCCCAGCTGTTTTGGGCGAGGGCTGGTCCACCCCTGACAGTTTGCCAGTCCGTCGCAGGGCCAACATATAGGGACAAACGACCATTCACTCTCATATTGACACCTAGGGGCAATTTAAGGTGACCGCTTAATCTTGTCAGGCCATAATTATTAAGGCCACAGTGGATGGTGAAGGTGTACTTGAGTGCCATTGAGCTGTATTTGGTTTGGCTCAGTGCTTTATGTCAGACATGTAAAAATAAATGAATCAAAGAAGGAAAAAGGGAAAAATAAAAACAGAAAAAAAACAACAACACCCAAATGTGTAGCAGTTCGTTTTTTACATGTACGAAAGGGAGTAGGAAGAAGACAAAGCTATGTTCCTCATAACTTTGTCCAATCCATTCACAGACATTAATGGAGACAAAATATGAGAAACACTTGAATATATTCACTCCGGCATGACACTACCTCCGCCTCAGTAACAAAAACTTAGAACTAAAACCTTTGTCATAATGTAAACACTTTGTTAATGTCAACATGTTTATATGGGTCTCTAAAGATGTTTTTCAATTTTTATATGAAAAATGTGACTTTTTTCCAGTTTTCCTTCTTTCATTTTAAACGTCAGTGCTGGGTCAAAGATGTCAGGGAGGATTTTTTGCCCCAATCCACCCCTGACTAACGTGACACTTTCAGTAGATCGAGCTGATTTCTCATTGTCTGGACTCTGTAGTTTGATATGCAGAAGTCAGTATCTCAGTCGCAACCACACAGTCACTGAAGTTCAAACTTCATTCTTCCAGATGCCTCGCTGCTAAAGAGCGCTCAACTGTTTGGTTCATATTTACTGGGTGTATGGGGGTTGGGAGGCTGTGTTTGCACATAAATCAACTTCCAATGAAGCTGCAAAAGTTTTCACGGTTGACTGAACATGTGAACCCCCCCGGAGAGCTCTGCCCAGTGTCAAAGATGTGTTGGCTTTCATGAGGGGTTCTTGTTCAGCGGTTCCCCTGACAGCTGCTCTGCAGGGAGCGGGGCGGCGAGCGCCCGGCCGTCGCTCCATCTGTCCCACAGTGGGAGCTCGCTGCCTCGGTGCCTGGGACTCTCTGAGGTGAACACGAACGTGCCAGAGGGATTTCCCTTGAGCTCGACATGCAAGGCTGTCTTTCTAAGCATCACTGTTGATCTGCAGATTTCCCTGGACAGAACTAGAAATGTGCCACAACTTGTCATTTACATCCATCAATTAGCCTGGGAGTCTCTTTATCGTTCCCACAGTGGAGAGAGACCGTGAGGTCAAGTGATGGCTTGTTTTCCAGAACAAACCGAGACTTTGGACCAGCTCACAATCCTGTGCTTTTATATAGAGTTCAAATAAGGGCGATAGTGACCAGGCAGAACAGGTAGGGGGGCCGTTCATCAGACATGACAATTTCTTACACTGCTTTGTCTGAAAAGTAATCTGAGTCATCTGTGCTCGCAGAGCTACAAACATTTAGTTATTTATCATAACAGCACCCTCTTGTGGCTACCACAGATCTGACAAGCTGACGGTAGAGTTTACGTTTTAATCCTTCACTACTTATCTAAAACCGCTGCTCATCTTAAAAACCATGACACTGAAGTTCTCCTTCTTGTTGTTGTTGGGGTATTCCTGCCCTGAGGTCCTCTGCAGGTGATGTCAGTGGGAAGTAATAATTAATTGAAGGTTGAGGTTCATTCTCTTGGGAGGAACCATGTTAATGAGCACTTAATCATCATGGAAATGTTTGATGTCCTCATACAGGAGCTTCGATGAACACCCAGAGGAGCGGTACCACTGTGGCAGCTCTGGGTGGTCCTTCTGTTCTATCAGAGGTCTGGATAACCCGTGTTTCAACATCATGGAGGGCAATGACTTGGAAAAGGACCACTGGTGCACGTTGGCTCCGATGAACGCACCAAGAAGAGAAAGCTGGATGATGCTGATGATTGCTGCATTAGTGTGAACTCTCCCATTCACACCCAATAAGGAATCTTCTTGAAAAGCAAATCTCAGGATGGATGCATACAGACCCTGGTGCAGTATAGCTACTTATATTATACTATTAAAGTCTGATAAAATAATGAAGCAGCAGTTCATAGGTGGAGACTTTCAGCTTTCCCTGTCGGATTAGGGAATAGAAAGAGAGAAAAGGACCTAACAGCAGAGTACCGATGTCAAGAAAAAAAACTGAACGTCTTAAAAAAAAGACTTCCTGTGTCATTTCCATGTATCACCACGCTGAACCTGCAGAGGCTGCCTGCGATACAGGATGTTCTTCTGAAAAGGAGTGAGATGTACGTTTCCTGTAGGGTGGATGCCCACCAGCACAGACTTACCGGTAATTGGTCTGATGTCAGTCGTTATCCCAGAAGGTAGCGGGTGATCCCGTCTGTTCTGGGTACAACCCATGTGTCAGCGTTCCTGACGCGTCGCTGCTCTGGCCTTATTTCCACCAACAAGACAGGTACTGTTTTTATTTAATGTATTTCTTTCTTTCTTTTTTTTTTTTTTTTTTAAGAAAAACTAATGCTGCTTTTGTTTTATGTCCCGTTCATGTGGTTTGGAGAGTGGCCAGCTGAAGGGGTGAAACAGTGAAACAGACTCTGTTTGACTACAGCTTTACAGAAATGCATGAATAATTGATTTCTATGAAACACAAGTGAAATGAGGCAGCACGGTTGAATAAGATAGCTAGGCGTACCTTCTTAATGAGGGATTTTTCATGAGGAAATAGATTCATGAACCTGACAGGTTTGTTTGGTCTGATTTCTGTCAATCATTCTTTTTTTCTTTCTGAAGCATTGGAGCTATATCCTACCATCCAAATTACACAAACGACTGTGTGTAAATGGGTGAGTGTGTTTTACAGTCCTTCCAATCCACTGGAAAGAGATGTGACAGCAAAAAAAAAAAAAAAAAAAAAAGAGAGAGGGGTAACAAAGCACACAACAACAAAAAAGCTCAGAGCCAAACCTTAACCAATCATGCTGTGAGGAAAAGGCAAACACCCACTGTTCCACACCGCGACATGTGCCTTTTCATCTCCTCTGCTCCCCACAGCAGATGCAGTCCAGCCCCAAAGCACTTTTATATCCTGGTGACATATTTCTTTTGATAACAACATCCCTGCTGGGGAATCCAAACAAAGTCAGATAATGGCAATCTACAGTTGAGAAGAAAAAAACGTTTGTGATCACGACTGAAGATACACTCACAAGGACAAAGCAGGGATGAAGAAGGATAAGTGATGGTTAGAAAGCTCGCTCGGAGCTCGGTGCCTTGCCTCAAGTATTTGGAGGGTCCGCAGAGAGAGACGCACTCGGTAGACGTCTTCATTCTGACAGCACCAGGATCATAATGGATGTTTTACACGTGAAGTGAAAGAAGTCAGGAATTGTTGTTGGTCGAAGCGAAAAGAGGGTTGATGTCTGATGCAGACATATTTACTGACACACAAGGAGGAAAGGAGAGATGCAGTGGTTGAGGATGAAAGTTAAATGAGTCCTACTAACAGTATTTCCACCTATAGACAGATTCCTCCAGTTCCTGGACGGTATTGTTTCCTTTAACCCTTTTCTTCCTGTCACCACCAAGAAGATTTATACATTTCATCAACATAACTCCCAGACTGTTTACAATCACTGCAATATTCAAAAACTACCAAGAACAGAACATTTTACCCATATCAAGTCAAATAACAGTGGAACTCTAGACTTCTGCAGTATGACTGTGTTGTCCACAGCGTACAGCCTGAACTATGCACAGGCCAGTGTGTGTGTGTGTGTGTGTGTGTGTGTGTGTATACTGTAGACACATCAGCATCGATTCATCCGTCAAATTCAAGACCAGGTGTATAGTCTTTATTCATATATGCATCTGTCAGTCTATAGAAACATTGAGTGCTTGTTGAGGTTTACAAAGTGTTTATTGTATTTATTTGCCTTTTGTTTCTGCAAATGTCCCTGAAAAGCGCTCGGAGATGTCTCTTGTGTAACAACTTGTGTCAGCCATGAAATAATATCTCATGTTAGATAAAATATAAGTCATGTCATAACAAATAAACTGGTAGTTACCATGTAATAACATTTTGCTGTTATCTTTTCAGAACTGAGGATGTCTGAGATGAAAACACATTCTTAAAAAGGCTTTGAGATCATAATACCACTCCCATGTTCAATATGCTTCATCATGCTTTGTCACGGATAAAAATGAACCTTTTTTACTAATTAGTCTTTAAATAACTCACTTGATGCATGCAATATTAATTTTAAAAAAAAGTAGACCATTCCAACTATGACACTAAAGTCACGAGTCAAAATCTAAGTCTAGTATTGGTTTGTTGTTTGTCTGATAATGTCTGTTGTGTCTGTAAACAGTAAATACTCACTTCTCAAGGTGGGACTTTCATTTATTTTTTGTTTTACTTATGTGGGCAAACTCTTCCTGTAAATGATTTTAAATGAGATTCTTCTTTCTAGTTGTTTTATGCGAGTTACAGAATGAAAATGGAACAATTTGGTAGTGTCAGTAGATTTTGGATTTAAGTACTAGTGATATTTGTCTTACGGTTTACTTGTGAAAAAAGACACTGTTTTTGAAAAATGGAATTTGACTATATGGAGCAAAGATTGGACACCTGTTCTTCAATGTTTCGATCCCTCCTCAAAATCACAAAAGTGGCAACAAATGAGTGTCATAGATCATAAAAAAAATCTAATTTTAGATGTATAGCATGATGGACGGAGAAGAAACAAATCATTTTTATATTATTTTGGTTGCAGTCGAGCCACAAATACACACAATATTATCAGATATCTGTTCTAAATATTACAATACAGATTATCTTTTCCTTCACTAAATATGAATTTCCTTTTTATTAGATATGTTCTTTGCACAGACCTCCATTTATGATTGCTCAGTTTTTGTTCTTTCTGAATAGATTTACATATAGAAAAAATAATTGCAAAAATCCAACCTTGAGCCAAAACCTTGAGAACGGTTAAAAAAGATTAAAAAGGTTAAAAAAGATCTTCACCTGAAATACTTTCAATACAAATTAGAACAAAGACTGACACAAAAACAGACACGTTTTAACTGACCTAAACTGTCCAAGTTCCAAACTGCTCAACGTGAGAAGCCACTGCTCGCCTCCACTGGCGCCACCTAAGGATTATCTTAGATTTATCTGAAGATGCTCCACTCCACAACAATGTTTTTGTTGCTTTATTTCCTTTGATTTCTTTTCAAATCAAATTTTGGCAACATCCCAGAAGGCTTGACTTGTAATACAGCGATTGTATAATCAGTATTAGTGATTTTCTGCATGGTCAGAGATTGTTTTACATGGCGTAATCCCATTACTCAGACTTTTCCTCTGTGTTTGTTCTGCTGTCTTCTGCTTCTCCAACCGTCTGACCTTGTTCCCAGCTCGGTGTATCTAGGTTTTATCCTATTTGTTGTTGTTTTCTTCATGTTCTCAATTATCTTTTCCGACTTGTTTTTGTGCTTCTCTTCTGAATTGTTTCTAAGTAACAGCATTATGTGGCACCTGTGTTATTTCCCCCTCACTGTTCCAGCTGTGCCTTGTTTCTCCTTCCTCGTCTACATAACCCTTGGCATTGCCTCGTCTGTGACTGCAGAAGGTTTCTTCTTACGGACCGATCACTGTAGGAAACCCAGTTGGGATAATGTCTTTTTCCTTGTTTTTAAAACCTGTTCTTGGTTTGACAACCGTTCTTGTTCTTTCGCAGCGTCTTGAGTGATCAGGTCAGTCTCTTTCCATCTCCTATCCCCTGCAGCCACATCCGCCATTCCCTCCATCATGTATCCCTGCTGCTTCATCCACGTTGGGGTCATGGGGAGCTGAACTCCATCCCAGCTGACATTGAAAGAAATTATTCTCTGGGTCTCCAGTTCAGTAAAAACAAGAGGAGTCATTCAAACCTTCAGCTAATCCGGGGTCATCAACTAACGTGGAAAACATTTCTATGAGTTTTGGGTGAAAACCCTCAAAGACATGAGGAAAACATCTTCCATTTTCACATATATTCATTTTCTTGATCAAATATTAAAGAACTGATTGTGTAAAAAATTACATAGTTTGAAGAATCACAAGTGTGATATTTCCCTTTTTATTTTAGTCTCCTAATATCAGAGTGCAAAGTTTGTGACAGCTCAAACAAAGAGTCCTGGATTGGACATAAAAAGGACATATGAGAGAATCACACTGAAGCATGTTCAGGACAGTGCAGTTTGCTGCTCATGGAGTCAAGCGGCACCACCTTCATGAAACTCCACTTGTGTATTATTGGAGACAGATTCCATACGATCGTATCGAGCATTGCTCTGCTTCATTAACCTGAAAATAGTTTGTGTTTTCAAAAATCTCATAAATATATGTCCTCCTATCTTTTTCTCCAGTGTTCATTTAAAAGCTGTTGAAAAAGGTGTGTGTTCGGCTGTCTTGGTTTCCAGGTAGAAGCACTGTCACGGACTGTCTGTCTTTACGATCAGAGAAGAAAACTGCGAGTATATAAAACCAAAGATGGATTTGAACCACTCTACCCTCCTGAAGAACCAGGAACATCCCAGAGAACACACTCTAATGTACAAAAGTTTAGTTCCAGGGAACTGAAGGAATGAAGACAAATAACAAGGTCAAGACCAAACAGTGGAACACAGTTTATATATAGGGAGAAGAAAAAATATACAGTGTATATAGAGTATGGAATGTGTGTGTGTGTGTGTGTTCCTGAAGTACCAGTATCAAATAAATACTGTATTGTGTTCTACCTGCCACATTTATTCTGTTTTGCAGCTGCTGTTTGTTTCCTGTTTTCATCGTTGTGTTCCGACCATTGGTATTTCAGAGCTGGTTTGTTTCCCTTCAACTGTTGCCTCAATTAATCCGTAAAGACAACGTCAATGAAAGAACGCTAAACGCAAGTGGAACCACCTCCATGTTCAGAGTCAAAATAACATTTCAGCCACATGTTCATGCTTGCAGTGTCGTTGTTGGGTGACTTTGGTCCTCTTGGTTTTATCGCTCCCCCCTGAGTTTGAGCTGTAGTGCATTTGCATTCATTGCTTTTCCCAACGCCATCAGCCTGGAGGCAAAGGACTCCTGGGACATCAGGCAGAGATGGACACACGGGCAATAATAGCTCCAGAAACCGTTTCAGTTCCTTACAGAGAATAGATTAGGAGCTAACGTTCTCCACTAGTTTTATTAGAAAAGTGACTAAAGTCATGTATAAAATCACAGATTCATGAAGAAATAAAAGATTTTTGAAAAACTTCATCTGGTACCTTCAGTGAGTCAAGAAGAGAGAAGTCACAACAAAACTGAGTGTCTCAACAGAAGAACATGGAGCTCTCGCCCATGGCTGAACACAGTAAAGAAACACGAACACACACCACCAGATACAGTATCTCCACTTTTTTTTTTTTTTTTATGTCTCCTAAAGCCCGAGGGAGCAATGTCACAATCGTCCTCATTTTCCAATTTCTCTTCAGCTGTTCTTAATGGCTCCAGAATGGCGAGCATAATGAGTGGAGCGCACAGCCAAGGTGATTGAAATTAATTTCTCTTCCTCAGAGAGAACCCTCCGTTTTCAGCCGCGGCAGGTAATGCTGGACTAAAAATAGCAGCGTGAGTCTGCGGGTCCATTCGTCCGTTGTCCCGTCAGTCCGACACTTCCAGAGTGGAAGTTGGAATCAATAGCATGAATTACTTTCATAATTTGCAACATTGATCCATTGCCTATAAAGATATTACGAATTTCGGTTCAATATGGCAGCATTTGCTGAAAACATGCTTCAACAACCTCACTGAGCAAACAGCACAATTTTTGAGTGCACGCACATGCACTGCATATATTGACGTGTGCGCATGGCGATAATAGTGTGTGCATAACGGTAATTATGTGTGTGAAATGAGATTCACACATGAGTTTGTGTGTGTGTGTGTTTGTGTCCGTGTGTGAGTGAGTGTGTGTGTATTAATACATTTACAAGACAAATCTTAGTATTCACAAATGTCACAATGCACACACAGATTTGTGTGAGTTCTTTACAAACACACAGATCTCCTTACACACATATAAAAAAAATGAATCTTATTAACATTTTCACAGATCAGTGGTGGCACAATTATCTTCAAACATACTCAAAATTCATTATGCACACACACATCAGCACCAGTCTCTTTATTCAATTCAATTCAAATTATTTTCCAGTGGAACCAAACACAACGCTGCCATTTCAAAGCACCTTTATAGAGAAAAACCCACAATTCCACACTGAAAGGAAAACCTCTGTTTAACCAGAAGAATCCTGCTGAACGAGACTCAGAGGTGGGACTCAAACCCACATCACCAAACCACCAAACCACTGCACCAGTGTTCTGCACATACACACACATAGACATCCATGAGACCTCACACACTCAGAGAAACATCAGTCAGGTTCTCAGCTCCGGGCACACGCCTCCTCATCCCGCAGAGAACACACTCAAATGTACAGAAAGTTTCCCTGCAGAGAACTGAAGGACTGAAGACAAATCTCAAGGTCAAGAGCAAACGGTGGAACAGAGTTTATACATATAGAGGGAAAAGAAAAAAATATATTGTGTATATACAGTGTGTATGCGTATGTGTGTGTACAGTCATAGTTTTATTCCATTTAAGACTTTTTTCTGCTTTCTTCTTTTAATACTAGCTGTTAGAGCTCATGTTAATCCCTTCTCAAGTGGCAGAAAGTCATTTCAATTGCCTCAGTGTTGAGAAGTGTTTCACAAATTGATGTGTGCCTTAAAGTCAGTAACGGAGAAAGTTCTGTGCACACTTCCAGTATTTTTTCTGCATACTGTTTATCTTTTTTTCCCACATTATTCAAGTCATTTAATCACGTGTTTGTTTGTTTTTAATACTTAATCGACATCACATAATTTACTTTTTGAACTCAGTAATGAGTGATCTCTCAATATAGCCTGAATTTGGATTCATATTGAAACATTTCGTAAGCTTTTAAAACAATCCAACCCCTGTCTTCTAAAGCACTTTATATTATTTTTTTTTTATTTTTTTTTGCCCCATCTCGCCCTTTTTTTCACTACTTAACTGGATGATAAATGTAAGTGTGCTTTTCTCGCAGCTACAAAGAACAGTTACAAAAACAACATTTTTATGTGTACATTTGTGCACTAAGATGTGCTTTTTGCATACCTTATCTGGAGAATATGTTTTAAATGTCCATATTTTATGAAGGTGAATGAATATGATGCTAGTTTGTAGCAGTCAAATCAAATCCAATAATCATTTCAGTTCTTCAGGAAAATAGTTTGTGTATTTACTTAAAATTGACTCATAATTAACTTTAGAGTGGTTGTACTTGAGCACTGCTCTGTAAAAGATGCACACAGTGCATATAGACACACACATTTAGGTCCATAAATAAACATGTGCCTACACGCATATATTAACATACTACACATCTGCATGCACGCACATGACACGTCTGCTATACATGCCACGTGCATTATGCATTTATGAATTCTGGCATTCTATAATTTACTCATTCATTGCGTTTATATATGTATAGGGCATATTTATATATCTCAACAGGGTTTATTCATGCTAGTTTATTTTCTGTGTTGTTTTGGGAATCTGTTTGTCTGTGTGTGTGTTGATGTGTCCATGTCCCAATCATGAAACAACGAGGTGTTAATTGAAGAAGTTCTTTTCACCAGAAGCCTGAGGGGACCAGTAATCCCCTGCACTACTCTCACGCCACACTTTGCAGTTCATAAACTTCACCAGTCCGCCATCCCTCCTTCTCTTTCCCCTCGTTAAGTGCGCTTCGAGGTCCTTGGCCAAGTTCGATATTAAATGTTAATATTAGTCCTGCCATATTTGTCTGTACGTTCAGGCTGACCATGAATCATTTAATCCAGTGGATGCGCTGCAGAGGACCGTCCTGTTGCGGGGAGACCATTTGTCCCGCTTTGCAGCTGAATCATTCATCCAACATTGTTCCTGCATCGATCGCGTCTTTACGCACAAAACACAACGCGGCGTGTGGCACTTTCTCCACGTGGCTCCCCGCTCAGTCCTCACAACTTTCTTCCGCCAAAGTTTCCCTGCAGGCTGTGCGCATGCAGGAGTTGAGAGCAGCAGAGCGTGAATGAGCTGGGTCTTACCTTGCCCCCCTCCACGGAGTACCTCCGGGTGTGCTGCACCGCTCCCGCGCTCTGGTTCATGTTTCAGCACCGCGGTCAGCTCCGCTCCGCTCCGGGACGCAAACAGAAAGAGGAGACGAGAAAAACCGTTAATCCGTGCGCGGAGAGAAACCTGCAGACACTAACGAGCCCACGGTCCAGTGTGAGTAAAACGAGCTGTTTACTGGCTCCTCTCCTCTGTGACACGCGTGGCTTCTCAGCCAATGATGCCGTGCGCGTAAAGACTTGGCTGAGCTGGTGCGCCAGCTGTGAGCGCGGAGGGAACGCGGAGATGTTCATTCATCCATTCATCCAGGGACCATCGGGACGGGCTGCTGAGAACACGCACGAATCTCAGCCTGAACGCTCCATTGGCTGTTTTTAGTAAATTCCTGATGAGGGTGGACAGGTGGGGGCCGCGGGCGGGCAGGGGATCAACCCTAATTTCATTTGGTGAAGTAACCAGCCTCATTCAGCCGAGAGAGATTACATAACACGATAACAACAGCTCCTTACACTGGAGAGTAAAGGCATGTGTGGAAACACATTGTCTGCATTTCATGCCTCTAGTTACTGTGTGAGAGCCTTCAGGTTCTTTTCTTCAAGTCGCTAATAAGATTTCTATAGCCATTGTTACCTGGAAAAACTGATCTATCAGCATAATGAGGATCATGTCTGACATATCAGCCAACACACTGTAGTGCATGCCTTCATCACTATGGAATCTGTGTCATATTGTGCAAATGACTGGGAGGAGTTTAGTTCACCCTAACACGACTGGAAAAGCAGAAGTGCCCCACATCTGACTCTGGTTCTGCAGGTTTCTTCCTGATAAAGGTTTTTCCTCTCAACGGTCTTTTCTGCTTGCTCATGTGGAATTGTTGATTGTTCCCTGTAAAAGTGAAGCAAAGTGGCTGTGTAAAGAAGAGAAAGATTTGGAAGCTTCCGCTTTAGACTCTGACATAAAGAAGTGCAGTCACAGTAGTGTTTCTCTCTCCTGGATCACAGCAAGAAGACCTACAGAAGATTCATTTTCAGTGTGGTGCCTGGACTGTTTTTCTCCTCATACCTTTATAGACAAAACTTTGTATTCTGGTTCCTTCTCAATATCTGAATTTGCTGCTTGTAGGTTCTCTGTTTGTTCTCTGAGTTTCTTTCTGACTCGAGACTTGTGCATTAATCAGAATAAAACACTCAGACTGAGAATAGTGTGTGACGGCCACAGTGAGATCACTCCTCAGTTTAAGGTGCTCCTGTGCTTCACGAGAACATCGTGGAGATGGTGGAGTTTGTTCTCCTCTCAGCCCAAATTTACATGGCACAACATTTACACCACAGCGATGCTCGGAACCACACTGAAAAAGCAGCTTTTTAAAAAAAACTTCCAAGATGAATCCCAGCCCATTTATCTCCTCCAACTCGATCGTCTGTTCATACAGATGTCTACGTACTCCCATTGTTAAAGTTAAAGTGCATTGTCCTCTGGACATACACATAATTTCATAATAAAAACAAACAACAGCACCTACTAGTGGCTCTCCAGACTCACTGCATTGTTTTCAGTGTTTCTGGTGTTTCTGTGGAAAAAACATTTTCAAAACTCAGTGTTGATGCCTTCAGCACACGACAGCAATCAGAAAAGCCTGAACACCAGAAACTCAGAAGACATCCTCAGCGGGATCGTAGCAACAACATCTGTTTCCAGCAGTGTGCTTAAAGGCATTTGAGGGCAATTGAAGCCTGAATATGATACTGAAGTTAAAATCAGCATGGCTTCTATGATTAACAACTGACATCTCAATCGCTTCCACATCGTGCTGCAGAGGGTTCAGTTCTCTGAACCCCGTCCAGCTGTGGAGAGTTCACTGGAAAACATCTGTTAATGGCTAAACTGTGATAAAAGCAGGGATCTGCAACATCTATGAACAAAAAGAAAACATGTTTTCATGATTTTTCACCAAATTAAATTAGTCTTGAGCTTCAAAAGCATATCAATGACCTGAAACAAAGAAAAAAATATACATGTACTCGTATACAAAAATAAGGAATTAATTAATTAATCAGTTAATTAATTTCCATTACATGTTCTGAAAGCTTCATGGAGTTGGTTCACAGAGAAGCTGAAGGCAAGGCAAGTTTATTTGTTCAGCTCCGTTCATACACAAGGCGACTCAAAGTGCTTCACCAACAGAGAGAAGCATAAAATGACATTAAAATCATTAAAAACCAAACAGGGCATCAGAAAATAGAGAGCAATTAAAAGAAAAAAGGCATTAAAAGGAGAACAAATAGCTGATAATTCAAAATAAAACTTTACACTTATTAGTATTTGGCATCCCAAATCAATTACGTCCTCTTGTCAGAGAACTACACACATCGCTGCACAAACAAAGGACTCGCTCTGTGCCTCCAACATAGAAATAATACATTTATACATGAAGGGAGGAAGTGTTTCAGTGCATAACTTCCAAAATTAATTTACATAATTTCAAGGAGTAATTTGCAAAATAACTAAAGTCGATTTTATTTGAAAGACTTTGCAAATAAAAATGTCCCTGATTTAAAGGAAGTGAGAGTGTCAGTTGTCCTCAGATGTTCAGGAAGTTTGTTCCACAGGTGAGGGGTGGAGGAACTGAAAGCTGCTTCACCTTGTTTCTTCTGAGTCGTCCGTTCAGAAATCCTTTAATTATTTCTGATAAGTCATTGTTATGATGTGTTTGTTGAATATCAGGCGTGAATCCATAATTGGCGCCAGATTTCTGGCTGGGTTTGAAGAGCTTTGAGGCTCCAAAGCTGCAGGCTGGACACCTCTGGAGTAAAGGGTGAAGCGTGAGGGAGATGCAGCCCTCAGTGTTGTGGCAATAGTGTGGTTATACTCACCTAACCAGCCCAACTCATAGACACTGCTGACGTTTCTTGTACTTTGTGTTCCTCATTGATTTTGTACCAGGGAGTATCTTCTCTCCATTACAGCATCCGACTGTAACAATATCATAACGCCAGTGAAATGAAACAGATGACATGATAAGAGGTTAATGAGATAATGGGGGAAGGGGAGTTACAATCAGCTGAGAACAGCTTGTGATTGACTTTGAACAAAAAGGGAAATCTCATTCCTCATAACAGAACAGGCAGAGTCGGGGTGAGTAATGAGGAAGACTGTGTGACGGACAGGTTGTGCCGTTCAGCCTCTGCTTCCAGCTTCTTCATTATGTGTCTGTCCACAGGAAAGGTCTTGTCTGGAGGTTTCTGCCCGAGGAATCGAACGGTGCAGGGAAAGCAGCAGGGAGAAGCATTAACCTCTCGGGCGAACCTCCTTGAGCACGCTGAAGGTCGCGGCGATGGTGCTGGGTAAGTGCTGGGCTGCACGAGAGCAGGTCTGAGCAACATCCCCAAGTCCGGGGAGCATCATTTACGATGACGGAGGAATCCGAGGAATAGAAATGAGGCAGGAAAAAAATATATTAGGTCATTATTATTCACATAAACATAAATTAAACATCACATGCTCCTCTTATGCGAGTATGATCAGCATGATCAAAATAGTTGAAACTCAGTGTTTTATTGCGATCACATGCAGATGGGCAATAAAGTACATCTCAAGGGGAAATTGCTTATTAAATATTCTCAACTGATGGATGTCCTCCGTACATGTGATGTGTGCGTCCATTGACCTACAGTTAATTCACTTGAAGATGAATGGAAACATAAATCCATTGATGGAATAACACGGCCATTCAGTGACTTCAGGTCGTCAGCTCACGTCATTCCTTGGGCAAATAATGTTTCTGAACTTTGACCCGACCAACTGCAGCATTGCTGGATGAGAGCGTTGTCCCCACAGGCTTGTAGAGTATCCACAAGGCATGATGGGAGAATCACTTCATCTGCCTCTCTTCTCACCCTGATGAGTCTGTCAGTCTGGAACAGAGTCAATCCGGACTCATCAGACCACATGGCCTTCTTCCTATATGTTCACTAGAAAACTTTTTTTTTTTTTTAAGCCTCAGAGATTATTGGTTTTCTGAAGGCTATACAGCTGTTCAGTCTCAAACCCTGGAGCTCCCATTGCATTGTGGGTGTGGAAATGCTCTTACTTTCACCATTAAATATCACCCTGAGTTTCACTGTTGCTTTTCTGCGATTTGATTTCACCAAATGTTTGAACCGATCTCCATCAGTCAGGGTTGTTTTCCGACCACATTTCTTCCTCGAAGACGATGATTTCCACTCTTTTCATCCAGGTTTTTAATAATGCATTGAACGATTCTCAGTGCAATTTTAACAGTTTCCTCGATCTCCTTAGATGTTCTCTCTGCTTGAGGCATGGAAATGATTTGACCCTCATCAAACTGATGTGTCCACAGGATGTGCCTTTCCACATGACTGATTAAGAAATGAGAAGTTGCATCAGTTAGGGTTGAACAACTTGTTAAGAGCTGAAAAATTACCACCCATGCAGTAATTGCCCAATAGGAGGCTCCTACTGTCATGTTCTGCCACAGTGGGGTCTGTGGTTTTGTGTTGTTCTGTTTCGGTTTCAGGTAGGCGGAGCCAGGCTGGGTGCAGAAGCTGGGAGCTGCTGATGGCAGATTATTCTCACCTGTGATGCCGGGATGGAGATCAGGGGTCTTGAGACTCCACTTCGACACTGGACGGTAACGCTACAACATCCGATCACCTGCACAGTCAGCGTTTCCTGCTTCCCAGCCCCGGCTGCCCACCTGTTGATGCTCCGACTTCTAGTCAGCTCTGCACCTCCACCCTGTGCCCACAGAGGGCTACCCTTGGGCCTGTTTAGAGAA
Organism: Salarias fasciatus; assembly: GCF_902148845.1. Taxonomy (NCBI): domain Eukaryota; kingdom Metazoa; phylum Chordata; class Actinopteri; order Blenniiformes; family Blenniidae; genus Salarias; species Salarias fasciatus. The sequence continues at coordinate 10,058,029 of NC_043760.1, forward strand.
TCAACCCACGGCACCTTTGGACTCGTTTTTGATTTGTTTGGCAAGACTTATTTTTTAATTGAAACATTATTTGAACCTTGTGTTTCTGCCTTGGCTTGCTCTCTGCACCTGAGCCTCCGTCCCACCCCGTCACACCTACCTATTGATGTGATTGGTGATTATCAGTAGCTGAAATACCAACAGATGAGCTACTGTATATTTTCACTGCTTTTACCCAGTGATGGGTATTGTTTGCATTAATCTGATTAATTGTTTCATTAATCACACACCTGTGAATCTACAAAACCATTTCCTGAGTTTAAAAAAAAAAGACTTACTAATTGTGTGACTTGTGCCTCACATTGCGGTTTCTTCATCAAATCAGCATCCTACACGGCAGGATCAGCTTAATCTGCCAAAACACGCAAGAGGAAACAACGCATCTCTCAGTGGGAAGGTTGTAGGTTAAATCCCCCCATTGTTGAAGTGTCCTTGTACTAGACTCTGAACCTCAGTGAGTGAATGTGATTAATACTGTACAATGATTTGGACACATTTTGAATTAACGTTAGGACAGTTACTGTGCCGGTTCAACAGCAGCTCATGGTTCATCCGTGGGTTTGTTCGTTGGATTACATTGTTGGCACTTTTAGTGAGTCCCCAAGCTAAAATAAAAAAAACACTTCAGTAAATGATCACATGAATTACTGCTGCTCAGATTAAGAAGTCACAGGCAATTTCCTGAGATAAATCTTTGCACTTGACATTTATTTATATTACATGTCTCGGCACAGAACTTTTATAGATTGATATTGTCCAGAAAAAGAGATGATTTCAGAAGATGTGTAGTGATTTCATCTGAGGTGGCGTCACGTACAAGCAGCAATGATGAAACACGCTCAGAAGGCATATTTACACTACTTGTGAGGGTGGTGGGAAATGTGCCACAGAGGGTGTCAAGCCAGTTATGTCCCGTCGTGATTAGTGATAACCTGCTGGCCGGAACTCGGTCACCCTCGGGACGGTCCGCTCCGCCCGGTGAGCTCAACATCAGTGAGCAGCAACACTTTGAAGACTGCTGCCTGCCTTCACTTGAAAGCTGGTTCCAGTGAGGGGGAGACGGCCTCTTTTGATGCACAAAAGGTCGAGGCGCGAGCGGAAATGTGTCATTGTCCGACGGCGGAGCGGCAAAATGCCACGGGGGAGTGGAGCTCAGATCTGTGCACGGGCAGGCCGTGACGACATGAAACGAGGAGGAGAAGATGAGGAGTGGAACTTTTAGATTGAGTTCTTCGAAGCAACAGGACCTCACAGGGAGGACAAAATGTCTCTGATGTTGGATTTTGGCATTTTTATGGTGTACAATGATTCCCCCACAGGCTCAGGGCCTGAGTCTAGACACATTTTCAATTAAGATCAGAACAGGATGGATGTGCTCATACGCCACGCACATCCAGCTCAGTACCATGGCAGAAGAGACGTTTTAATTATAGCAGCGTGATCAAGAATACACAACCAGTTGCCTGACATCTTTCAATATATTGAGTTCATTCATATCTGGTAAAAAGACCTCAGCATCATTCAAGAAACCCACAACACGAAGTCCCCAGATTTAAGTAACTACTGAAAATCAAAGCATTTACATTTCATGCTCTCTTCATTCTCAACACCGATGTTTGTATGTCTGAGCAGCGAGTTGATCACAACACAACCGTGTGTCAAAGCCGACCGTTTTTGAAATCACTGTGATATTTTTGTATTTAAACTTCACTGATTCTTGGATTTTAATCCAACCCATTGTCTTTCTTCGTCGGGGCAGTGGGTGCCTCGAGGTCATAGAGAAGTGGACAGATCGTCGCTGTGATGCCGTCAGCGAAACCTTTGACCCCTTCAGCCACCCGGAGAGCCTTAATGTGGCTACACATCAGGAATAGGATGGGTGAATGTGAAGAAAGGAATTTCTCAAAGGGGATTGATAAAATATGCTTTCTTTCTTTACTGAGAGTTCATGTCAGGCATCTGCAAAGTAGGAAACCAACGCAGCGTCATGGAGGAAACCCATACGGGACGTGGGGGAACATGAAAACCCCATCTAAATGGATCATCAGGTTTGAACACAGACCTTACTGGTACAAGACAACAGTTCTCACCACTGCTTGGCCCTGTAATCAGAGCAAAAAGGATATGTATTTTTTTAAATTGATGGAAAAAGCATTTTGATTTTCAGAAATGCAAAAATCCAACCAGAATCAGAGGAGGAGACTTTCTGCTGCTCCGGTTGAGGTTAGGGGATAGAAGAAGAGAAGAACGTAGAACAGAAACATTCGACTGGGGAACATCACAGTAAGATCATAAACAGATTATAACATTGTAAAATACATTGTGGAGTTTAAATTGAATTTGTAGCACAGTGGCACGGTTAGCTCACAGCAAGAAGGACCGGACTTTAACCAAAATGAAATGATGCGCTGCTTTGGGTTTTGACTCTTCTAAATTGCTGTTAGGCATGAATAAATGATCAGTGACGTCTCTTTGAGTCAGTCCGACGACGGACCGGTGACCTGCTCAGCGTGTCACCTGTCATTCACACAGTGGTAAAGTACACTCAGCTTTGTGACCTTGGTATAAAGACGAAAGTACCATTCGGCGTTCTCCTGGGGCTTTTCTTATGAAGAACAGCACAATGTCACATCAGAAACAACAACGCTCAAATCTTTAAAGCCCTCTTAATAGACTCAACCTCTTTTCATAGGAATTTCTTTTTTTTTTTTTTTGTTTTTTTTTTTTTTTTTTTTTCCCTTGTCCTGTTCGGTAGCTGGGGCGTGCAATATTGTATGATTGTAGCCTTTTACTATCCGAACAGATTTTAATATTAGCAGCAGGATGAGACTGAGTCTCCTCCTGCTGCTGCCTTTATTTAAAGCTGGCATCCGGCATGGCTACCGGACAGGACCGGGACGGAAACGCTCAGAGAGCAGGGACAGAAAGAGAGAAAGATAAAGAGAGGGAGAACGGAAGGGGGGGGGGGGGGGGGGGGGGCACAACCTATGTACAAAGTCACAATACAAAACAGTGTTGTCGACGCACCACACGCAACCTAGAACAATCCCAAACCCCCAATCTAGACAACACCAAAACAGAGCCGACAACCAACACAGAAAATTACAGAACCATACATACATTTTTTTTTTTTTTTTTTCCCCCCTTTTTTTCCAAACCATATTAGTGAACAGACCAGGCCACAAAAATAAAAGGAGGTGTAGGGGAGGAGGGAAATGCAAGGACAGAGCCCGGATCCAAGCCGCCCCCCCAGGCAGACGCCCACGCTCCAGTCCAGAAACGGGGCAGAGGAAAGCCCCGGCCGGGGACCCCGGCAGTCCCGGGGCCCGGGCCCCGCGGAGCCATGACCGGCAGGAGCCGGTCCACCCCGGGCGCCGGACGCCCGGGGCGGGCAGGGCCGAGAGCCCAAGGCCCAAGAGCCCAGGAGCCAACCCCCCACCCAGGCGAAGGGCTATGACCCACCCGGGAGAACCAGCCCACACGGGCGGCTACCCACCCCGGGCCAGTACACCCCCCAGCGCTCCGGCCACGCACCCCGAGATCCAGGGCATCACCCCCCCCACCCCACTCCACCCCCCCCCCCCCCCCCCAACCCACCCCACCCCACCCCACCCCCCCACCCCACGACCCCCACCCGGAACCCACCCCCCCGCCCGGCCCACCCCTCCCACCCCCTGTCCTCTCCCACCTCACTCCCCCCGCCCCAACCCAACACTCATACCCACTCACTCATACTGACACACACACATGCACACACGCACACACACAACCACTCATCCCTAAACCAAACGCACACACACACACACTCACATTCCAACACACTCACACCCTCTCACGCACACGCACACGCTAACAAGCACGCGCACGCACACGCACATACACACACACACACACACACACACAGACACACAGACACACAGACACACACACACGCACACACACACACACACACACACACAGTCCATCCTACCCCAAACACACTCACATTCCCGCGTCATCCAACTGTCACATCCTGTGGGAGACACCCCCGGAAGGCAAGGGAACACCGAACCCCACATCCAGAACCCCCCGCCACCCACAACTGCCGCCCCCACCCCCCCACCCCCCCGCCGCAGACAGGTATGCACCCCCCTGAGCCAGCAGCCCCCCAAACCACAGCCGCTCCAAACCCCCGGCCTGTGGGGAAAACAACAGCCCCCCCCGCCCCACCCCCCACCAGAAGGAACCTGGAAACGGGGGCGCAGAAGACCCCATTGCCCTCCCTCCCCCCCCTCCGTCTCTTTTCATAGGAATTTCAAGAATAAGTGTTTTCTGAATATCAACAATCTTCTGCTCCTAAACGAGTTCATCTATAAACTGACATTGATGCGGTTTAACACATCAGTACAGGGAGTGTGGGGAGAGAACCTGGGTTATGTTTCTGGTTTAAGCATCCATGTTCTCTCTGAGCATAATCTTGCTTTGTCCCACAATCAAAAAACAAGGTTGTAAAGTATGATTTTATATGATATGAATTGGTTCTGAATGGATTTTTTTGTTCACTTTTGTGATCATTTTGTGATCACCATCGGTTTGGATGGAGCATCAAGCAGCAATTTAAAGAACAGAAACTGAATAAACACAATTTTTCTTTAAAAAAAAAAAAAAAGCATCCTGACAGGCTTTTATTGATTTGAGATATTCTGTGTGATGGTTTGAAAGTTTCTTGGCATTTCTTGTTCTTCCGTGGCGTCGGACAGCCTCAGACTGACTTCATGATGTGGAAATCGACAGTCTGGTGGGGATCAGACCATCTGCTGCTGGATTCCCAGATGTTACTGTTGTTGCTGATGAATGACTCAGACTGGATTTTGATCCGGCTGCTGCTGAATTAACTTGCAACTTTACGTGTAACGAATAACATATTTAACATTTAACTTCTGATATTCACAATGAACAGCAGTTTACCAATTGTGTAAAGATGATTAAATGACTGACTGACACTCGGTATTTTCCTTGAAAATGGTACAAATCATTCAGAAATACACTAAAAAGCCAGAACAAGAAGAGGAATTTACATTAATATCTCTGTCAGCTATATTAATGTTAGCAAAGTAAAGAACTAGCTCTATACTCCAGTGTTGTAATACCAATTTGTACCACAGGATAGAGCGGTGAGTCTCTTTTGCATTAAATCAACCTACTGGAAGAGGAAGAGTGACTGAATGTAATGTCCTGACTGCACATCTCCTGTCTTCATTGTCTGTTTTACCCAGAATTCATGCGATTAACTCTTTCCTCTCTGCCTACATGTTTGAATGAATAGTTCAATATATTGAAAGTGCTTTGGTAAAAAGGTTCCAAACCCATCGGATACTCCATGAACCAGGGAGCTAGGACGGTAAAATTAACAATAAGTGGAATCTTTTGAGAAGCAATAATGAAAGTCGAACTCAAACGGCAGCAGGTCCAATGCTGCTCATTGTCACTGAAAATGCAATTTTTTGCAAACGGTTTCCAAGATGGGACTTTTCTGAATTGCACGTGAACACCACCAGTAAATGGTTCTTCTGCGATAAGTGGAGTTTCACCAGTCTTCTGAGTATTAGACTGGTGTGGGCCTGTCCATGAATGTCTGTCAGACCCAGTGTGACTGGTCCTGAATTTGGCCCTGGAGGCAGAACTTTCCCTAAAATGAGAAAAGAAAAACCCAAATGTGAAACCCTGCTGAGCAGGCTGATAAAAGTCCAGTTCTGCTTTTGCACACTCGGCCACTTTTCCAGCTGGTCCAGCCACTCCTGGAGGGAGACGGAGACTTGACTGCTGCTTCTTAAGCTTCTATAACATGGTATCTGTTTAAAGAGATCAGCTGCTGTGGCTGATCTGGTCCGGCTTACAATAAGCTGATTCACTGCGTTCAGTCCTGCCACACTGGCCTTGCCCACACGGGTGCCAAGTGTACTAATCCTTCAGACTCTTTTATAATCTGTGGCCTGCGGATAATATGCCTGACGTTATATAACAATTCTTTTTCATTTTTCTTCTAAACCTGTTCTTTTTTTAGTTCCTTGTAGTCACTCTATTTTTTGCCTTCTTTTGATTTCTATTTACACCCTCACTACAGGATGTTTGAAATCCTCAGATTCTGATCATTTTTGGTCTAAACTTGGACGCAGAATGAAGCTCAGGCTCACCGAATCATCCAAGCCGCCATGTGATGCTCCTCCGCAGTGACAGCGCAGCACAACTCTGACTTCGTCCGCTCAGAAATTCCTTTTAATCTGTCTGGTCTGTTCCTCATCGCCGTTCCGGCGCTCATTCACACGCAGGACCAGTGTGTGCACGCTTCCACGCCGCCATGATCGATTCGTCTTTGATCTACATGACAGGGTTATTCCCCGCCGGGCCCAGCCGAGAGCTCGGAGAAGCGTGGAGGGGAGAAGGAGCGCCGGGGCGCACGGGTCAGGGAGCAGCGCCGCGTCAGTCCAAACTTGACCTCCCAATGCAGCAATCTGTCCGTCAATCTGTCCACCCCACTTCCCTCAATCAGTGGCAGGAAATGAAAGCAGGAGGCGCATCTCTGCTCCGTCTCTCCTTCAATCATCGTTCATCTTTCACTCTGTTCCCACAGAGAGTCTGGACGTTTGTACGTATCCCCAGCCACTGTCACATCCCTTCTCTGTCTTTCTGCCTTTCATTCATTCTTTTATTTATTTATTTTCCACTTTGCGTTTCAAGCCCAGGCGAGGAAAGGACTTTCAAACACACACACACACGCGCACACACACACACACACACACGATATATAGCTCCCCTCCCACCACCGCCCACGAAGCCAGACGCTGTTATTTGCGTCCGGTGCTTTCATTAGCAGCCACTGATGTGTTTTCTGGTTCCTCCAACAGACGAGGCATATTAGCGTGAGGTGGAGGCGACTGTTTCCCGAAAACAGATGAGATGAGCGGCGCGCCAGTATTCCCTCTCTGATGGATTCCTGGAGCTGTCGGCGCTCCTGGAACGTGACTGCTCACAGTTCATAATTGGACTTTATTTATTTATCACTCTGCAAATAAATGTTGTTTGAGCAGTCTTCACACAACATGAGCCTTTTCCTAAAGAAATAGCCCTTCCAGCTCAACTTCTACACAAATCTATTTACATTCAGCTTTGATGAAATTACTGTTCTCAATATAGATAAATATATATATATTAGTTATGGCTGAATGTTTGAAGTGTAATTTATGTACCTCCTCATCTTAGACAAGAACAGCAGTCCATTATAATCATGTGATGATCACCTGTTTATGTGATAGCAACTAATAACTTATGTTTCCAACCCATGATTATTATTCAGTGTAATTTTCTTCCCTTTTTTCTTGATTGCCAAAATGAAAATCTCAGAGTGCGGCTTGATTTTCTCAACTCTCTCTCTCAACTTTATGGTAGAGTTCATGAGTTCCACACCTTTGTGCAAGAAGGTGCAGGCTGTCTCTTTATAGCTAGCTCCATGACCATCATAATGTCTTTTCACTTCGTTATAGTAAGTAAGTAAGATGGAGTAGAAATCATTTTCTGGTAAAATTTTAAGAGGAAGAAAAATATCATTCATACAACACCAGCAGCTGAATCACCAGAGACAATCGGAGCAGCAGACTTAGCCCGATGTTGCTCATTAGCTCAAATGTTCAGAGACTCGCTACACGCGACATGTTAAAGAGTTTCTGGACTCACACACCAGTGCTACACACGCGGGTGCGAGGGTCACACTCGGCAATTCATAGCCTTCAAGTACCACTTGATATGGAGTATGAATTGGCATTTAATAAGTGTTGGTTTTGCTATCGATGTTACGGCTGCTGCCATATTTGTAGTGTGTGTGTGTGTTGTGTGTGCGTGTGCGTGTGTGGGATGGTTTCTCCCTCTGCTACTCCTTCAGGATGTACATGAAGGTGATAAATGAATTATTGGTTGGAGCACCTGACGGTCGGGGAGGACACACCAACATCCAATCAGAAGCGGCCAGGTGCATTTCCCTGGTCGCTCACCTTGGCGGCTCCTCCGCGGGTCGGTCGGCCTGTGACGTCACCTGTGTGGCTCGGGGTTCGGTGGACCGGGCTCGGCATCTTGGTCCATTTCGTGAGTGAGGGTCCTACCGGGGGTTGTTCTGTCTCCCGGGGGCCTCTCCTGGTCCTCTTGCTCTCTGTGCCTGGGCTCACGCCTTGCTGGGGGGCAGTCGCTACGCCCCACCGTCCGGTGATGCTGGCCAGGTGGGCTGGACCCGCACGGGCCTCGCCCCATACATCACAAACACAGTCACTTTATGCACATACTATACGTCAATTTTAATGCACCACACCTGGGGGGAGGTGTGGAAAGGCCCCCTGCTTTTAATGCACCACATTGCACTTTTTAATCACAGCTCACATGGTAGGATAATGTAGCTCGGTAGGAACCGGGTCACATATTCACAGGTAGGGAAGGTGAATAACACACTAATATGGCTTGGCTCGTGAGGTCCAGCCCCCCTCCCTGACCGGACCACAGGATTAAGCCTGGCTTCACTCTGGGGCGGGGGCTGCTCCCTGGTGGGGCGGGGGTTCCTGGGCGTGGGGAGGGGGGGGGGGGATGGGACTCCGGGGGATGGGCGGTCTCTGGTGGCCCTTTGCTTCGGGTTGGGCTGGGGTGTTGGAGTCGGCCCGCTGGCCCCGGGTACCTGTGCGGATGCAGGTCGGCCCTGTGGGGGGTGTATGTCTGGTGTGAGGCCGGGAGGGGTGCCTGGGTGTCCTGGCGGCGGGCCTGCTGTGCCCTCTGGGCCCCCGCCATGTTTGGGGTGCACCTTTGTTCTTTTTTTTGGGGGGAGGGGGTTTATCGGGGCGTGTCTCTGGTCTCCAGCGCTGCCCCGGCTGGGTCCTGGTGGCGTGGCCTCCTGGCCCTCTTGGGGGGGCTGGGGCCTAGAGACATGACCAGCATTGGGGTGGGCTTCCCCCGGGCTGGTGCCGCTGCTGCTCATTGGGTGTTGCCTGTGCCCCCGGCTGCCCCTTTGGGTTCTGGTTGGCCTCTGTTGCTCCGGGGGCGGGGGTTCGGGGGTGGGGTGGGTGGGTGGTGGCGGGCGGTGGGGGCTGGGGGCACTGGGGTTGGGGGGGTAGAATCTACCAGAACACGCTGGTTGTTCCCCCACACTGCCCAGACGCTGGTTAGTGTCCTCTATCAACTGTACCTTCAGCTCTATCATTTCCATCTCGTTAGTCCCCCCACCCCTGCCACCCCCCCACACCCCCACCCCACCCTCACAACTCTTCTCAACCCTCACATGGTGTCACACTGCCCTCCATCATAGGTATGAGGTACTAGACCTTTTACCTCTGTAAGGGCTGGCGATGGTCAGTAAATTGCAAAAAGAATAAAACTTCAAAGAGATCTTGGAAGTTGACAGCAGGTGTTGTTTGACTTCGAGATGAATGCAGACAAAAAAAAAAAAAAAAAAGAAGAAGAAGCGGCCATGGGAGGAGCCTCACCCTCAAAAGCCTGGCGGGAGGATCAGTCTGGGGGCGGCTGGGTCTGATCACTGACCTGTCGCTCCTCATTCGTCCGGCTCGGCTGTAGCAAACTGATCTGTGTGTTTGGACTGAGTTTTGTTGAATTGCCTGTGCATTTGTGTGGCCGTTTGGTTAGTGTTTGTTCTGTTTGATTATCAGTAGGGATTCCCTTTGGAATAGTCTTGGTTCTTCATTTCGTGTTGTTTTTGATTGATGGTGTCCCTTAGTTTCTGTAACCCTTTTTATTTTTTAAACACCTCTGTTCACCTTTACCATCTGGGTTTTATGTTACTTCCTTTCTCCTTTAGAGCCGTGGACGTAACAATTGACAAGTTGCTTAAAAAGTGCATCCTCATGAAAACGGTTTCAGTTGCACCAGCTGCACTGTTGGCTTTTGCATTCATTTCTTACTCGTATTTCTTTGTCCAGATGACGGCGCGAAAGAGTCAAGGTTTTTTTTTATTTGGACAGCATAAAGACCAAAGAAAGACGACTGTGAATGACCTTGGTGAACGGACTGACTCTTGTCTTGAATGAGTTCAGTTGAGATCGTCACATTTCACACGTCCTGATTTGGGGACCTCGATTCATATGGTCCATCTTCGATCTGCAAATCTTCCTGGATGATCTCTACATGTTTATGTGCTGCTGTTTGTGTCTCTCTCCTGTATGTTGTTTCTCTTTCTGCTCTCACTCTGAAACATGTAGATTATTTGATAACTGTTTTTTTTTTTTTTTCTGCCACTAACATGTTGACATCAAGGGCTGCCGCCACTGTCTGGTTTTTATGGAAGTTTCTGAATGGAAGTTTTTTTTTTTTTTTTTTGTAATCATGGCCAATTTTTGCTCATTTAGGATTTGTGCTTTTTTTTCTTGACTTTTCATCAGGATGTTAAGTACCCTGGCATGTTTATTTTGCACACAATCAGACTTGATTTGAATCAAAGCAGCGTTCTTACCTGCAGTAGGAACACTGCTTTTTTTTTTGTTAAAGATTTTCATCCAGTACAAGCCCAAAACATGCCAATAAAGGTTAGATTATTGTGGTGATTTTTTTTTTCTATTAAAGCCTATATGAAATTTCTCAAATAATGAAAAGAGCTGCCATGATTCCTCCTTTATACACACAAATAAGGATGAATTGCGGGAGGACGCTAAGCTTATAAAGTCTACCACATCCTGTGTTTGATCTGCTCACTGTTCTTTCACTCTCCAAACAGTTTGCATTTGAAAGTATCACAAGGCCCGATTTTAAATCGGACTCAGGCCCATTTACATTTTTACACCCTGACTGCACTAACAATCCTAACATGTTGTCTTTTAGTCCGACCAAATGTGGTAAGAGAGATTTATGTTCATTCTACTGTGCTGCTTCAATTCGACTATCAGTCTATACTAGCAGATTTTTCTGGTAGGCTGATGCACTTTGATATTATGTTATATTTATAAGAGTGGCCATCCTCAGTGAGAGGGGGAGAGTTTGTTCTGAATCACTTCTGCTTGTAATGTGGTCAAGGTGACTGCTCGCGGGGAAAACCCCCCAGGACTGTGAAAACTGTCCCTGTCCCCCCGATGGGTTGGCCCAACGGGGGCCCGGCCGCCAGCTTCATATCTATCAGGCTCTGTTACAGAGTATTTTAAACTGGCTTCAATTTACCTTAAAATTGTAACCTTAAAACCTTAATTTGCATGTCCCTGCGGTCGCCAGCAAATTCCACTCGTCTGGCTTCCAAATTGTTCCCCTGTATTCACCATCTGGCCCGTGACTGTGTTGAAGTGGCCCAGGTTCTCATGTTGAATTCATTTAGAAATTATCTTATGACAGCAGTGTAGGTCACCAAAACAGTTGTGGCCTAAAGAATTACGTCAAACCATTATTAAAGACTGTAAATCAAAATTGTAACTAACAGCGATCTAGCGACAAACTGCTCTGCCCTTCAGGTCATCACTGCTCCCCATGATCAATAAAGGGAATGACCACGGCCTCCTGTACTGGGTAAATAGATTAAATTGAAGGGTGGATGTCCAACTGAGCTACTCTTTTGGTCCCTAAACATAAAAGTTAAGAGTCAACGCTCACCATGAGTCCATGTCACAACAAATCAAGAAATCTCTCTGCAATTATGGACTGAGACCAGAAATTTAACAACTGCTTTCAAGACAGAATCAGCTCACAACGGTCTGAAAAAACACCCTCCAGGTCATCAGCCCAAACAGAGATTCAGAAAGCACACTGTACATCTCAGCCTCATCTTTTTGGACTGTGGGCAGAAATTCTCACACTCAAGGCGAACATGCAAACTCCAGGCTGGCTGGAATATGAACCTGTGGAATTCACCTCACACTGAAGGTGAAGAAGCTTTTAGTTCCTGTGTTCCTCACCTGTGGAACAAACTTCCTGCTGACACACTCTTTCTTTAAAATCAAGACTTAGAAGCATTATTATTTTCTTCCCAACAACAAATAGCTTCTTCTTATTGACTACCTTTACTTTAATAAGGCTTTTACTCTATTTTTCCATCCCTTGCATTTCTCATTTGCTTTGTTTTAATGGATTTCTGTTCTTTACATATTCATTGCATCATTGTGCGCCTCGTAAATCACTGTGAATTAAATAAGCTTACCTTGCCTTGTCTAGTGAAACACAAACAAACCATGATATATTCCTGAAACGCTGATTATATTTCGCACATTGCAGCATTGAATGTTCCATTCATCACAGAGAAAAGACAGAAATGAGCTCCGTGCTTCTGATTCATTTTCATTTTGTCAAGACTGTAACACCTTGAAGAAGAAACTGTCAAACACCACAAAAATCTGCCAGAATAGCAAATCCTAATATCCTCAATTCAGAACGGGAATTCATGGAGATGTGGTGGAAAGGCTGCATTCAGTCTCTAATCCCTGCAGTGAATAGGTTGAGTAAAATCACATATTTTGACTGAAAAAGGACAAAATCTGTGGGATTAGCAAGAATAACAGAATCAATCAGTCTGGAGGAAGACCATGGAAACACCAGGCGTGTGAGGATATTTAGCCTCCTGTTGGAGAACATGCTGTGTCTATAATTGCAAAAGATCAGATTGATTTCATGTAACCACAGAGAAGAGGTCAGGACTACAACCGTCGAGGATCCATGAACAGGTTCCTGAAGTGTGTCAGAAACGAGCACAAACGTCATATTGCATGTACTCGACGGACAGAAAAGTGCCTGAAAGACATAAAATAACAAAAACGATTTAGGAAGTGTGTTTGCCTTCATTAAAATGGAATATATTGAGCATACTGAGAGCAGTTTAGGACAACACTTAAATAGATAATGCACTGTGATACCCCAGTATAACGTTTACATTCTCTTTGATTGTGTTTGCGTTTTAACCTTTTTCAAAAGCAGGTAACATCGGCTCAGTCGTCGGTCAGCGTACACACACCTCCAACAGTCCTGACTGCATCTACAGTTCACATAGAGCAGTGTGTATCGTCTATCTACACACTGCTCTATGCATTCTGTAGACTGTAGACTGAGAGGCTGAGCTTGCTCGTAATGAGAGTATCAATCATGGAGGATGTGTAACATGTAGCATCGCTGGAGTGTGAGCCCTGAAACGCTTCAGCAAAATCTTGCTGGATCAACCGAGCAGTTATACTAATGAGCGACATCGAGCTGCTCCGAATGTCTCTGGTGACTAATTTTGTTGGTGCTGTATTTTCTATAGAACAAAATTTATAGTCAGTTTTACTTCTGTCATTTTCATTCCTAATAAAAAAATCTTGAAACTGCAGACATCGCTCCTGCTCTCTTGCGCTACCTTCTGTAATAAATTCAGTTTCTCGTAGAGCAGTGTCCGACCTGATGCTGGTATTGATGCATCCCTGTTGATGCATTTGCTCTGAACAGTATGAAAAAAAAATACCAACACTCTTTTCATCAACGATCAATTCATGTTCATTCATTATCTGGAAGTCTAATGCTGCCAGCTGCAGATCTTTCAAAGCCTTGAGCAGCTCCTGTGATCTCTGTCCCTCATTCGTGTCCTGCACCTCAGGTTGGGAACCGTTGGTCTAAAGCCCTGCAAACAAGGAAAATGAATTCTACCAACAAGGCCATTCCTCTTTGGTCTGCAGCGTTATGCAGCTCTGTTGAACTTCTGATTGCGAACATTTACTTTAATGTGGAGGGAGAATGGAGCCATTCCTTCACTGCATTAGGTGGTTGACCTCCCCGCTTCCACTCTGATTACCTCCCTGCCTCTTTTTAAAGTGGAAGCTGATATAATCACTACTTATGCCGCGCAGGCAATTCACTGCAATCTTTTTTTTTTTTTTTTTTTTTTATCATATACCTTTTCCCATTACCATTCAGCTTCACTGTGGCCCACCTCCTCAAGCCCTGTTTTCACGCTGGCTCTCAGGGGGAGGGGGCACCCCCCCCTCTCACCTCTTCATATGTCTCCCATTAATTATGAATGAGCCTGAGGTCTCTGAAGAGAGTCGGCGGAGCGGTGATGGTGTTTGGGCCAAGGGTGCGGGGAAGCGCTGGGAATCGAGCCGCTCCTTGAAGAGCAAATGGAGATTCCTTCAGGTGCGCCGCACTTCCAGCGTAATCATCCCATGAAGTCTATCTCACAGTTTATCTTGAAATGTATTTCAACCCTGCTTGGGGTTTAATGCGAATACTCATTACAGCTGCATTACAGCGAGGGAGGACAGATTCAACCTTGAACCCACATTTCCACTTTTCTTTTCTGTGGATTCTCGCTAACTGGCACCGTGACACACTTCACAGCGGAGCGAGGCCGGGCCGCTGACGGCGGATGATTAATGCCGGGGTCTATTTAAGACTTTTTGTAATTACTGAAAGAATGAAGGGGGGAAGAGAAACTAAATCCACAAAGGGAATTGCCCTCGCAGCAAGACATCTGTGATGAATTGAGAAGTGAGCCTGCGACACGTGCGCCACAGAGAAATGTTTTATTATATTTTAATGATGTTTGACCTAGTATTGGAGGAAGTGTCGTGTTGTAAGTACAGCTTTGGAAATCGGATAACCGCCAGAACAAAAGTGTACCACACTGGGAGTTAATGTTAATGCATTTAATTTAGTCATGTTCATTGTGGAGGGATAATACTCACAAAGCCGAGAATGTCTCTCTTATAGAAAATGACCGTCGGACTTTCAGATTTGTCAAGTTGTCGCAGCGTACTTTATCCAAGGAGCCAAACTCTATTATCTTTCTTTAAAAAAATAAAAAAATAAAAAATCACCTTTTTGTAAGGATAAAGATAATTCCTGCAGGACCTCTTTGAGGTGAGGCTGTTGAGCCTCTCTCCATTTCAAAGCTCGGTCAAACCTTCACAAACTTTTGCTCTTTTTATTCTACTTAACTCATTTTCATGGTAACTGGGAATGCACCAACGAGTAGACCTTTTTTCTCTTATCTATTTTGCAACCATGCAAATCTTTTTCAAAACATTAACAAAGTTGAATTTTTTTGTGCATATTTTTACAGGGATGGCAAAACTCTGAAATTATGCGCAAACATTCGTTTATAGGTGAAAAAATATTTATGACCTAATATTGAGCCCATAGTTTCGGGGC
Source organism: Salarias fasciatus (assembly GCF_902148845.1). Taxonomy (NCBI): domain Eukaryota; kingdom Metazoa; phylum Chordata; class Actinopteri; order Blenniiformes; family Blenniidae; genus Salarias; species Salarias fasciatus. The sequence continues at coordinate 10,073,182 of NC_043760.1, forward strand.
TCACAGCGCGTGATTACAGTATGACTGATACGCTCATTAACGGCGAGCTGGAGTGTGTGGCGGCACACAGCGAGCTCGGCCCCTCGCTCTGACGCTACGCGCTGCTGCAGGCGGTAGACGCACCACTTCACTGGGGCCTTCAAAGCTGTTGGAGGCGCCCATAGCACTGACAGATGCTGTGCGGAGGTGGCTGATGGTAACGCATACCGCATCTCCTCAGCATATGGAGCATAAATTAGACTGTATGGCATTTAATAAGTACTCATAGCGGTATTCAGTATCAACAAGTATCTAAAGGTTAGTCCTTGTATTTATACTCCTTTAAAAAAAGTGGTATTGATGCATCCAGAGAAGTAACTGAAATTCAAGGCGCTCTGTCATTTCACGATGTTTTATTTAGTATCAGAGGTGATTTTTGTCAATCATGCTCACATATTCCTTCTTCTGAGTCTTCTTTCCTTCAGCGGTTTCTTTGAGGCAGGAGTGGGAGGATTTGCCTCAGGCGAGGTCTTTTCCTGTCCGTTCTGTCCGCTTCCTGACTCTGCCTCGTGGCTCGCTGGGAATATAATCAGACGTCCCTCTTCGACGTTTTTCACTGTGAAAATTGATAACTTGACTTTGTTGGTGAGAGAAAAATTGTCTTGATACGGGAGTCTATCTTATATTGAGTCATTTCTGTTGAATGCAGATTTCTTCATGTTTCTCTCTTGATGATATGATGAAAATGTCCTTATTTTCACCAAACCAAACAATAACTTCCAAAACTAAATGCAGTCTTAACTTTAAGCCAGTTTTATTGAAACCTTCTGATGCAGTGAAGAGTCTAAAAACCTCCTCCTACATAGCTATAGCCATATGCCTGTTTCTATAAAGTCACCCTGGCAGCATGGCTTCGAGGTTAAAGCTTGTGTGCTTAAAATTTACTTAATATTTATAGTGGTGATGTGACAAAATGTGGTAAAGTTCAAGAGTATCAGTTTTTTCCAGCCATCCCCTTCCCAAAGCTCTTGAACGCCCCACAGATCAGTTCACAACACACTATAAAAACCACTGCTTTGGGGTGAGTTACTTTGTGTGCCTTTGATGTTTTTTTTTTCCCCCTTAACTTTAGTTAGCCCTTTATTTTTAAAACACTTCCTGTATTGCAAATATTACAGCATGCAACCAACCAGCATTCCGTCGGCCTGATGCCATAACAAAGCCAATAAACGTCCCGCCGCAGCTAACGGGCAGCAGTAAAAGCAGTTACAATGCAGACAGGGTTTTAGTGAACTGACCATCAATTCCTAACTCGCTTGCTGCCGGTGGAACCTGCACTGAAACAGACTGACGATGTGCGGAGGCGGTAAATTGGTGAACTGAGCCAGAGGCAGGTGTTCGCACACAGGTGGACTTTTAAGCACTAAAGGTTTTATTGGCAGAGTCAAAGAACAGATGATTAGCAACAAAACTTGTAAACTTTGTTCATAGATAAACAGAAAGAGACATGTGGAAACCACAGTTTTACAGTGGACAGTGGACGGTGGTGGATTACCATGAAAATATTAATTTCACATTTAAAGCGATACTAAGGAACTTTTCAACCTTAATAAAATATTTTAATATCTTTTGCGATGATACATCGACTTACAACTAGTAGAATGAGCCCTCTGTCATGGGCTGAGGGCGTCAGTATTGCTTTCACTTGGACTAAGCTACTGTGAGGAGGGTGGTAGGAACCCTGCACACTAAAACACTCAAAATGTGCGGACTGCTTTACGGCATGCGTCACATCATGATATAACATTGTTTAGCCAACATTAGATTCATGACCTCGTCGCTATCCATCCTTCACACAGCCACTGGAAACAAATGTAGGTGAGTTCAGTCTGACAGCATGCCACCGGGAGCAGCATTTTACGACGCCACGCGCTAGTCCTCATGGGAACTGTAGTATTCATTCAGGCAAAACACTACCGCTTTTGTCCACTGGCGCCGCCAAAATCAACGAAAACTGAAAGTTCCTCAGTGTTGCTTTAATATAACACAGCTGCTTCACATGTAGCCTACTTTGTGAATGTTAGATCCAAAAATGGTTTATTCAGGTTGTTGTTTACACGACAACATTTCAAGTGACAACGTATCATTTTTTTGTGTTTTTGTGCCTGAAAAGTTTTGCATTTACACGGAAAAGATTTGATAACAATGTATATTCACACTGAAATGGCAGAAATGAAAAACAGTTAACATGCCAGGCCACCAGTAGGCGCTGTTGTTTGTTTTTGTGATGAAACTACACACATGTACACAATAAACAGTGATGATGGGCGTACACAGAGATACATATGGACAAACCACCAAGTTAGACTGTTATTACAGTGACTGTCAAGTCTAAAACTACCAATTTCCATTGGTAGCATTGGCTTGTCCAAACAAGATCAGTAAACAGGTTTTTCTCTTATAAATCCTCTTTGAAGGATTAAGGAGTTAATCGAGCCAGTCCCATTCACACAAAGGGACACAAAGTTTAATCAGTCGAGCATATCACGTTCACCCAGGTCGGAGGCATCTCAGATCCGTTGAATCAGCTCAACTGGACTTGATTATTTGTCCTGGAAGATCTTTCCTCGCTTATCATTATGGCCTCATCAGATCATGTTGTTATCTAGATGTGATTCAGCTGTGAGTAACTCCAGTATTTAACCTCCTTAGGTATGTCACATGACAGATTAGGCCTTTTGTCATGTGGAATAACAGCTTTTAGATCAATGATTAACCACACTACGTGAGTCCAGTATGTATTTTGTACACGTGTGAAAGATGTGAGGTTATTCTTGTTGTATGGTGAAGCATTACAGGTAAACCATGTTTCCTGGTATAATGATAATGAAAATATTTTAAACTACTATATAAAGCATCTGTATTGTCGTCAGTGTGTGCACCATTCTGTAAAGCGACACACATTTGGTTGATTTGGTTTTGTGATCTGTTTTTCTTCTAACCCTGCCAGTGTTTCAGGAAAAGAAGCGTGACATTGATGAAGGAGTCTCTTTAATTATATATCGACATTGCCTCAAGGGTCATGCGTTGGCGAGAATTTGAAATGGTACATTCCATCGAACAGATGTTATTATAATCCATTTCAATGCTGTAAGCACTGGCTTGTATCAAAGTTCTTTTTTTCTTTTTTTCAATCTAATAATGAGGGAATTGTGATGAACACACAAACAAGTGTAATCAAATCGCTTTTTCTTCATGTTTCACAATCTGAATCAAACATCAAACAGCATCATTTAACTATCAGCGGAACCACAGTTTGAATAGAAACGAAGACTACAAGGGAAAAGTTCTTACCGTGTTCAAGCCCGAGCTGGAAGTGTTGCCATTTTCATTTTAGAAAGAAGACGTCCAGGCTACAAAACTACAGCTGCATGAGATTATTTCAGCTTTTTCTTACACTCCTATTTCCACAGTTGCCTCTCAGAAAGAATTTGAGCCCCATCAATGACATTTGGCTCCATTCACATGTCGACATTTTGAATGAAAATGACTCTTTTTTTTTTTTTTTTTTTTTTTTTTTTTCATTTTAGAAAAGTTTCACATTTCCACTGCAAAGGTTTGAAAATTATGTCTACTGACATGGAAATGGAAGAAATGCTGAAACAATGTAGTCAGCATGCTGGACCACTTGTTTTCAGGTTGTGAAATTCTTTTGAAAGGAAAATACAACAATGGCGCCTTTTCACCTGAAATGCTGTCGTCTAAACATTTTGGGGGTCACAGATAAATGAGTATAGTGATTGATTATAGTGTCACACGTGGTTGGGTTCTGCTTTGATGGGATCATCCACAGGCTGTCTGAGTTGCAGACGAATTACAGGCGAGGCTGACGGGGCTCAGACAGGCTGGACTCGCATCGTAAAGCTCCAACCCCAAAGGGCCAATTTAGTGTGCAGATGGTGGTCAACAATACCAGAAAACAGTACAAACAGCTAAAACACTGAGAAGCTTGATGTTGTAAGACTTTTACATCATCCGAATCTTATCAGCGATTCTCCCTGCCAGATGAAGCAGTGAAAAGGTGTCTCACCCCATCATATTCACGATAGCCGCAGGCTCAAGCCACAAGCTGGGGGACAATAAAACACCTCATTTATCTGTTGGGAGAGGAAAACTGCCTAAATAGAAGAAAATTTACCTCTGTGTGTGGAGGCTACAAGGAGTCAACTAGATTTATCCTGGCTTTCTGCGAGGCCCAATTTGATAGAAGCAGCAAAGCTAATTTGAATTCACAGCCAGGTCCGATTCAATGAAAGGAGTCTAAAGGACTTCCAGTGCAGTCGATACTAAAACTCGTGTCTGCCTTGGAAAGAAGACAGCCTTTGCTTTGCCTTTTTAGAAATAAAACATTGCAACAGTGTTAAACTTACTATACGAAATCTGTCGATCATTCATAATCTGCGACGGGATCCGTAATCGTCACTTGATAAACAGACAAATCTATTTCTCAGACAGCCACAAAAAATTATGTGGGATGGGAATGAACGTCTTTTCTTTTTACTGTTGCAAATCCATTTACCAAGCCACCAATTTGAGAATCCATATTAAAATCTGACAGCAGTCACAATGTGCAGAATGAAAGGAGAAAAACAGCAGTCATCATTTGTCTTCAGTCCTTTTGCAGTGAATTTGAAGAACACCCATGATTTTCCTTCCAACATATATTAATATTGGGTCTGTTGGAGAACAGGATTGATTAAAAGACTGTTGATTGTAATTATTTTGCTCCCAAAATAAGTTATTTACTCCTCAATAGAAGCCACACAAAGAATTTTGACTTTTTTTTGTGACTCTGGCTGCATATCTGTTGTTACTTCATGATCCTCTGCCGCTCGTCTGACTTATTATATTTCTTTCTTCTAATTCAATTCATTTGTGCCTACGGCTGTTTTCAAGCTGTTCTAAGAGAACAAACACAGGCCTGTAATTTTGTGGTTATACACAGAAAGCCGCTGATGGCCGCAGGTTTACATTTTAAAGATTGATTTGCATGCGTGCGGCCCCTCACTCCTCTTCTGGCTCGACTTCTTGGACTCGGATAACAAACAGCTACTGGCAAAGTAATGCAATAAAACACGACTCCTCTCCAATGAATTCATTTGTGATGGCAAAGGAAACCGAGCAGGACTCAAGTGCAGGACTCACGCACACACTTGGGGTTGAGGTTTTATCCTTCGGCCAGAGATCGGGCAGGGTTTAATACATGAAAGATCAATCCAACAAGCACAGCTACAGACCAGGGCGTGTCCAAGGCGAGTTTGATGTCTTTTCATTCGTTCTCATTCTGTGAGAACTCACTTTATCTTAGGCTACGTTCACACTGCAGGCTGAAGTGACCCAAATCCGATTTTTTTTGCCCCCGTGCCACCTGGATCGGATCTTTTCATGACAGTCTGAAAGACACAGATCCGATTTTTTCAAATGCGACTCAGGCCTCTTGGATATGTGGTCCTAAATCCGATACGTATCTGATCTTTTGCCATGCGACTTTAGTCTGAACGGCCAGGTCGCATTTATCCGACCTACACGTCACGATATGGGGCGCCGAAGACATGTGTCTTACCGTGAGTGTTAAAAAAAGGCGCTCACAGACGTACATTGAAGGGAGTTCTTGTCATCCGAAAATTATTATTGAACTCCGTATCATTAAAGCCTCTCACATCACTGTCCCACCACTCCTGGCTGCGTTTCTCTGAACGGATGTTGCTGCCACTGCCCCACAAACTTGGCTCTCTTCCTTCTCATTCGCTAAGTTTTGCAGCGCCAGGACAATGGAGAGAAAAAATAATAATATCCACATGCGCACTCTCTCTCTCTCCCTCTCTCTCTCTCTCTCTCACACACACACACACACACACACACACACACACACACACACACACACACACACACACACAGGAGGAGCTCGTTGCAGCTGATTAGAAGCGCTGCGCTCAAATGATTGCTCAGTGTTCAATTGTAAGAATGTGTGTTTGATCACTTCTTAAATCATCGACGCTTGAAAAGCTACAGATTCTGTATGTTTTTTGTGAGTTCTGCAAACACTGAAGCGCGCTGCTGCGTGACGTTGTTATGTCCTCTTTTGCGCATGCGGAACACTTTTGGGTGGTATTCCGTTCAGACGGGAGATCACATACAAGTCGCATTTTATTGTAAATGTGAACGAACTCGCAAAAAAAATCGGATTTCACAAAAAAAAAAAATCCGAATTGAGCATTAAGCCCTGCGGTGTGAACGTAGCCTTAGACCTGCTCTGGCCGTAAACTGAACTCAGCTGCATCTATTCATCCTTCTTCTATGCTGCTTTATCCGTTTCAGTGTCACAGGACACCGGAGTCAATCCCAGCTCACCAAAGACTTTGACATACTGTCTGTCCATTAGTGTGGTATCCATGTTTATCAACTATGAACCCCCGCTCACACAGTAAACACTCAACATATACGGCCAATCCAAGATTGAAACCAACAAACGGCCCACAATGGTCAGAGCAATAACCACTTCACCATTGTGACCAACCCTCTCCTGCTCCGGATCTCGGCTGTAACCTTCTTCACGGGCAATAAAAGCTTCAATGTTACCAAGACTGAAGCATAAAACTGCCGCATGTGTGTCAGTCCAGATGTTCCTTCTCCATTCCTCACAATCTTCAAGCTCTGGGCACAAAATGGATGAATAGGTGTAACTTCTGCTCATCAGCAGGGAGCTTGCTGTTTGTCAGTGAAAGCACACATTAAGCATAGTCAACCTTAAAGATGAAGGCCAACAGATTCTGCTTTGTTTACAGTGATTTGATAGATACAACACAGAATCTGTCATTGTGTGTTTCTATAAGCAGAAGTAACACATACACACACAAACACAGTCATTCTTATGTCTATAGGACATCATAGATCACCAATTTTTTTCCCCAAAATGCACATACTGGACTGTTTGAATACCTGAGAAAACCCACACACAGGGAGAACATGTAAACTCAACAGAAAGGTTCAAACTGGAGCCCCTGAAAGATTCAAAGCAAGGAGAGACTGCGAACCCTGATGAAAAATAATGAGAATTAAAGCCGCGCGCGGCGATGCTTCACTCCCTGCTATTGCCGTCGACGTCTCGCGCTCGCGAAATTGACATTAACACCACACACTGCGGCCTCCAGTCTTTGCGCCCCTGATGGAAATGAATTGGAATAAGTCAAATATATTATAGACATGATCAGTGTCCTCTGCCAGAATTTCGTACAGAGTTTGAAGTGTGTATGTCAAAGTCAGGAGATTGAGGATGGGGGTAAGAGGGTGGGAGGTGGGGGGGTGCAGTTCAGGTAGCCCAGAGTGGACTGGTGTGGCAGGAAAAGAAGGCATTTTTGAGGGCTTGTTATGGGGAGGCTGAGCGACAGATCAAAAAAAGCTGGCTGATTATTGATGGTCAATGTGTCTAGATGCAGCATGCTGAGTTTGGGCTCATTTGGTCCAAACACCTAGGAGTTCAGTTCATTTGAATAATTGGAAGCCAAATGACATTTCCACACAGACAATTGCCCAATCCCAATTCTCTGCTTAATCCTCACTCCTCAACCTTGATCCTCAACCGCAAATTAAGTGCCTCCTAAAAACAAGTGTTAAGGAATGTAAAGTCACTTGGAAATGGGACAACCCTTAAAGATGGTTACGTCCTTCGACCACAGGGGGCAGCAATGCGCAAGAGGGTAGAAGAAAGTAGAAGAAAGCCTTTTTCCTCTCCGTTGTCCGGGCGCTGCAGAATTTGTGGGGGGGGGGGGGTTAGGGGACCTGGACTGAAAAGGTCTGGCGGAAAACCTGAAGTGAAAGAGCAGCAGTATCAATTTTGGTCAATGATCAATAACAACGCCCTTTATAACTGTAAGTAATGTGCCCTGTATTAGAAATGTTTAACATTTTGCATGTGTGACCTCGTTAATAAATGCATTCAAATGAATTTTCATGATTTCTTTCTAAGAGCTTTTGTAAATACTGTATTGGCCCGAATATAAGAGACTCCGATTATAACACGACCCCTATTTTTCAAAGATCATTTTGTGAAAAAAAAAAAAAAATGCTGAAGACAATAAGGTCACTCATAAAACAACTTTTTATTATACAATTATTATAAACTCAAAAACTCACAATTGAGATAACATTTCACGAGATATAAAATGAAAAAAAAATATTACTACAGTATTGAATAAAAAATATATTCTTTTTCTCAACATAAGAAACAATAAGCAACAAATAAGAAGCCTCAAGGGGTCAAAACTGCATAAATGATGTAAATAACTTTCCAGTGCCTTTAGCTGAATCACAGCTCTGGTGGTGGACATTCTGTCTTTCCGTTTCTCAGAGACGTATTCACTCATCCTTCTATCAGTCTCTCTGAAGCGTCTACTCTTAGGACCACGGAAAGCTTTTCTCATAGCGTTAACATTCTGTTGGCGTTTTTTTTGTGCTCTCCAATAAGAACGAGGCGCTCTGCTACACCAGATCTCCTGGCGGCTTGGCAGTTGTTTGATGACTCTGCTGCGTTGATCACCATCAGTTTAAAGTTGGTATCATAACTTCTCCTCTGTTGTTTGCTCAGCTGTCCAGCGTTCAAGCCCCTTTGTTGCAGATGATCCGCCATTTTTCATCGGATCATTTGATCTCATTTCATCACTCCACTCGCTCTCTGGTCAGTGATACTTTGGCTCCATCTAGCGGCGCGGATGCGTAATGACCATCTACCGTAAGTCCGCGATTATAACACGACCCCACTTTTGAGGATGCAATTTCTGGAAAAAAACATCGTCTTATATTCGGGCCAATACGGTATTATCTGTGATAGAAACTTAATACAATTACTCCCAAAGTAATATACAAAATTTTTTATTAATAAAATAACAGCAAAACGAACTATTTAACAAGCATTCTGGGTTATCCTTAACTCCAAGGTAGGTCTCGTAGAATCTCAAAATTAAGGGAGATAACACTCCTTAGTCTCCCTCCTTTCCTCAACTTGTTTAGGAATGGGACAACACATAATTTCACGGCAGCGCGCATTTTGAGAAATGAGGAGTAAGATTGAGGAGTAAGCAGAGAATTGGGATTCGCCCAATGAAAGGGTTTTAGAAAACCCTCTAGTGTCAAAACCATGGAAGCTACAAGAAAGAGCTGATTGACTTTTCTGATCAGGAGGCCACAAAGGAATTTTCTGTCAAATATGAAAAAGATTGGCAAAAGTAATTTTTTGAAATTGCATTGTAATCTTTGCACACTCCCGTAGGTGGCGCTGTAGCATCTCACAGTCATTCATACATCAATATAATCAGCATCATGTTGTGTATCATTGATCAAAATTTCAAGACAGTCGGACAAAGTATGTTCTTGTAAGAAATGTTTATGTATTTTTCGGGGGTGTCTTTGCGCCCCTGCTGGCCAACGGTTATAAATGCATCAAAATGGTAATGTAATTTTTTGCTTGTCTTCAGGCATAGAATTTTACTGCACAGTTTGGTTACTGTGGAAGAATGTTAATGTTTTAGGTCTATGGTAGGGGGCGCTATAGAGTTGAGTTGTATTAAACTTTATAATGCATTACATGAGGACCATTATGGCACATAACTGACTGTAATCTGAGTGTTCTAGGACAATGCCTGAGCTCGTGAGGGGCTGTCAAAATAACAGGAAATGAAGGCGTTTTTCGACAGCGTGCTGTGAGGAGACCGAGCGACTTATCAAAAAAAGCTGGCTGATTATTGAAAGTCAATGTGTCTAGATGCAGTGTGCTGAGTTTGGGCTCATTTGGAAGAAAGGAAGTAAGAGTTCAGTTCATTTGAAAAATGAAAAGCGAAATGGTGGCAAGTTTTGTATCCAAGATGGCCGCCTTGCTGTTGGTCCCACAGATTTGAGCCAAGAGAGTTTTCTGTTTGTCCCCTCATGCTCTGTCACTGGTGTGAATTTCGTGTTCTTACGTCAAAATATGCCCACTCTGTGGGCCATAGAGATCTGATTGTAGGTGGCGCTGTTGAGCCAGTGTTGATCTGTCACTGTGGAGGTATAAATTTTATCGAATTTTTCGCCGGGCCGGTCGCGTAGATACCAAAAAACCCCACATTCAGCTATGTTCAGGGGCTCAAAAATGCATTCTGGTGAGACAAAGAATAATCAGAAGAAACTGAGCAAGAACGATATCCTTCGCGGTTACACTACGTGTTACGGCGATGACTAAATTATGGTTTCTTGGAGTGGATCTCAAGCATTTTACATTCAAACAAGAGTCTGTTGTGTTTTTCTTCACTGAAGCACAGAAGGTCTTCAAAATAACTCTGTCACCAATTATTTCTGAAGGCTCTGTGGTAGAAATGCCGAGCAGCCGAACCCTCCCACACTCCCACAATCAAACTATTGAAGTCACCGTTTGTAATCACTGTAATGTGATTTAAAATGATCTAGCGAAAAACACATTTTTGCCAGAAATGGGCAGATTCAGCATTCCTGTCATTGCACAATGTCAACATTTGGTTTCCAGGAAATAGGCTTTCAGGAAATTGATGCAAGTAAAGCTGATGGACAAGTAGTTGTCATGGTTACAGTGAGGATATCTTATATTCTTCATATCCTCCAGATATGAAGAGAATATATTGACCATTAAAGAGAGGAATATACCACTTTGTGTTGAAAACCCTCGAGGTCCATGCCTGTGCCAAAGCCTCCAACCAGTCGGAGCGACAGTGGCTCAGTTGAGTGGCCGTCTTTCAATGGGAAGGTTGCAGTTTCAATTCCTCCGATCATTCCCTGCTCACATGTTGAAGTGTCCTTGAGCGAGGCAACGAACCCCAATCTCCTCACACTGGAAGGACAGAGCACCTTGCATTGCGGCAGCATCCACTGTTTTGAAGAATGTCCCACTGGGATCTTCATCAACACTGAATCTACGCTCACCTATGCATGCTAACATCAAACCAAAAACTTTCTCCTCGCAATTTTATTTAAAGCCTTGCACGCCGGTGAAATCAGCTCCCGACACAGCAGGGGATCGCCGTCTGCTCCCATGACCCCGGGCAATTCTAAATCCTCATTCTTTATTTATAACCGTAAATGGTGGAGGATCAAAAATATGAGAAGCAGAACCACATTTACATAGATAAATTATAGTTGTTGCCTTTGATGGAGAAAAAGAAATGAATCAGAATGTATGTACCAGAAGGAGGCGTCCAGACAGACTTTCAATAAAATCAGTGCTCACACAAGTAGAGTCTTATTTTATGTTCTTTCGAGAACATTGCAACATACTGTTGTAGTTAGCTGAGTGAAAAGCCCATATATCATTTTGCCAGCAGTTCAATTTTCCTTCAGTGCAAAGACCCCTTTCTGCTAATTGATTAGCACCCTGTCAGCAAATGGATTGTGTATAAAGAAGCCTGCAGCCTGCTTTGACACAATTCATTACTCAGTAGTTGTTCTGCAGTGTGAAACGCCGGGAAGGAGCAGCAGCCCGCTGTGAAGCAGTGGAATTTAAAAGGCAAACAATATGAATTAAACATGATTGACACCCAAACTCTGAACAAAATAGTTTTTAGATTTGGATTTGAAGATTCACACCTTGGGACTGATGCAAGCTAACTGGTGCACAAGCCATATGTTTTCCTTTCCAGTCATGATTCCAAACGATCCTCCAAGGGTGCGAAAGCAATGTGTTGTGCTGAGCTCCACAACAGGTGTTTGTGTGCATACTGCTTTGTCCTGCACTGTTGAACCACAACAGCAAACAAGCAGCAAGTGGATGGTAAATGTCTGACAAGTCAGGAATCCCCCTTTCACAAGCCCACACTGGATTCACGCATGGCATGGGGAACTTCATTATATTCATATCTTGGACGCCAGGACAGTGTGCACAACAGTTAATAAGTGGATGTTAATGTCACCCAGAAACCTTTTATCTCTGACGCAGCGGTCCTCCACCAATTATCTCACCAATTAACACTGTTGGTTAGAGTTTATTTAAATGGTTTGAAGCCTGGTACATGCCCTTCTATACAATCAGACACATTGAAGCTGCTTTTACCTTTTCATACCTTTATCATAAGTCTGTCACATTTGTTGTGCTTTATTGAATCCTTGGCTTTGAGCAGCTCCTGTCGCTTTCTCTACTGTTTGACTATATGATAATAATCCACAGGATGTTAGTGCTGCTGCTGCTAAATAAAGGGGGTTGGGGGGATATGAGGGTCTCTCTCACTCTCTCACTCACTCACTCACTCACTCTTCACCCCATGATTGATCATCTCTTCCACACAGCTGGAAACAAGAAAGCACTACAGGGAGTAATTAAAACTGCACAGAAGATCATTGGCTGCCCCTAAAATAAGTTTTCCTCACAAGCAAGAACAGAGAGAAAAAGTAATCTCCATAAAAAGGGTGGCGGCCGTGCTAACCACTTCTCCTCTGAACCACTATGACTGTTACACTTTCAGATTAACAGTATCAGATGCTGGAGTGGTCGCCGTGACACAATATTGAGCTGGAGAAGTTCCGATAATTAGTGTACCTGTTTCTGAGAGTGAACCACTCTCCTGTGTCGCCACATGTGAAATAAGCCGGGCTGAGCTCTCTGAGCCCGGTGGAGGATATCTACACCTGTCTGACAGATCAAGTGATTCCTAAAACTCCGTATCTCCAACTTCGTCAGTCTCCCCTGCAGCTTCCGTTGTTATTGTTGTTCTGACTTCTCGCAGCTATTTTTGTTTCTCCGCGTGTGAGGTTTCGTCTCTTCCCTCCACATCCCAAGGGCACTGCTTCCAAATAAATTAACAATATGCACCTGAAGAAACTCTCCGGAAATTTATGCGGCGTTAATATTCCTTTCTATTTTTGGCCGAGCTGATCTTCAACATTAGTATGCCTCTTGCTGCGAAGACAAAGTCAGCGCTATAAAAAGAAGATGCCTTTACGAGATGTGACACATCTGAGGTTCAAAGAAGATCAAATGAGAGAGCGGAGACAAGATAATGCTGTCTTTGCAGTTCGACTCTTTCCCAAGAGGAGCGGTTCAACTCTGAGCCCACTTCATCCCACTTTGGTCCAATCCAGCACTTTGATGAAGAGATACAGCTCCCAGCAGCACATTTACTGAATTATTTGAGGGCCCTTTCAATATAAATGTTTACCAAACCACATTTAGGACATGTAATCAACTCAGCCAGACGGCTGGACCATTGTATTATCATAATAGGCAAAAATTTACAAAAGGTTGAGACGTTGATGGGAGCACAGCTGGTTCAAGTAAGTCAGCTGGTGAGTTATTTTTGTGTTCCTTTAATTAAATATCCATATTTATCTGTTTTTAACTCAATTCATAGTCAACCTGAGCATGCTGGGAACCGTGTGCTGCTGTAGTGCAGCAGCCAGAGAGCGGTTAAGTGCTTCGCTCAGGTATCCACCGAGTGGATCGACCTGTCGGGAGTGAGAAACTTCAAACTCCTCAAAAAAGATAAAGTTCAGCATCTTCAGATGAATTTTGGCTCAACACCCTCATGAAATAATAATTTAAAGGACAGCCTTTCTGCTGTAAACCCTCAGAGAAACACTCTCTTTGAACCTGACTGACTTCAGTTTGGGTTTTTCTTTTCAGCTCGGGACTTCATCTTGTTTTTGTGTGAGGAAACAGAGAAATTAATCCGCTAGATGCTTTTATCTTTGTTTGATGTTTCATGTTAAATTTATTTCAATTTAGCACATGTTTGTTCTGTGACGACAAATAAAGAAAATGTAAAAATAAAATGCAACCTTCTCACAATTATCAGCAGCTTTTATTAAAAAGAGATTTGGGAGCATTTAAGTGTCTGTTGCGTCTCTTGTCTGACTTTAGTTTCTGGCTCTCTTCTTCTGTAATGTGTTCAAGTTCTTTAAAGTTTTGCAGGACTTCTTTGTGCAGCTTCACATTTCGGCTCTGCCCAAATCTTTGCATTATTGAGAAACACATGGCTCCTAAAATCTTTTGAAGTTCTCATAATCGCTGCATGCGGTATCAGATGTGGGAATGCAGCCTGATAACTCCAACATGTTTTCCAGCAGGTAGGCTGGACGTCTCATTCTGAGCTTCGTTTCGTGGTTTAGAGACAAAAATCACCTCAGTTTACTGACGTTCGTCCATCCATCCATTTTCAACTGCTTATCTGGGATTCACTGCAAAAATTCCAAATCTGAGCAAGTTTTTTCAACTTGTTTTGAGTGAAAATGTCTCATTTTACTTGATTTAAGATAAATTTACTTAAATATTATATTTGATCAAGATAAAAAGGCTTGATTTCAGAGAAAATTCTCTGAAATCAAGAAAAATTTTTGCTTGTTCTATTGGCAGATTTTTTTTTTTTTTACTAATTTCAAGTAAACATTTCTTAATTTAAGAAAAAAAATCTGCCAATACAGTGGTGTTACTTTTCCTGAGCAGGTTCAGTCGGCCTCTGCTACCTGAGGGCTATTAATAAAACTGATAATGAGTGCAACACGTGCATGTAACCCCCCAGCATTGTTAATCTTCACGCTCAGATGAGGCTGAGGTGATATGACGACGAGGGCCTCAAATCAAACTCTACATAGTTCCCCTCAGAGATCAGGACTGCCTAAATTCATCACTGTAAACAGGTGAGCTGATGAAGTGGCTGGTGAATAAAGGAAGATGGCAAAATATTATATGGCTGAAGACAAACTATAAAATTAGACAAATGCAAAATGTTACTGCAATCGAATCTGGAAGAAAGCAAAGAAAAAACAAAAAACAAAGAGTGACCGTACATCACAAGTGGACAGATTAAGTGTATTGAAACAAGAGCCCAGTAAGAGACAAACAATTGGGATGCATTGCGCAGTCCTGGAAAATAAAGCTTTCAGCTTTAATATTTCTGACGGGCTGCGCTGTGTCTGAGCGAGCAGTCATTAAAGAGAGCCTGTCGGTGCAGTTTGCTTCACACAGAATTTAAACATTTCCATCAGCCCCCCCTCACATCCCTCTATTCATCTGCAGGTTGTTAAAGGAGAGCGGGGAAAAGACTCTGCATTATTGATGCCTTCCGCGGGATCGTCGTGAATCGCCGGGGCCGTCGCCGCGGCCGCGGGGCCCCGCTAACTGTAAAGTCTGAATTGATGCGCACGGACTTTGATTTCAGTTGATGCTCTCCGAGCTGGCGAGAATCCAAAGCAGCGTCTGGTGAAGATGATGCTGGAAAGCAGAAAACAAAACAGCTGGAGCAGAAGCAGCAGTGACACACTGTAATCAACACGCAGATTCAGTTTTGGCCGCTCCGCTCTGTTATTACATTTTTTCCATAAGCACGCTCGGTGATTTGTCAGTACAGCTCGGGCATAAACAAATCTGCAGCAAACACAGAACTTGATCTTTCTTTATTTTGTTGGGATTGAAAAACATCTCTGCCACTGATCCTGGGGATGGAAATCCGCAGACTACAAAGAAAGCTTATTTCAGGATGAAAAATTCCTCGTTATAGACGACCAGTGAAAAGCACTGTGTATGTTTTGCTATTCTGTCAGTGTGAGCGTGTTGGAAACACCAATTAAATCCACTTTTTGATTACATTTGCACAACATCATATCAGCTTAAATAATGCATCATCAACCATATGCCTTCATTCATTTTTTAACTCGGAGAGAAAAACTCATGAACGTCACTGTTCTAACACTTTCGGCCTACATGTGGATGTAAATCTGGTGTAATTTAAGGATGATCCTTTAATCCAGGCAGGGCATCCAGCTGCCACCGCCGTTCCCCCGGGACGTGATGAACTGCGCCTCAGTAAACCGAGGCGGTGGCTGCAAATAGCAATACCTTCTACAGCTCTTTTAATGAGCTGCCAAACTCTGCAATTAAAGAGCAGCTAAAAATGAATGAGTGAGTCCGGGTTAATGGTGTTACTGGAGTATTCTTTGATGGGCTGAGCAGAAAACTCTGCAGCCTGAGTCGAGTCGAGTCGAGGTGTGTTTATTTAGCACATTTTATACACAGAGCCAATTCGAGGTGTTTTGCGATATTCATTCCAAACCTGAAAATGAGGTAAAACATTAGAGAAAGTATTAAAATGCAAATGAGTGGCAAAATTGGGAACCCATGAAAATCTCTGCTTTTTAACCACTATTTTATTTAAAAAAAAAAAAAAATGCGTTTGCACTTTTTGTTGGCAGTGGTGTCAAACATAAGGCTCCAATGAGGCTCTAATCTGGCCAGGCCACCAAGCAAATTGTTACAAATCCATAGAAAACATTGTTTTGTTTTGTTTTTAACAGATTTCTCAAGAGTAGCAGACACAACACAACCCGGAGACCCGAGCTGAAGTGTCGCTGGCGCTGCCGCGACAGGTAGCTAACTGGTTGTTATCAAACTAGCCCTTAAGCCGTGCTGTCAGCAGGAGTTTGTAAAAATATGCAGAAAGCAGCAGCGATGGAAGAAGTTTTTGGAACATTTTACCACATTTTACACCAGACAGTTTCATTAAACTGGCGTTATGTTGAGACTGTGGTCATTTCCTGTAGTAATTGTTTAGTTTTGTGAAAATATTCGCACCATAACAGAGAAAAACTATAAAGTTTAAATTCTAAGGTTGTTATGCACTTTCTGACCCACTCTAGATGAAATGTGGCTGTTTGTGGCCTCTGGTTTATGAAGTCTTCCCTTCTGTTTGACTTGTTTTTTTATTCGAACACGTGCTTCTGACATATCATCTCATTCTGTTTACATATGCACATATGTCTTATTTAAAAATGTGCTGCATATAATGACTCGGAGGGGTCGTTATAATAGTTAACATATGGGCAGAAGGTGAATCACACATCATGAACGTGAAAACAGCTTTAACCGTTAGAGACACACATATCTCACACACAGATTCCTCCCAAGCACTAAGAAGTCCGTTACTTCTAGATGAGGTTCCTTTATTACCTTTATTATGCCTCCATGGGGGGCAATTACTTCCAGAGCCAGTGACACAAATGATAAAACACAGAGCATCTGTACAAGAGACAACAAAAAGGCAAATAAAATCCTTCTACAAGTGAAGAGGCTGATCGCAGCAGGGATAAATGAGTGTTTTCATCTTGTGGTTCAGTATCTGGGCATCAGGTATTTGCATCCAGAAGTGAGCAGCTGGACTGAGGGTGTCGGGGGTCTGCCAGGATTACCCTGGCTTTATTCACAAACAGAGCTTTGTGTAGGTCATTGAGGTCGTCCGGGGCTGTGCCAGCAATCTTTCCACATATTTTGGCAATGCTTAACAGTCTATTTTTATTCCTGCAAGATAAAAGTTCAAACCAGCTGATGAAGTTAAAGTCAGAAGCCAAAGAAACCTGGATAACATTCAAATTATCTACAAAACAAACCAAAAAAAAAACAACCCTGGTCAGGAGGTTTTATAGAAGAACTTTCTCGCTGTGAGCCAGAATCCATCGATCTTCAGCTTTTTGTCCAATTCAAGGTCTGGTCTGCTGGGTTCAGAATCCGCACTGGACGTGTCTCCAGTCCATCAAGAAGAAATTAGGCTGTAATAAAACATTTAAAGTGGGTTCATCTGTGCAGAATAATAAGTAACCGTGCTGCTGACTTCATAACTGCCGGCTGAGTGTGTTGCTTCATATCTTTGCTGAATCCTTCAGACTTTAGTGCTGAGGAGGCAGTGAATTTAAAATGCTGCTGTCAGCCTGTGTGCCGAGCGTCTGGGTCAGAGCAGCTGTAACCTTCACTCCAACACTGTAATCCAAATAAAAGGTGGTAAACCCGAGCAAACTGAACCTCAACCATACGAGGGGGTACCCAAAAAAAACCGGAATTTGGTCAGAAAACAATAATAATAATGAGTTCCGACTTCTGGCCGTCAGATGTGCTGCAGGTAAGCGTCATGCACATCTGTGAGAAATTTGAGCTCCGAGGGTGACACTGACGCCTGTCAGGAGCTATTTATAGCAACAGAGTGCAGAGGCGGTCTGCGATTTTTTCCAAAATGGCGACATTGACGGGGAAGCCAGAGCAGCGCGTAAACATTAAATTCTGCTTTCTGCTGGGAAAAAACAGCAGCAGAAACACTCACCTTGTTGCAGCAAGCCTACAAGGATGATGCTCTGGCGAAGAATCAGGTCCATAAGTGGTTCAGGTGGTTTAAAAAGGGCCAGATGTCCGCGCGTCAGGTGCGCTCAGCCGTAAAAACAATGCTGAGCTGCTTTTCCGCTGTCCAGGGTATCGTCCACAGCAAGTTTGTCCCTCCAGGTCAGACTGTAAACCAGGACTACTACATGGAAGTCCTCAGACGGCTCCGTGAGGAGGAAGCGGCCCGCGGAGTGGCGGAGTGGAGCCGGTTGATCCACCACCACAGAGCGCCAGCGGACACGGCGCTGCGCGTCACGCAGTTTCTGGTGAAGAATAAGATGAATCTCCTCTCCCATCCGCCTGATTCGCCAGATGGAGCCTCGAGTGACTTTTTCTTGTTCCCCAAGCTGAAGAAAGAGCTGAAGGGACAGCGGTTTGCAGATGTGGAGGAGGTGACAGAAAAATCGCAGCCGGCAAAAAATGGCACTTTTACGCGCGGGTCTGACGACGCATTAGTGAAGCGGGAGACGCGGCTGGAGCGCTGCATGAATGCAGATGGGGATTATTTTGAAGGCGACGGTGGTGTTTTATTTTTAAATGTCATAAATAAAAAGTTATAATCAAATTCCGGTTTTTTTTGGGTACACCCTCGTATGTTCTTCTTTTGCACCCACTTGGATCAAGTCGGGGTTGTGTGTATCTTTGCTTTATCCCAGCTCACATTCGGATAATGGACAGTAGTAATATGAAAAGTCACGGAAAGAGAGGTGGACGTCCTTTGGTCACTTCTCTCACTGATGTCAGCTTCCTTAGGAACAGAGCGCTGTGGTGCCAGATGATGAATGAGACTCAACTCTGGGAACATGTAAAGGAAAGGAGAGGATCCAAGTGCTGCTTGTGTAATAGGTGTACAGAAACAACATGCAAACACTTAACAGTCCACGGCTTTGAAGATAATTCACTTTTTTTAATGGTGAGCTTAGACAATGAAATAATAATGGACATTATTCAAAGACAGACCCAGGGTCAAAGGGAAGCACAGTGGGCCTGCAGATTTAGAATCCCAAATCGGCTCATCTTGGCTCTAGGCCACCGTTTTCTAGTCGGTATCAACATGAGCCGAATTTGATGCATTATTACCACTTTTTAAAGGCAAGACTAGTAGTATGAGTGCCAACCTTAAGCCACTTGCAGAAACTGTTAGACGAAGTACTGTAGACTGTAAACCAAGCTGACTGTGTGCCGACACACACTCCAGCTCCCTGTTTTCTAGGGGTATTCTATTTTTACATTTTAAAAGCTTTATTTCGAGCATATAAAAAGAAAACAACAAGTGAACAGTCAAAGAAAAAATAGAATAAAACAGATAACCCAGTTATATTAACAATATGAAAAAGTCAACCACAAATGATCCTGTCTTTCACATGCCCGAAAAGCAGTAGGAAGAAGTACTTATTTAATCCTTCCCTTTCACATCTTAATTTACAAAACAATATGTCTTTATAATTTTCATCACTTTCAATGCATTGGAATACAGCAAATATACTATAATGTGAACAGTTAAAACACAGCCATCACTCCCATCACAGCACCATAAACAAACAAACCTCATGTCATCAGCAAACCGAACCTCAAACCAGAATTTGTTCTATATTTTTACATCTTGGTTTGTGAGACAAAAACGTTGAGGGTGGTGGCGGGGACTTTCTGAGTTCTGAACTGTAACTCTCCTCTTAAATCATATCTGTATGACAGAACACTTTTTAAATACTACCAGCTGATAAGTCATTCTTTGCTTTATAAATTATTTGAATTGTTTTAAACTCCAAAAGATCCATGAACAAGTCTTTTCCGGGAACTTGCATAAGTATTTCCCCATATTTCCACACAATAAGTTCGCCACGGTAGAATCAATGAGTTATAAGGAATATATAGAGATCTCTGGTCTAATTAGATTTGGCCAGAGTTGTGGCCAATGAAGAAATGTACATTTTGATGGGTTTCAAATCAAAATGTTGTCAAAAGATTTAAATCCTCATCTGGAAGAAACCAGCTGCAGTCAGTTTTACCCTCTGCTCAACTTTTTCCAGTGAATCAGGGAAGAATGAAACACTGCACATCTGTTCCACCATCAGACAGACAGAGCTGCAGCACTTATTTTTAGAACGCTTTGCAAACATGGCCCCAGAGGGCTGTTTTAGGAGTCTCTGACTAAACTGAGTATTTTTAGAAGTTATTATTCTCAGAACCTGAACATACACTCACATGCTGTTGAGTGGGTCTCGCCTGGGCAATTTCCAGGTCGCCATCGCATTTTATCAGGTAACGCTTGGCCAGCCTTCTGTGAGATCAAAAGGCTTCACAAATTGTTTTTGCTTGTGTCAGGGGTATGGAGAGAGAGAGTGAGGGAATGTGCGCGGACACATTGCTATGCAAACACAGGAGGTCTTTTAGAATTTCGAATGAAGCCAAGTGTAAATTTGTGGAGCTGCTCAGCAGGAAGCCACACCGGTGTGTTTTCTGTCAACTTCCAAGACTCCCAACACATGCAGCAAAATCTGAGAGCCGTCACCTTTTCTCCACTGTGCCTGCTTCTTAGATTACACCTAATGGTTCAAACATGTGAAAAGAAAGATTAAATCTTTTTTTTTTCCTGAAACAACATTCACCAAGGAAAATTATAAATATGAGAAAATGGCAAACTGTGTAATACTTTGGAGGATCCTTTGCTTCTTGACAGAGAAGGAGTACACACTAAAGCTTCAAATCCAAACGGAAATAGAAAGTAACAATTCAAATGTCAAAAACTGAGCTAGACAGGTTTTAATAAACTGAGTAAACATAAATCCATAAATCCCTGTCTGCTCTCATCGATGTTAGAGAAACTCCAGGAGATCACTGCAGAAGCTGCTCCGATCTCCAGTGATACAACTCCTCAGAAAAATGATCAGCTTGCAAAATAAACATATTGGGACGTTTTTTTTTTTGTTGTTGTTGTTGTTTTTTTTAGAAAGAGACATCAGTCTCTCTTGTCATGGAAAGATTCTATGAAGCTAACCATGCTAGGTTTAGAGCGCTGTCACACCAGCACTCTGGTCCCGATGCGGTCCTTTCAGGGATTCTCCGGTTCATCTGTGCAGGTGTGAAAGCTCCCCCACTCTCTGGTCTGGACGTGGACCCTGGTCTGCTTGAAGATGCAGGATTCAGTTCACTTGCAAGTGAACTCTGGTCGGTGGAGAGTGTGAAAGCACAGGATCTGTCCAGCAGACCGCAGGGGAGGACGTGATGTGGAGAAGTAGCAGTTACACTTTGATTTCCTCATTTCTTCATCATTCCTTCATTTCTGAATCATACTACTGGAAATATGCATGGATGCAGTGTTGCAGTTATGTGTAAGGACAGCAGGACACACACACACACACACACACACACACACACACACACACACACACACACAAAGCAAAGAAGGCTGCAAATTCATTTGAGTGTCCACATGAGAAAGATGCCTCACAGATAGCAGAATGTCACAGCAGACAGGCGTAATTGCTCTCCTTCCCGATGATCAATACTGTCATCCGGAGCCATTGGCTGTGTAATGAGGCATTCTGCCTGAGCACATCCATCTAACTCTGCTCTTCAGCTGCCTGTAGGAAAGTTGGAAACTGCAAAGAAAATAACGCATTCTGCAGCAAGACAAAGTTTCTTTGGTGTGTGTGTCTTCCATGCGGGTGGGGACTGATGCCTGGGGGGTGGAGGGCGGGCGGGGGACCTGTACGAGGAGGCACAGCAGGGTGCAGGGCTGCAGGCTTTGCAGATGCATCTCTTCCCCACAGGGAGAGGAGTCGGGAGAGGCATTCCGAGATGGGCTTCAGTTTCATCACTCTTACCTCTGCTGCTGTTTACAGGATGCCTCCACTCGCCCCCCCCCCCCCCCCCCCCCCCCCCCTCTGCTTTGCAACGCAGCCTTCAGTGAAGCACGCGGCTCGTACAGTATTTTGTTGCCAGAGGTTAATCCAGTGGAGAAACTATGAAGTAATCAACCCACAACTTGGCAAATCTGAGCCTGATCTTCTATTATCGTAACACAGAGCCTCAAAATCTGTCAGTGAGTCGAGCTGCTGCTCTAACTGACAGTGTTTTGACTCAGTCTCACTCTGAGGTAAAGTGAGATGTATTTACCCGTGAATTATTGAGATGTTCTGCTAGCGTGGGGTGATGTGTTTGTCTAAAGATCAAGAGCAGTTCAAGGAGCAGTTCATGGGCCAATTACGAAGCACATCAAACGTGCCTGATGTTGTGTGCCCGGCGTCCTTCACAGACACGTGCAGGCCGTAAAAATGGATGAAATTTGCATGTTTTCCCCCTCGTGGGGATACCAGGATAATCTCGACATGCGCCCTCATACCATCTGTGAATTTCACCTCACGCAAAGAAGTTGAACGTTGATGAACTGTGCCATTCCTGGCAAGAGAGTCGTACAATCTGCCGGATCAAAGGAGTTTAGGATTCTGCCAAGAAGAAATATGATCAATGCTGCAGTGAGCCGGTGTCGGCTCTAATTCATGATGAGCGTATTGAAACTGGCTGCAGTTATTGAGCAGTGAGGATCAAGGAAACAGAAACTTTCTCTCGTTTCTAAAGAGTAACTTATCAATGCTCCTCCACAAAGAAACTCTGCTTCACCTCTTTGCATGGCCAGCATCACTGATGCAGCAGACTCCCAGCTGCCCCAGCCTTTATGTAATGATGCCCTGCTGCAGAAGACGAGAAGTCAAGACTTTAAGTGCACAGTCAGTGTTGAGCGCCAAGCAGGTTTTATGTTCTGTTCTGCTTTGCAGAGGTTGTCAGGCCTTCACATATTTCTGCACATTTCTACAACAACAGTCAAGTCACTTCAGGAGTTTTTCAGCGCTCATCTTTAATTTACCAAGCTGGGGTATGACCCCTGCTCGGGCGTGTGCTGCAGATCACAAGGCAAATGGTTAAACATGTTAGCGAAAAGCATGATAAAGACGCTTCATAGGATCTTGCCTTTAACCCAACACTTTTATATGAAAGGTTTCTGCTTTTTCCTAAAGTTGTCTGTTTTCCCTGTCTGTTTTTTTCAATTTAGTTCAATTTTATTCTTATTGCACCAAACACAACACAATATTAACAAGACACGTTTACAGAGAAAAACCAACATGAAAAAGTAGAGAGGATGCAACCATGCAAGCTTTCAGAAAATCCTTAAAAAAATAAGCATTTTGTTTTCATTTCCTGAATTTATGTGCATTCCAAACTGATTTTGAAAAACGATCTAATCTGGATATAAATAGGTAAAGAAGGAACAACCGCTAGAACAGCCAGAATAGCTGGAAATGCGAACAAATGGTGGAATGGCCAATACTAATATGCCCCCCCCCCCTCCCCCCAAATAAAAAAACAGGAACATAATCAAAATACATTACAAAAACTGCAAGTAAACCTTTAATTCGGGAAAAGAGGGGGAAAGGGAAAGAAAAAACAGAAAAACTTAAAAAAGAAAAAAAAAACAGAAAAACTCAAAAATGAAAAACAAAGGGGAAAAAGGTGTAAATTGGATGGATGAATGTGGAAAGGACTCTCCCCAAGGAAAATAATAAACTATAGCTAATGAGTTAACTTTCTTAAGTTTTAATGTGAAAAAGTCCATGAAAAAGAGGCTATATCAATTAAAATATCAAAATGGTACTTGACACTTCTTGAATGCAACCTTTTACATGTAGAGGAATTTTTTTTCTGATGTCTGCTCTTCACTCAAGATAACAGAAATGTTTTGTGGCTCCAGATTAATTTCATTTCAGGAAAGACATGATTTTTTTTTTTTTTTTTGGCCATAAAGGTTGCAGATCTCTGGATTATACTGAACATGAAACATTGCAAAGAACCATCCTGCCTAAAAGCTTCCATCCCTCCACTACACAGATCTGTATCAACACAACAGCTTTGAGCCGGGAGCTCCTGCAGAATAATAACAGAAGGGTTTCTTTATTCCACATGAGATGTGTTGGTTTCACCAAATTCTATCAATGTGAGCAAAAGCCAACCACTTGGGAATATGGTGGCTTGAATCTCAGTTTAGGAATTTTTACAGCAAGTGGTTTGGTTCACCGTCTCTCGCAGCTCTCCTCGGTTCATTATGGGGAGCACCGCTGACAGCCGGGTCTTGAAAAGTGCACAGATCTTATCATGAACCCAAAGACACAGTCAATAGCTGACAGCTTGTCACAGAAGTCTTCAAGGCAAAAGAGCATCAGGTCATTCAGACTTACGCTCTGCTGCTGCTTGTTTATTTATAAATTCAGTGTGTGGCGGCGTCCGTGTGGCGTCCGCTCAAGCCTCTCTGACCAACACTTTCAGAACTGAAGTTGAATCTCCACAAAGTGTTTAAATTAAAAAAAAAAAAAGAGTGCTTCATGAAGCAGGAAACTTCTATTGTGTGAAGGCTGTTTGGCACACTGGCAAAAAATTGTGTGTGAAGGTTAGGATTCACTTCTACCAAACTACCAAAGCTACTTTGTTAGGTTTAGGGAAAGATGTTAAATTGTTATTCTATTTTAAATGGATTTATGGAGTGTTCAAATTCCAATTAGCCATGGCTACAGTTTCACTGACTGCAGACGCTGTAAGCTCCCGTCTGCCACACTGGCTGATCAGTGGATCACGCTGATGTCTTCATCTTTGTGCCTGTTAGAGGATGAAATATACAAGTCAACATTTTCCCCTCAGAGTTGACTCAGAACCCTTAGCGTTTTACTAAAAGTCTTCACTTTGTTCAAAGTAAAGAAAAAAAAAAATGCAAATAACAAAAGGCACTCTCAAGGAGGATCAAAAGTAGAAATAACAAAAGGCGTTCACAGAGTCAAAAATGATCACAGGCTTGAAAAAACATGGAAACTTGGCTGGAACTCAATAACACATTCTTGGACAGAACAAGACGAACTGGCAACAAGACAAAGGGAGACGGGGACGATTTCTACATGAGGTGGAGAAGAACCGATGAAACCAACCGGGGCGGAGGAGAAAATCCCAGCCGAGGGAAATTTGTACAAAGTCAGGGTCTGAAACCAGAGGGAAAAGGAAAGTACAAGGATGTCGAACTCGAATTTGATCTCCAACTCGAGCAAGAATTAAATAGCTTGCTCTTTCATTTTTTTATGAAAATGATTCTGTTTAAAAAGTCTGCAAAGGCACGTCGTGGCAGCGTTTCATGTAATGAGGTGGAAATGTATGTTACATGTGTGCATGTGGTGTGTGCTGGTGTGTGTGTGTGTATGATTGTGAAATAGTACTTTTTCTGATAAATTCTGATTTAAAACAGTTCATTCCATAACATCTTTGTATAACCATTTTAAACTTTTTTTTTCATGTTATAATAAAAAACTCAGAAAAGACAAGATCAAAATAGATTTTTGCTGAAATGTCATCTTTGTTCTTGGTTTCATGGAAGAAAGATTGGTTATCATTTAATATTTACCCTAAACATACAACCTTAGCCTTGAAATACAGTATATGTGAAAGAACAGATTTGATGAAGTTCCAGAGAAAATGCATTAAAGTTTGTACAGAAGATCTTCATTACCAACAAAAATGAATTAAAGCTAAAAAAAATGGCGTTATTGAGCTGTAGCAGCCTTGTTTTTATCATGATCAAAAAAAAAAAAAGAAAATAAAAATTAATCAACTCTGGACGTTGTAAAACCAACATTACTTTAGCCAATCAAAAACGAGGTAGCCTCGTTATCTATTGGTTTTCTAATGAGTCAATCAACCTCTCTACATTTGTAGCGTAACTGTCATGCTCCTACGCCCTTTTCGTACCCCCCTCCCCCGCGCGCTCCACCCCGCTCCCCCCATGCTAGGCTCTGCTGCTGCTATCAACACCTTTTCACCTGTAGACTTGAGACAATTTTTCTTAATCATAGCTGCAACGTGCTGCCATTTGGTGAAAATGTATGTTTTAATCTTAAAACAAGACTCGTATGAAAAAGTCCGGAGAGTGAGAGGAGGAGGGGGGGTTTGTTCACGCCTGCAGGCTGCAGCGCACACACAGATCAGCTGTGAGCTCCGAGCGTGAGTCTGCTCCAGTCATGCAGCTCCACACAAACCTCCCCGTCCTCCTCTGATCCACCCGAGAGCAGGGACGGCTCAGGGACAGGATTTGGAGCAAGTGCTGGATTTTACTCATATTCGCTGTGTTTTGTGTTGTTCAAAAGGACACATTGGTAGCTATGTGCTAGCGCTATGATGCTAAGTTGCTACATGCTATATGTTACTTTCTGTGTAAGAGGAGGAGGCGTTCCTCCATAGAGAGCAGGGGAGGAGGGGGTGTGGGCAACGCATGCACAGCATTTCAAAAAGGACTAACTCACTGGATTTCTCTCTCCATGGAAAATACTCCATACAACCTTTAAAGGACCTGTATCATGCTTTTTTAGCTAGTCCAAACCCTAGAAATGGCATTAACATGGTAATAGTTTATTTTTGGCGCTAAGGAAAAGTAATTTTGTGTGAAATAAAAGATTTTCTGGGGCTAATTCTGAAACCCGGAAGAGAAAACGCTCTGTTTCACTGAAAATCCCGCCTCTCCCCCTGTGGACTTTGACTGACAGCGTACTTCAACCAATCAGCGCTTCAAAACAAATACGCTGGCTAGCTTTAGCTCTTTAGCTTTAGCTTCTCTACACACACAGACACGCGAAACGTCTTTTCCTGTGAGAAACTCACCAAGCGCAGACCCTTCAGACTCTTGCTCTTGCTTGATTGTTGCTCTCAGACGATGTTTAAAGTTTATCTCCGTAATCAGAGTTAGAAAAAAGCAGCAACGCTGATTGCCGAGGGCCTGCGGGAGGGGCGCTCAGGGGAGCCATCTTCTCCGTGTGATGTGAACGTGGGAAACGGAGCGTTTTCACAGGTGCGGGAGGGGCTGCCTCTCTGAGCAGTAGAAACGCGAGGAAAGCTCAAACACGCAGGCACGGAGGAAAAAAATGCTTTGGGGGTGTTTTTGGTGAGTACATAACTATATAACAAGGTTAAAACATACTAAAAGTGAATTTTGCATGATACAGCCCCTTTAATATGACATCCCCTCACCACAATGAATCTTGTCAGCTGTATCCTCACTTAATGGGACGTCTGGAAATGTTGAGTTTTTCAACTTAGAACTTGGTGGTGTTTTGAAATACTTGACTTTGCGTCATAAAAAAACCATCATTCAGCTATAATATGACACTGAAATGAGTCATTCTGTGTCGGCATAAATTTGAAAAGCTGAAAGAATATATGTATTCATGTATTTTATTTATTTATTTATTTTAAATCATGGTTCATAAGAGTTTTAATTCATGAAAAACATGAAAGAATAAAATCCTCTGGTTTTTGTCCTTTACCTGTGCATTCTTTCCTCCATCAGTTTGCTTCTCTCTCTTGTGATCCTTTGCCCTTCCAACCCAACAGGAAGTGAGTGAGAAACGGTAAACACTTAACAGGGGAACAGGTGAAGCAGAACCTTTAAGCCATCCAGAGGGAGCCGCGGCTACAGTAATCCAACTGCCGCCGCAGTGACCTGCCGGCAGGATGCAAAGTGACAGCAGCGCACGTTGACCTGGATTTCTGCAAACAAGCGCGTCGCTTTGTCGAAGCACAGAGCGAGGCTCTCGTCTGCAGGGACGAGCAGGAGGATTGAATGATTTATACCGCTGCAGCGGAAGAACCGCATGAGTTAACAAGACCAGAAGCACAGCCGATGATTCCATGACGGCGCTGAACTGAGATTCAAGCTGACGCCTTTCTGCAGCAGCTGTTCACATGACGACGTTTTATTGAAGATGGATTATTTTTGTGCCTTTTTTTTGTTGCAGAATAATTTTTGCATTTGCATAGCAGTTTATGAAATTATGTCAGTTTCTGTGGAAATGGCAGAAAAGCAGAAAACGATGAAGGTTTCATGTTGGGCCAGCAGTGGGTGCAGTTGGTTGAAAATTTTACGTGGCTCCAAGCCTGTTGTTACGTAAACAAACACCCAAAACACAATAAAAGGTTTCTGTTTTCACCTGAAAACATTGTATAAACAGGGCCTAAGAGTCTTCACCCTTGTCAGGCTGGGATAAAACAGGGGTTCATCTGTTAAAGTCTGAAAACTGCCGTCCACATGCTGATTCAGGCCAAACAAGAAATCCAAGACAACATGAGAAGAAGGTCTGAACACACTCCATAATGTCACCATAACAGATCTGAACATTCAAAGAATTTCTACTGCTGCTTAGATGTCTTTATTCAGTTAATAGGCTGTTGATGAATTGTTAGCTGGTAAAATCCCACAGCAATAATCCGGCAGGCATTATGTTGCATTTCCTGGAGAACACAGCAGTGTAATGGCAGTTATAGAGCTAAATCAATATCCCGACAGTGATTTAGCTTGTGTCATGTTTACGTCCCTAGTTCTGATGTTCAACATGCTGGTGAGAGTGATCCGGTCACCTTCAGTCCAGATGAAGGAACGGCGCCAGTCTGAACACTGAACACAGGCTCTCTTTCCCGTAGAACTTCGGTGATGATTTCGAAGTGTGCCATTCGAGAATTTCACCACACTTCAGTAATCATTCACACATAGTTTTGTAGGAAAGTCAAGCGTCATAGAGTTCAATCCTGGCATTTCATCACTAATATTGGCTTCTGTCCTGATCTGCTCTCACATTAGAAAGACTGAGGTTGTCGATTTTATCTTAATCCAATGTAATCCGTCAAGATGGCTGATAGGCTTGGGTCGAGGCTGCGTCTTTAGGGTATTTTGATATTTCAGGTTAGGAACTGCTCATTAACTCAACACCTCAACAATACAAAACAATACAATACATTTCATTCATTAATGTCATTTTGGACAGTTGTATGCCTGAAAACTTTCCTCAAAACCATCAACTGCATCTGTTGGAAAATCCATTAAAAATAGAAGATCTGACACCTGCGTTTCCTACTTTGATAGCACTGATATAAATTTGCTAAAAGGTTGCACAACTTAATATTCTCTACAGGTGTGTTAGCACACCCTGACACACTGCAAAAAAAAAAAAGTCCCAGATTGACCTGTAGGAGTCAAGAAAAAGCTCAAAGTTCCTGATCTCAGTTCAGCCAGCATCTGATGAGACGAACAAACAACTCTGATCCAACTCATCTTGTGAGACTTAAAGGATCTGCTCTTAGGAGCTCCTGCTCCTGGAGCCTGATGCCACTAGATAGCACTGAAAACCTCATGAAATCAATGTTTTCATGGGACAGGGAGGTTTTTCTGGTCATTTCTCGTAGGGAGAACGTATGTGTGCTATGTGTGCTATTCTGATGCAATGAATGAGTGAAGTCGCTGAAGAGAATCTTATATCGTCGTCCAAGCAGTGAGTGCAGACTTTACGTTACATGTCTTTTACAATTGGATCGAAATATGAAGTCACTCTTTGATCTGAGAGCAGATATTTCCCTTAATCTGATAAAACCTTTTATGTTATATGATCTTATGCGGATGATAAAAAAACAGCCAAGACCGGATGGCTGTCACGTCTTATATTTTCTCAAAGACCGTAATGCAGGTATTTCACCAGTCAGGCAGTTTGATGAGACATTGAAATAAAAATAAATAAATAACAACAAGCATGCTTACAGGTTACTGAGTTACAATCCTCCGGAGTACGTTGTTACTCTCTGTAGTGCATGCATATGTGTTAAGAAGTTGTTTGTGTGCAAAGATAAAGGAAAAAAGCGAGCAAAAACATCAAGAGACGAAATTCGCATCTGTTTAAAATAGTTGAATGTAAATGTAGAGTGGCAAACAGTCAAACAACAAGGATGGGAAAAGCATCTGTAGTATTATATTTTATATCTATCTCTCACATTTTCCATGAGAAACAAAAGCAAATTAAAAACGTTCAACGTCCGAAGGCTTTTGTGTCTCTTTCCCTCAGGTTTGCTGCTGTCTGCTACAGCGGGCGGTGCCGTCATCTCACTGCAGGACAGCACAAGTCTAATCCTGATTTTCAGCCCGATTATGTCGAGTGGATATGTTTTCTACATGTACAGGCTTTTCCAGATAATCTGCTTGCCACCCACATCATGTACATGTTATAGGGGAAATAGTAACTCTAATCTGGTTGTAGTTGTAATTGGCCTCATGTGCATGACTGATTGTTGTTAGGCCTTTAATGGACTGGCAGCCTCTCTGCATCATCAATCCATCCATTCTCTGCACCGCTTCAGACAAAAACATAGAGAGACAGACACACGCACACCTACAGGACATTGACACTCTGGGTATAAAGGGTATAAAAGAACATGCAGTTTCTCCATCTCCACTCAAGACATCTCAACTAAAGCTTTTCCAAAATTAAGCACAGAAACTTAACACCTGTGTCAAAACCACACAAACTGTGCAACTTTTCTGCTTTTCCCAAAGACACATTAGGCGAAAGTCGTCAAACTGAATGTTTGGATTTTCACCATTCAAGAATTTTGAGGTAAGTCTTCCCAGTGGGGTTGTGCTCCAATAGATCCATCATGAAGGTCTTCTTCTTCTTCTGATTTTTTTTTTTTACTGAGTAGCACCAAAGGTTTAATCTGATTTCTTGCTTCTCTGTTAGAAGCCCTTTTCTGCTCCTATGTAAGAGCAGCTCTGTTTTTGAGGAGTTTTATAGAGAAAACGGCACCATAAGAACTATTTGTAGTTATTGAATTGTTTTTAATCAGGTGAAACCAATAGCGTCTTATTGTTTAAGTGTTCATCTTCCCATAGCCGGGCATTATAGTAATACTGCACATATTTGCGCCATCAATTGACAGGTTCCATCTCTGTAATCTGAAAAATAACTACTGCTGATGGAGCTTCACCGTCATCAGACTGAAGGTGAAAGATGTTCTTCATCAGTTTTTCATGGTACGTTGAATATCTCAGTGGTGGAAATCAAAGCTTTATATATTTCATTCTAACCTTTTCCTTCTCGCAGGGTATTCAGTTAGTTCTATATTAAGCCATTTGTTGGAAAGAAATTTCCCTGAAACAGGTTTTGTGAAAAGCTTTCCACAGCTCAACCTTCACCTTGCTTCTTTCTGAATATTAGAATAAATTAGAGTTTCAGTTTATTTTTGTTTCTTTGAAACACAAGTAAACATGTACAAAAGAGAAGCAGAATGTGCCGTCAAGTGGAGTGTTATAAACTTGAATCCTTTTCACCATTCAGTTTGAGCTGTTTTCTACAATTGGAAACCTTTTCAGAGCAGCTTCGGCCTCTTGGATTTATTATATGCATTATTTATCTTCTTTCCCATCTGACAAAGCTACACCTGAGGAGAGGAGGAGGAGGAGGTTGAAGGGGGAGGAAGCAGAAGAAGAGTTTGAGGCTTAAGGGGAAGAGACAAAAGAAATAGGAGGAGGAGGAGTAAAGAGGAAGAGGAGATGGATAAGGAGGAAAAAGAAGAGGAGGGAGAGAAAGAGGAGGGGAGGCTGACAGTCCTGTTGGTGTAAAGTGTGATTCATTGGTGTAGTTAAAGGAGTGTCTCCAGTCTTTACACTGCTGCTTTGCATTCCTCTGATCCTCCACATTAGCCCAGATCATAACAGGGATCCTGCTTCAATTATTGAGGACTTGACAGGAGCGGCGAGCTGCCGTCTTGGATCGCAGCATTCAGGGTTTGTCACACTTCATCGTGTGCTGCTTCAGTTCGAAGACAGAGGTTTTGTCTGCAATGAAAATTGTGAACAAATGTAAGAAGATTTGTTTTTTTTAAACAAACTTCCTAAGATTAGTGGACACAACACACAACACTGAGACCCGAGCTGAGATGTCCGTGATGCTGCGGTGGAAGCTCGCTACTTCAGTGTTATTAAAGTCACCTTAAATTCATGAATTCACAGTTTTTTAAAACATGCATAATGCAACACGTTCAAGCAAAGTTTTTGGACATGTCATGGTATTTTGCATTTTTTGCGGTTTCATGAAAATTGACTTTTTACATTGAGATTTACATGGTAATTGGCTTTGTGAAAATTCAAACGTTTTCATCAGCATGCTTTACACTACAACAAAGAAAAACATAAAAAAAAACTTTTGTTTAAAGGTGCATTAAGGAGTTTGCACGTTTTATGCGAAACAGCGCCCCCTGCAGGCCTTGGGCGTAATGCAGCTTAGTGAAAAACTCGTGCCTGTGGCTCGCGTGCACGGAAGAGGGGAGCTCCTTCCTCGCTCTTTTAGTAGCGCTCGAGTAAAATTTAAGTTTCTTTTACCTGGTGGAGTCTGTGCTGGAGTTGTGGCAGTGCTAGAAGCCAGTCTTTTCTTACTTTCTGGAAGATCCTGCTCAGTTGTTTCTCACTAAGCATCTGGCGGAGTAATGGCGGACAAAACGAAACCTAACTAAATCAGGCCAGCCGGAGCGCGCATTACGTCATTCCTTTCAAATTCTCCCCAAAAAAATGCTGGTGCCGGACCGGCACTGCAACTTTCAAGTGACAATTTAGCGCTGTTAGAGGTACTTGTAATGAATATGTCAGGGCACATTGTAAACATCATTAAAAATTTGTAACATATTTATGGTGGAAAATAAGTATTTTTAAAGTTTAAAAACTCCTTAATGCTCCTTTAAATGTGAATGCACTATTTGACATTCAAGTGTGTCTCACTCAGGGAGAATTTGGGGCTGAACTGAAATGTGCGGCTGCAGTGATGCAGTCGTTGTATCGGTCCGTCGTGGTGAAGAAGGAGCTGAGCCGAAAGGCGAAGCTCTCAATTTACCGGTCAATCTACGTTCCCACCCTCACCTATGGTCATGAGCTTTGGGTCATGACCGAAAGGACAAGATCCCGGATACAAGCGGCCGAAATGAGCTTCCTCCGTAGGGTGGCTGGGCGCTCCCTTAGAGATAGGGTGAGGAGCTCAGTCACCAGGGAGGAGCTCGGAGTAGAGCCACTACTCCTCCACATCGAGAGGAACCAGCTGAGGTGGCTCGGACATCTGTTTAGGATGCCTCCTGGACGCCTCCCTAGGGAGGTGTTCCGGGCATGTCCCACCGGGAGGAGACCCCGGGGAAGACCCAGGACACGCTGGAGAGACTATGTCTCTCGGCTGGCCTGGGAACGCCTTGGGACCCTCCCAGAGGAGCTGGAGGAAGTGTCTGGGGACAGGGAAGTCTGGGCATCCCTGCTGAGACTGCTGCCCCCGCGACCCGGCCCCGGATAAGCGGTAGAAAATGGATGGATGGATGGATGAAATGTGTTTGACACCCTTGTTGCAGAAGGTGTGTGTGTGTGTGTGTGTGTGTGTGTGTGTGTGTGTGTGTGTGTGTGTGTGTGTGTGTGTGTGTGTGTGTGTTTGTGTGTTTGAGGGACTGAAGGACTTAATGGTGTAAAATGAAGTTTGACACCAAGATGAAAAGTCAAAATAATCACCATTACTAGCACATGTTTGTTGGATGGATTCATGACAAAATCAATCGCGATAGACCCTTCAGAGCTCAGGGAATCTTAAAAGGCTTGATTTTTTTTTTACTCTCAGTAGATTTTTATGTTGTCATTGTGTATTATTGTCTTAGTTTGACTCTCTGCTGCAGTCTGTGCTGTCTCCTCTCTGTCTGCAGGATCAGTAGCTGTGGAACTGGGAGTCCATGACCTCTGATCCCGACAGCTTGTTGATTAGTCAGCCATCCAATGTCCACTTGTCTGTTGCTTTGTCCGTTTCCGACTATCCCTGAAGCCCACCCAGTGCAAACAGAGAGTTGTCACCTCAAGGACCACAACACAACACAACACGACACAACATAACACGACATAACATGATAATGGTTCGTGTGAAAATGCATTGTTTTTCCATTTTCCTTTCAGAAAAGTCCAGGAGAATATGGACTGAGAGTCATGACACTGGATGAAAACAAGGCTATCATGCATCTACTGAGCATGTGCAGAACGACTCACTAATGTTGCAGCAGTTTATGACATTCGCCACGTTTATATGAGCCCCATATAAACGGATTGTAAGTTGAAGCGGATTGTAAATGTGTCATGTAAACACCTGAGTGGATCTGCTTCACTCGGAGCGGACTGTATTTCAGATCCGATTGTACAAGGTAGTCTACGCCGATCGATAATCGGCTCCGTATCTCTCATACACGGTGCGTGACAGCGAGCTTAATAAACGGGGGATTATTCATTCTGCGCATGCGCCGCCTCGTATGTAGTGACGTGATGACGTGCGCAGTAAACGGGAAGCAGAACAGGCAAAAACAAGCAGAAGAACTTGACGGTGGTTGAGAAACAATTTTTTAGTAAATACCCCGAGAGAACAAACACTGGAAAGGCGAGATAGCCACAAATGGCACAACAGTGAGTTGTTTAAAGAGCTCTGTAGGAGACTACAGGTGGACCGCCCGACCAGCATCATGGATTAACTGGTTCCCATGTTAATGAGTGACGGCAATTCTGTGTAAACACATGCTGGTAACAGCTGATGTTAAAATAAGACTCACAAAAGACTCTAAACTTATAAATTTACTGTAACTGTAGACAACTGACATTCACTGGAATGACTACAAGTTTCAGCAGGAATTTCAACATCTGTTGGTCACAAGTTAACACGGACACCAGTTAGTTCGAAACCTCGGCAGACGAAGTGAAGCCCCAGATGTGCCGCTCGGCGGGGTGGGACTCCAGCCGGGGGAAACGCTTGCTCCTTGAGCAACGTCTCATGGAGATGTTGATATCCAGCAGATAAAAAAACACTCTGCTCGGCGCTGAGGACTGCTGCTGCAAAGCGAAAGACCTGACAGTTCCGTGAGAGACTTTGTGCGCGTGTCACAGGACGTGCATAATCCGCTTCCCTTGTTAACGAGGATTCATCATGGATCGCTTTGTATGCCGTCCATGTATACACGTGTGTAACACGACTGTTTTCAATCGGATTGAAAAAACACCCATGTGAATTGGGCCACTGAAAAGTTCGTTTGACCTTTGCACTGTGGCCTATGCTTCCCATTATTTCATACTCCGACTGTTTGTTTCTCTCTGTGGAATTTTGTCTGATCCCTCCACACGAGCTGCTCAGAGTCCAGGCCGGTTCCATGCTGCTGCATGAGGAACATGCTCTGCTGGTCGTATATCTGCTAAGTATGTGAAAAGTGTAAGACTTTAATACCATGATGGTCCCAGTCACATTGTGTCATTAACCTGTTTTGCAGTCACTCCACAGTATCTGGATGTAAGATCTCTTCCTACATCCCAACACCTCCATCACATCAGACTTCCTTATACCCTCTATCTAACTTCTATATCCATGTGGAGCTGATCCCAGCTAATAACTGAAGAAGCAGCACTCATATTCCCCCAATTAGAGGTACCCATCGGTCCGAAATACATTTTTGGACTGAGATGGAACCAGAGTAGGAAAAGAAAACATTTCATGTCTGCCTTTTTATGGGGTAAATGAGTCACCAAGGAAACCATTTTTCCTCTCAGTTAATATGATCAAAGTAGAATATTGAAAAAGCACAAGGATTTGAGCTAATTTAACTTGACAAAAGCGTCAGGAGATCTCTAAAGGCCTGTGTCCAGTCTGGAGTGACCAGTATCTATCAAGAGTGGACCAGAGAAGGAAAAGATCAGGTTGTACTTGATACTGGAGGCAGATGTAACAGCACACCTCTGGAAATCATGAAGACTTCAAGCCTTGAAAACTCAGACTGTTTAGGCAGCAAAATAACAGGTGGATGTTCATCATGCTGTGGGTGACCGGCATATAAATCAAGACTAATTTCATTGTAAAAGTTCAGTTTCAAAAGTGAAAGCTCACTCCGTACAAGCCATTCAAACATTTGTAATCAGTCTTCTATAGTACACTGTAGCTTCCTGCAATGAAGTGGCAGAAGGACAAGTCAGGTTTCTGCTGTTGTTCGATGAGCCTGGGAGTTCAGGCTTTGTCAGACGGTGAGCAATGCTGCTGTCAAGTGGCGACTTCAATCATTGCAAAAAATTTGCTCTGCAGTTTCATTCCCAGTGAAATGGATTTTTCTCCAGATCTGAGTCTGTATGGAACCGGTGCATGTGAAAGATGCCACTTAACATAGCTGTGAGAACCAGTTTTAAGATTACACAAAATTCAATTATTTCAATTTTGTCTGAAACTGTATGGCGCGCACTCCAAATAAAGAGACAATACCACAAGCTAAAGTTCATCCCCATCCCGTCAGCTCGCATGAAACACAAAAACAAGTGAATTTAGAACCGTGTTAAGCAAAGTTTCTGCAGCAGAGAAGCTTCTCTGTGGGTGTACAGAAACAAAGGCTTGTTCGCCAACAAGCAGCTACCCAGAGGCCATCCACACAAAATGTTGTTATTCTGCTCGTGCCCTGAAAAGCCACCTGGTGAGACTGTACCTCGAAGGCAGTTTACAATAGACTGGAGCCTCGTGACTGCTCTGTCACAAGTAATGAACATGCTGCAGAGTGAATCAGGGCCTGATAGGAACACAAACACACCTTGGGGTATAACTCACTTCTTTTCTGATTTCAGGCAGCGTTTCATTTGAATCACAACTGTTGGCAAATATGCAACAATACACTATGCTGAAGATGTGTTCATATAATCTCAGTTAATATTACTTGTATAACAATGTAAACCACAGACAGAGTTCATTATACACTGCCTTTATTTAAGGTATTGATATATTGTCTAGTTCATTATGTCTTTTGTTGTTAGTTGTCTCTTTATGTTCAGTGAATGTCTCTGAAGAGCTCCTTCAAATTCATTGCACAGTTTGAAGACCAATAAAGGCCTCTGACCTTTCATCAGTTATCACATGACATGCTATTGGGTCAGACAGATCGAAAGAAATGCCGATGGAAAGTTCTGAGATGACTTGAGATCAGATCACAGTAAATTTGATCTGTCAGATGAAATTGGGATTGTGGTTTTACAAATCTAGAGGAGATTATATAAGAGGAAATGAGTGGATGAGAAAAGATGCTTAGAATGGATCAAATCAGATGATGAAATGACATGAAATGATCAGATCAGGTTAAATCAGATCCGATAAATGAAATATGATAAGATATCAGCAGAGATGTTATCAGATTTGATGAGAGGGGTTGGGAAAATTTGAGTTTACATGTACTGTAATTAGATGAGACAGGCTGTAGTGAAATGAGACTTGATCATGATGTGATGTGATGTGATGAGAAGATGTTACCTAGCATGTGAGTTGATGTGATGAGAGGTGATCAGACAGATGGAGATGTGACGAGATGGATGAGAATAGATTAGATGAACAGGATGAGCGAAGGTGAGAATAATTCATGAGATAAGAGGACTGAACAACCAAATTGTGTTGAGGTAAAATGAGCTGCAGACAGGAGAAGTGAGGAGATAATATAAGGAGATGTGATGGAATGAGAGCAAAAGGTGCGTTCAGATATGTAACAGTGTGATATGATAGCGGCTGTGGCTCGATCCCCTCTCAGAGTGTTGCAGGTTAAATTCCACATCTGCAACCTCACATTGCTCTCAAGAGATGGACTGAGTGCCTTCAGCCCCTCCATCGGTGTGCATGTGTGAAACGCTGAACGTGATTAACAGTGTAAATGAGACATAATGCACTGTAATAAGAGGTGATGAAAAATAAGGAAATGAAGCCAGAGATGGAGTGTAAATACAAAATGTGACCGAGTGATTTGATGACGAGTGAT
The DNA here is from genome assembly GCF_902148845.1 of Salarias fasciatus. Lineage (NCBI taxonomy): Eukaryota > Metazoa > Chordata > Actinopteri > Blenniiformes > Blenniidae > Salarias > Salarias fasciatus. The sequence goes on from NC_043760.1 coordinate 10,111,013, forward strand.
GAGACAGCTTGAGAATGAGAGTAGAGAAAAGAAAAACATAAGACGTGGTTTGAGCATGATGAAATGAGAAGTGAAGGGCTGCTCAAATGATGCAAATTAAATCCCCTTAAATCCCCTCAGATAGGTAGAACACAGTAATATGGACTAAAATGAGCAACTTAATCCTAAAACTAGTCAATATGTCATATCAGATACCAATACTGGTATTAGTGCATCCCTAATGTCAAGCAAATGATAAGAAGTCATTTTGGAGGTCGTTATCTTCACAACAATCTTGAATCAAAAAAAAAATTAAGCAGGAAAAAAAACATTTTAAGATTGAATAGTTATATAAAGTTATGCTGTCACCTAAAAAAAGCTGCCAAGTTTCCACCTGCATTAACACTGAAAAAATATTCCCTCGATGCAAACGAGAAACTAAAGCTCAGAGAATGCAGACATATTCACAACTCCAAGAGCTGAAAGAAGTGATAAAAATAAATGAAAGCACATTTGAGCAGAACCAGCGGTGAAAAAGCATTTTTCCAGACAGATGAGTATTAAAAAAAAAAAGAAGGCATGCAGTCAACAGCATCAAAGGAAATGTGGAGATCAAAAAGAATTAAAGTGGAGAAATCTCCTGCATTGGCAGGAAGAGCGGGATCATTAGGGAATTTAGGGAGAAAGGCAGGATCTTGTGAGCACTGCGCTGTTCATTAAAACACGACAGATTTCTTCAAAATGGGACTGTTTCCTGGTTAGAAATGACAATTAGGGGTAAGTTCAAACTCTCAAGGTTTTCTATAAGATCACAGTGTTTTTGAAAAGAAAGTTTTTCCTCCATGTCAGATTTTTCAGCTGCAGTTAACTCAAATCATTAAGATGTACCTTTTGGTCACCTGCATATCTTTTGTACATTTTTTTCACATTCCTCCTTTTTTCTCTTTCAGGAAATATCTGCCAGTTTACATTTCATGTGGTTTTTTTTTTTTTTTCATTTTTTCTTTGCTACTTATATATATTCTTATATTTTCTGTATCTCCTTTCAGTTATTTGGACACATTTTACATAAAGCCCACTCTGAGATTATTCCACCAATATTCCATTATACCTGCCCAGCTGTTGAGGGAGGTAGAGTTTAAGAGAGAGGGACTTTTAAAACTGTGGGTCTCCATCCCAGAGATTAGAGCATGCATTTTACATAGTGGCAGGTTAAGATAGGGTGTCAGTTGCACAGAAATTTACACTGTTGGAAACTGCTTTTAAAAAGCTTTGCAGTGAACTGCAGTGGAGCATTTCATTGCTCTCTATATTAGCTAACAAGATGGATCCGAGTAAAGTATGAGTAAAACTAAATTCAGAGAGTTTTATTCCTGCTAATTTCAGCCAACGTGTTGGAAAATGATTTGCAATATCCCAATAGCACTTTATTCTCTAGTCTTCCATATTTCAGCTGAGATCGAAAACCAAAAGCTTCCATCAGTCATATGAATTTACTGCCGTCTTTAAATTTCCTCACTATGATGAGATGAAGAAGTGGATGCATTTGGTAGAGATTGATGTGAGTGATCGCTTCACACTGAGTAATAGGACAGGAATGAATTTATCATCTCCCACTCATGAAGACAGACTGATCCCACTAGTTTCAACAGTGCATCTCTGAGCACCCTCTGAAGCTCCATTCGTCTCCATTGACACATCTAAAGTGAAAATGCATTGTTGCTGCTGTTTCGTTTCAGAAAAATTTCCCATTTACACGGCAACAGAGAGTAACGCTGAGAACGATGTAGTTACCAGGTTGAGCCACCAGTTTGTGCTATTGGTTGTTTTTGTAATGGAACCACACACATGCACAGAGATAAACATTAACAATGGGAGTACACTGACATTCCTGTGAATAGACGACAAGTTGCTTTGTTATTTCAGTGACTCTCAACTGTAAAGAATATGGACTGGGAGTCATGACGCTCTGGAGGCAAACATTGTTATTATTCTCCATCTTTCTTGCACATATGCAGAAGAAGTATACGGCTGCGGTTTGCGTCATTTCAAAGCTGTGTTTTCCCGTGTTTCCAAGGAGATGGAGTCAGAATGTTTTCAAAAAGTTGGCTCTGAGCTCATCATGTAAACTACTGTCATTTGGTACTGTTGTTGCCATAAGCAAAGAGTTAACATTTTCATTTATCAAGGTTTGAAGATCTTGATGGTGAGATTATCTAAGTTGATGGGAGAACTGAGACTGATAAAAGCTTATTTCACCTGCACACTGGACAAACCACAATCCCTTTTGAGTGAACTAAATAAATGTCTTTAAAAATGTCACATATTTCAAAATAGATTTTAAAAAGCCATAAGCCAGGAATATGACAATGCATAATAATGTGTGGCTTGAAATGTTCCCATTTTATTTTTGGATTGAATTTTTGAACTTATTATCAAATGAATAATCATGTTTATTCAAACATTATCGAGTAGTTCACTGGCTGGGTGTAGTTCCTCCCTCCTGCCGCTGGGGGCAGCAGCGCGCCGGAAAACATCCGTCCAACAGGAAGCTGAAGCACAGCCAGGCATCATCATGCCTACTGCTGTGATCATGGAGGAGAACTTTGATAAACTATTAGAGCAGTGTGAAGCTCAGGAGCTGGAGGTAAGAGCGGGATTGAGACACTTATAAACGCGTTTATTGCTGGAGGAGTGGTGGTGATGTAGGCGACGGCCATTCAGTCTGTGGTCAGTCTGTTAGCGGTGTGCTAATAGGCTAACGTCTGTTTGAGCTCCATTTATCTTTAAGTCAGTGTTAAAATAAAACCGAGCTGTCAAAATAACTGAAGTCACGTTCGTGTCAGGAAACCATAGAAATATCCACAGAAGTGTGGGAGTAGAGATTCACGTTTTTCTGCTGTGAGTTGTGCTTTTAGCATCGAGAAGCAGTTAGCGGCGCTTATGGTAAACATTGCTACAGATTCAGTCCTTAATGTGTTATTCACTTGTTTCTCAGCTAAATGGTTTGTTATTGTCTTCAGAAAATCTGACTTATCTTGTCTTTTTGTGCTTTGGCTTCATTCATCTCTACAGATACTCCTTTGAGTAGCCCAACAAGCAGAAAACAGCATAATGACTTTGCTAGCAGATGCGTTGTAACTCCTTTAGAATAGAACTTAAAATATTAAACTTTTTAAATTTGTTTTATAATAACCCTATGGTATAATAATCGTTTGAACTTCATCCTTCATTCTTACACTTGTTTCTATTCTTCACAGGCTCCAGGAGGGATTGCAACTCCTCAAGTCTACTCTCAGCTGCTGGCCCTGTATTTACTCAACAATGACATGTAAATTTGCGTATTCGTTGTGTGTGTGTGTGTGTGTGTGTGTGTGTGTGTGTGTGTGTGGATACTTGTTCCTCATCATATCTAACTCATGTTTTGTCATAAGATTCATAAACAAGGCAAAAAACTGCCTTGTGGAACTTTTTGTTCTTTATTTTTAATTTATGGATCGGATTGTAAATCTTTGAGATTATTATTGTTGTTGTTATTAAACACTTTAAGCAAGATGTTTCTCATATCTGTAGGTGTCCTCACAAAGGACTCTCAGGAAACTGCTGTGACATTAAAGGTATAATGGACGATGTTTTAGCCAATGAATGGCGTGATGCGAGTGTCAACTATTGGTCCTCCGACATGTCAGTCACGCTGGAGAAATGCTTGCGTCACGCGAGCTCGTAGGAGCAGCAGAGCAGGTAGGATGGTCTGGCGCATACGCGTTTTTCAAAAAGTGAGCAACAGATGTTTGGCTTTGACTTTTTCGAGAAAATCGTCCATTATACCTTTAATTCTGACCTTTTTATTGCTTCTGTTTTTTAATTTATTCATCATTGTTTTGTTGCAAAGAATGTTTCAGTGATTCAGTGTTAACAACTTTCAAAAAAAAAAGACTGATCATAGTTACGCATACAGAAGATAATCGGGTTTAGATTGAACTGTATGGTTGACAAGAAGGTGACATATTTGCAAGAAATCGCAAGTTTTTTGTGTCATCCAATGTGTGTGCAGCACACAGAGTCCATGCCTGAGAGTTTAGCTCATATGATCTTCTCTGCAGCCTTCATCACCACTGATCCATCTAGAGCAGGGGTGCTGTTCCTGTTCCTGGAGAGCCCCTATCCAGCATGTTTTAGTTCTCTCCCTGCTTCAGCACACCTGAATGCAATTGTTGTGTCATCGTCAAGCACTTAACAAAACACAAGGATGAGCCTGTCATTGCATTGAGGTGTGTTAAAGCAGGGAGACAATTAAAACATTGCTGGATAGCGGCTCTCCAGGAACAGGGTTGAGCACCCCTGGTCTAGAGTTTCTACATATCAAATAATTCCTGTTATTTCTGTCCCTGCAGGAATAATGCCAGATATCTATGGAAGAGGGTTCCCCAGGCAATCAAGTCGGTAAGCAGGTTAAATCGCACTCGCACTCCCAACTGTAGGACTGGAAGACGTTTTTGAAACAAGATCTTTGATAGGTTTGTTCCATAAAAAGTAGTCTAGTTGTTTGAAATTATACATACATCAGGATCTGCTTTGTTTAAGAGAGTGTCTGTTGTAAAGATGTGTCATCTGCGTGAACCATCCGCTTTCACAGATGAGTGGTAGAAATGATACTTGAATTCTGAGCAGCTCTTCTTAATATTGGAGTCCAAACGAAGGCATTATTACACTGGAATTTCACTTAATTCACATGACACACTGCATTTGAGGGAGGTGGAAAAAGTGTTTATGACATTAGTTTAAATTCACCTGCAGTGGATCGTATTTATCTAACATAACAAAAATAACTGTCTGCTTTGTGGTCCGCACCATTGTAGTCTCTCCACTGCTGAAGAAGTACTGCTTACATCCAGAAATACTCTTCATCGGGTCTCTGTTGGATTGATGTTATGTCTCATCATGAAAGGATGCTTCATATGGGCATGATTTCTCTTTTCCTAGTTTTCCAGGCTGAATTATGGCATTGATCCAAACTATCAACAGTGTAGTTTGACAGTGTCTGATTTAGAGACTTGATTTAGTCTGTGTTTATGGACACTTCTCAGAACAGAAGTGTGTATTGTGCAGGGCAGTTTTGCATCAAATTGACTCTGTGTTCTTTAATGTTCTGTTATTATTCACATCAAATTGTTTTTAGCTGTTTTCCTGCTTTTTCTGGTGGTGTCCCTCAGCTAGGTTTCATAATGACATGGTTTTATTGCTGCTTCAGCACTACAGGTGCTGTCTTGGTAAATACTGTCATGCTCCAAGACACCTGATTAAAGAAACACGATGCCGATGGCTCAGTGGTTGGCTTGTTGTCAGGTTAGAGCAGTGCCGCTGATATGAAGCCTGTTGGTGCATGGGATTTTCAGCAAAAACACACAATAAGTACGACTACATGAGGAAAAATCCAACACCATTGAGAAATGATGGTTTTACATACACATCAAGCTCTAATACCAATTATCTTTTAAACCTTGTTCCTTTTGTTGCGGTCTGCATAATCTGATATAGCTTTATTTCTGCAAAGGTTTTAGCCACAGATTAATAAATCAGCAGGAACATTTCTCAGTAAAATGTACCTGTAGGAACTTTGCAGAGAGGGAAGAGAGGGAGTGGGACAGAGTCATCGTCATGTCATCCCGAACAGGCTCCATGATGTTGAGATCAGGAGTGTGTGTCACTTTGGATTTTGAGTATTTCTCTGATTGTTTTCTTGTTGATTTTGTGTGATAGATTATTTCTTTGAAACATTCCTAAACCTCAAAACAAGGGACGCCAGCTAGTGTTGAACAAATAATACACAGCATAACAACTTCCACTAAAACATTTCTTACTGAAAGATAAAAACGTTGTTAAATGTCTGATGCTGCAACGTCAGTTTTTTTCTAAAATTACACAACTTATAATCCTGAATATTTTGTTTCGATACAAAACAGATTACACTTTAAAGATGTACATATAGCTTTTAAACTGTGCGAATCCTCTTCACATTGAGAGCGACTGCCTGGCTGAGTGAGGCATACTGATGCTTTCTGAAATGCTTCTCACTTGTTGCATTCAGGCGAACCCTGAATTAACGGCTATTTGGGCAGTGGGCCAGCACATTTGGCAGCGGGACTTTCCAGGGATCTACACAGCCATTGCAGCGCACCAGTGGTCAGAGAACATTCTGCCCGTCATGGAGGCACTTCGAGGTAACGCTACAAACTACTCCCATGCTTTTTACCATGTCACGTTGGATTTACTCATGTATCTCTGAGGAAACTCGAACAAACCTGACTGTTTACTGCCACATTGAATAATAATGCTGAATAATGGTCAGCAGGGGGCATCAGCAGAGCACTTTTACAGTGTAGGAGTCAAACAAGCACAAACATGAAGTGTTTATCAACCAATTTTTTTTTTTATGTTATATTTTAATTTTCGTTGGATGTTTTACAACAAAGACTCTGCATTACTTAGATTTAGATTATTACTTTCAGATACACGACCAAGCCTGTGAAAACCTCCATATCCAAACATTTCTGTTGTCTTGATGTCTTACTTTGCATTCAGCATTGTCGAAACAATAATTTGGTTTCAGCATATAAACTCCTGCCCCTGTGCTGACAATAGTTGGGACATTTGTGTCATGGGATGATCTCCCCTTGTGCAAGAGTGTAAGAATAGCTTGTACCTCGTGTTTATGGTGTTTGGCGTTGATCTGCCGCCGCGCCGATGCGGACATGCAGCGTGTCGTAACGCACTCCGTCACTGGTCATTGCTCGGTGGACGTGGTAAACACCAGACGCAGTTTCAAACCGCGTCTCTGTTTGGGAAGTGTTACATAAGGCCACAAAAACATGTGTTAGCTTAGCTTTCCTTGTATCTTACTCTTTATTTTTTCTACATGAAGGTTATCTGCAAAATGTTTCTCATTTAAGAGATTTTAACCTCTTTCAGCCAAAGATTTAATAATTATTGTTTCTAATCGAACCTAACATTCAGTTTATTTGGATTTTGATGTTAAAGTGTAAACTTGTTTTCCAACTTCACCTACATAAATTCTATAAATAGCAGTCTTGACAAGCAAGATCAAAGTGAAAAAGATGTGAAAACAACAAAGTCATGCGGTGTTTATGTCAACTTGTTGACTTGTTAGAAGGAGCCCCCTCTCTCAGGTGGACTCCTTCGAGACTGTCACATGGACCGTGTTTGTCTCTGCTCGCTCTTCCACTGCCGTCGGTGTCAGGGGGGACACAGTGCCCACTGGGACATGTGACACATGCTGCAGCCGATAGGAGGGGTCCATTTCTGTGAAAAGACCCCGGGCCAGCACGCGGGGCGGAATGCGCGCTCCGTTTGGCGGACGGATCGGGTGTCACCAGCTGTGAGGGGTCGGTATAAAGGACAGAGCTGCTAACGCTCAACCAGAATAGACACTAGCATTTCAGCAGGAGCTGCACACACACAGGATAACTTCTTAAAGTCAGCTTCCCACGACAGGACCTTTCTGAACTCTTAGTTTTCTCTGAGTGGGAAGTAGAAAATTTTGAAATTCCAAAAGTGTAGACAGACACTTTTCCGTAATGGACGTCCAGAGGACAGGATCCATCGTCCGGCCTCCCAGCCCCATGGACAGCCTGGAGAAGCAGCTGAGCTGTCCCATCTGCCTGGACATGTTCACCAAACCCGTGGTCATCCTGCCCTGCCAGCACAACCTGTGCCGGAGCTGCGCCAGCGACCTCTACGACTCGCGCAACCCGTACCGCTTCTCCGGCGGCGTCTTCCGCTGCCCCACCTGCCGGTTCGAGGTGGTGCTGGACCGCCACGGAGTGCACGGGCTCCAGCGCAACCTGCTGGTGGAGAATATTATCGACATCTACAAGCAGCAGCAGGAGGGTAACGGCAGCGGAAACAATGAAACCACCTTGAAGCCCAAAGAATCCAAAGAGCCCATGTGCCAAGAACACGAGGACGAGAAGATCAATATCTACTGTGTGACCTGCCAAGTTCCGACCTGCTCCATGTGCAAAGTGTTTGGCCAGCATAAGGACTGCGAGGTGGCGCCTCTAGCTAGTGTTTACCAGACCCAGAAAGGCGAATTGAGTAATGCCATCGATACCCTGGTGGCCAGCAACGGACGCCTGCAGGCCCTGCTCAATCAGATGGAGGACGCCTGCCGCGCCGTGCAAGAGAACGCCCAGCGCGCCAAGCAAGGGCTGGCCGAGCGTTTCGACCTGCTGTACGCCGTCCTCGAAGAGCGCAAAACCATCCTGCTGGAGCACATCGGCAAAGAGCAAGACGAGAAGGTGGCGGCCCTGCGGGCACTGGCCCAGCGTTACGGCGAGCGGCTGCAGGCCAGCTCCGAGCTGACCGACACCGCCGTAAGGGCGCTGGAGCAGAGCGGCGCGGCCGAGTTCCTGATGGCCTCCAAGGGCCTCATCAATCAGACCAAAGACGCAGCCAAGTCCTCGCTGGGAGAAGATAGGCCAGAGCCAGGCTTCGAGAAGATGGACCACTTCACTTTGGCTACGGAGCACGTTGAAACAGTCCTCGCCAAAATGGACTTTGGAATTGTTGATGATGACGAGTTTGAAGATGCAGAGGAGGAGGAGGAAGAAGAGGAAGAGGAGGAGGAGGAATAATGAAAACCGAAGTTGTTAAGAACTCAAGTATTGTGATATGTTCGTGTTGAAGGTGTTTGAAATGGGAATCATTTGTTACAAGAACTCTGAATCTGAAGATGAAGGAAATGTAGGGTTTGCAGGCGGCCGAGGGCTGAAATAACTTGCCCTCACTTTCAGTGCAATATTTAATTTCAGTGTCGTATTCGTACCTTTTCTTAACTTCTTTTTATACTTTTGTACTTCTACACCAGATCGATGGAAACATAGTTGTAGAGAAAAGTCTAACAAATGATTGCACATGACGTTCTTCCATTTGTAGCTGATGGAACTAGTTGTTTTTAGGGGGTTTCCTTTCTCACTGTGTTTGTGTTCATTCGGTGATCAGTTGACCTGCCTGTAATCACCATCTTTATTGATATGTGGAATAAAAGCTGCATGAAGTCAAGCATGATGTGGCTTTATTTTTAGGAGCGCAGGCCTTCTATGATGAACCGGTATTATTTTTGGTTGCGACGGTTTTCCCTCAGAGTGCTTTCATCCAAACTTTCCCAGTCTGTTGCTGCTCTTTCTTGGCAATAGACTGGATGTAAAAATAAAAGCCCTTGCCTTGTCCTGTCTGCTTTGCCTTTGCTGGTGAAAAGTGAGGGCTATTTTTAAGCGGTGAGAGGGTGAGAAGTGATAGCGAGGCCCTGGAATAGACCGTCGGCGAAGGACAGGCCAGGTCCTGTTTCTGCTCCATAAAAACCCCCTTCCTCCCACTCGGATGGTCTTGCTCAGCACCTCCAGCCTAGTTCTGACGTGTCAGAAGGGCACGCTTGGAGGGGGTTGGTGCAGTTGTCACCCCTCCCTCCCTTCCCCAGCGGTCAAGAGGCCATGGTAAAAATACATGTCTTCCTAAGGGGGCGAGTTACAAAAGCCCCTTGAGGTGACCTGTCCTTGCTCGGTTGGGAGCCAGTCAGGTGTGATACAGTGATTCACCGTCAAGACGCAGATTCATGGATCACTTTTAGACTGACTAGAAAGTGGAAAACACCTCAACCAGAAGCCGTGGACATCACTATTTTAAAGAGCTGAAGACACTCGACTATAATGAAGGCACCTTGGTGCACAGCTGAGTTCACCAACATTTCTAGCTCATTTTTGGTGAGGACTGGAAGTTTCTCAGACATCAGAACAGGTGACACTTCCCGACAGATCTGCGGCCTTCCCCTACACAGCTGTCCTTTCTCATCCGGCTTGTTATTGTTACCGCCGCTAACCGCTGCAGCAGACCGGAGGCCGCCTGTTGGTACACATAGCCGGTTGCTAGGCTATAAAACACGAAAGGCCATAACCCTGGGGCTTTTTCGTGATAGCAGCAGCATCGTATGCAGACCGGAGTGCGTTGTTGTGAGCCCCCGACACTCTTGCAGTAATCTCCAGGTCCCAGATAAACGGGAACCGGTCACGGGGTTTGGAGGCCGAAGCCCGGACCAGCTGATAAAACCCTTCAGCAGCGCAGCCCTGCATCAAAACTCTGCGTCATACATGAGTGGTCTTCAAGTGGGAATGGTTAAGTAAGATTTCGTTATAGCTCAGATCAAAACTTTTATATATATTAAAAAATCCAAATGCACCATTCGGTCCCGATTCTCATTGTTAAAACAGTTAAGTGGAATCTCCCACAGCCTTCTGTTCACAGTTCAGAATTCTGATGAATTCTCATTTACAGTGCACAATCTGGAGCACTGTTTACAAGATGCATAAACCTCATGCCGAAGTGATACTCTTCCTGTGTTTAAATATCTCTGTTGGTCGCTGCTCCTGCTGCTGCCCATGTACTCTATACTCTCAAAATAGAATGTCGGGGACAGAATTGGCTCCTGCTCGGTTCATATGCATCTAAATGATCCTGGTGTCTTCGCAGAGAGCACACGGCAAAGGGCGTACAGTCTGGTGGCTCAGGCCTACACCTCCATCACCGCAGAGGACTTCGCTGCCTTTGTGGGCTACACAGTAGAAGAGGCAGTTAAGGGTAAGATCAGCATCGACTGGCCCCATATCCCCAATAAAGTCCGTTTTATTGAAGTGCAGTGTGAAAGTACCTCAGTCTGGGTGAGCATAGCTACACTTTGAGATTGGATTACATATCTATACCTACTTTAAACAGAAAGTTTGTTCTTAAATATTTAAACAAAAAACTGAAACTTGATGATGTTACTTTGAATTCTGTCTGTTGTGAATCTGACGTTTCCATGTTAAGCAGTTTCTCGTGTGCAGTCAGGATCAGCAGATCGAAGCGTAAACACAGCAGATGCTGCTCTTGACTGACTCAACAGCTCTGAACTGCAGACGGCTGCCACCTCTTATTTAAATCCACTTACCTCAGTTTATAATACTGCAACTTAAAGAGCTGCAAATCCCTCAGTTTTCAGACTCTACTGACTCAGATGACTGAATGGATTCCAAATAAAGGCTTGACAGTGGCAAGAATGTACAGCATTTAAAAAAAATTGAATTTATCAGTTTTTTTTCCCCAAGCATCCTGGAGAATATTTATTCTTTGTTGTTTGGCATTAAACTACAGTGGAATGATTTTATTATTTTAAAGATATTTAAGCTATCCAAAGATGCATAGTAAGTCCTTTTAAAGCAGTTAGTCATCTGTTTCAGTGGCTTTTTATAACCACACCTGTACCGGTGGAAACTGGACGAGTCTAATCAAGTCGGTTATTTGTCACAGTCAACTGTACACAGTGCAGTGTGGCGTAAAATGTGTTTTGCACCTGTTCCACACTGAAATGGGGTCAATAGTGAGTAAGAGAACAAAAATTAAAACAAGAATAATTTTAATAAGAATAAAAATTGAATACGTATTTAAAAAACAATCAAGGTAATTAAATCATGTGAATCAAAGTGTCAAATAAATAATGCAAAGACCACATGTCAAAGGCAGTTTTTCTGTTGAGTTTATTGTTCTAGTATTCTTTTAAAGTTATGGACTGTAAATACTTCCACCGAAAAGCTTTTGGTGAGATATGAGTGATCAGACATTTAGCTAGAAGACAACGCTGAAAACTCTACTTGTAGACAGTAAGCAGGCGATCGTGAGAGCGCCTGATGACCGTGGAGCCACTGCAGTTTGAAATCAGACCAAAGAAACGGCTCACAGAAGATCCCAGGGTCGGATCGGAGCTGGACTGTAGAGGCCTTGACTCTATATTTGTCCCGTGTTCGTCCTTCACCCACTCTCAGCTGGGATCTGCTCTCTGCTGCCCTCAGCTGGATCAGCTCTTATCACTGCTTCTCTTTTTTGTTTTTTAAATTCTGTTTTCTTGTCTGTGTGAAGGTGTGGTGACTCAAGGCTGGCAGGCCGACCCGGCCACCCGCATGGTGATGCCCAAGAAGCCCGGTAGGTGTCAGCGTTGCTCCGTTAAACTGGACCCATCAACAGTCCCCTTCAGGTTTTCGTTTCAGGAGTTGGAAAATAATAGAAGACAACCAATTCATTTCTTTTTAAGATAAACATTTTGATTGGCGGATTTGAGGGTGTAACTGCATCACTTCTGTTGTAGTGCATTTAAGTGTCAGACTCTGGATTTTAAAAACATCAAAGAAGATGAACAATAAAACAAACATTTTCTTTGGCATCTGAGGCAGAAATGATCCCATTGTGCATGTATCGTGCACAAAGTTCGGAATTAGACGAAGCACAAAATTTGCCTCGGGGCATTTTAGTAATCTAATTATTCAAATCCTTTCAGCCTTGTTGTCAGTGAATTTTAACATTTAAAAAAATATATTTTTCTTGTTTACCCAAAAAGTTCAGTTTTCTAAACTTTTCCTTCCTTTTTCCGTTTGAAAACCCGGTGACGTCGCCTCGTGTCCTCAGATCAGGGGTCTCGGGTTGTTGTTGGTTCCGAGCAGCAGGCTGCGGTCTGTCTGTCCTCTGTCTAATCATCATCACCCGAGCATCTGCTCCCCACATGTCCACAGCTTCTTTCCCTTCCCACACTACCTCCCCTCCCCCCCTCCCCCATCAGCCCAACCTCGTTCGGTGATTTTGGCTTTGTGCTGACTGTCAGACAGGAAATGGATCTGGTGCAGATGAGCGTTTTCATGGTTTCCAGGCAGATTGTGTGACTCTGCAGGTAGCGCCGTTAAACAGGTCGGGCGGGGGAGGGGGAGCGGGGAGCTCATGAGCAGATGTTGACGGCGTGGTTAACTTGAAACCTGCAGCCCGGGCAGCTTCCCGCGGGCTGTGAGACGATGGATCGCACTTGGCACAATGAGGAATCCCCCCTCTGACTCAGCCTCTCCTCCTCCTCCTCCTCCGTCTCTCAACAGATCCTCCCCCCGTCTCATTGGTTCCAAATGAGCAGCAGTTGGCCAGACTCACTGACTACGTGGCTTTCCTTGAGAACTGATAACCCTGCCGCACAGCTACTGCCGCCCTCTCCCGCCCGTCTGGTACCGAAGGAGAACTCAAGCCCCTCAGACTCTGACCTCCGACCCTCCCTGAAGACGTTACCAAACTCATCATCCACATAAATTCAGCAGACTCTTCTCAGCACAACCGGTCCTGTACAGCCTCCTGTACTCCCCCCACACAGCTTTTCTCTCCGACTGCTACATTGTGTTATATTTGTTTTGCTCCGGAAGTGTACATTTTGGGACGGATTCCAAAAGACGTATATTTGTGATCAATGTCCCTCTGCTCCTTTTTTTTTTTTTTTTTTTTTTTCCCTCCCCCAACCTGACAAGCGTCTCCCTCAGTAGAAACCTGCAGACCAGTGTGTACAGCGTATCGACTCGGTTGTAGCACTCAGATGTTGCCTTGAGACCTCGGCATGCATGCGTCACTGTGTGGAGTTCAGTCGTGAGACTTCTTCTGTTGAAGTGTATGTTTTGACTGGTGAATAAATATTTTGCTCTTTCTAATGTGGCAGTCTTTTTTTTTTTTTTTTATGGTTATTTATTTATAGCACTTTGTGATTTGGGAAGAAAGACAGGCAAAGCATCCCAACACCGACCAGCTGAGAGGTTTGGGGTTTTAGAGTGCAGACCTTTATTGGCGCGTTTGGGTGTGTAGAGCCACAGACAACCCAACTTTTTGAAAATGCTCTGACTCCATTGCGGTGTAAACAGAGAAAAATGCAGCTTTACAAAAACGCTGCCAACATAGTAAATGGTTCTTCTGAACATGCTCAGTAGATGGGTAGTATGGGTTTTCCTTCAGAGTGTCGGGACTGTGTCCGTCTGTCGATATGAATGTCCCTGTCCTCCCATTGTTAATGTTTGTTCTCTTAGTGCATGTTTGTGTGGTTTCATTACAAAAAAAAAACAACAGCACCCACTTGTGGTCCAACATGAAAACTAAAGTGTTTTCAGCATTTTTGCAGTTTTCGTGTAAACTTACACCATTTTTAAAATGTTTCAGTATAAACACGAAACAGTGAAACAATGCACCATTTTCACTTAAAATATGTTTGTATTAGCGGTACCTAAAAGTGAGAACAGGTCCAAAGTAAAAAAATATTTATATATTGTTCTGCAACACGACTACAAAATTTCAAACATGAAGACTTTCCTCTTAACAGAAAGTTGTTCTTTCTCTGATTGTGCTCACGTGTAATTCCAGACACACTGGGTTTTGCACGGGTGCATTGGGCAACAATCCTCTCCTGGCCTCCTCATCTTACTGTGGAGGCCAAAAGTCAAAAACACATTGAAGGAGGATATTTGCTGTTGTGTTGAACTCGCTGTTTTCCCTCAGATTCCATTGACATATTCCGTAGAATTTTCCAATTCTAGGTCTTATTTAGATTTCACCATATACTTCTGCATATGCAGATTATGTATTTGCTACAGCTGTGGTGTGCAGGCACAGCAGCAGCATTTCCTCCGAGCACCGTTGTTGTTTAACAAAAGTTTTGCGTTTTCACTTGAAAACATTGTGTAAATGGTGCCTTGGTGTGTGTGTTTTTTTTTTTTGTTGTTGTTGTTCTTATCCAGAAAATTGAAATATAAGACTACAGCCAGACACCTGTGGAGCAGTTTTTAATTTGAAAAATGAACTTGCAGACTGAATGCGCAGCAGTCATTTGAGGGTGATCAGCCTCTAAATGAGCTCCAGTTCGCAGGGTTTCCACAGACCGACCAGATTTCCAGCTTTGTTCTAAACTAATACCACAAGCTTTCAGGACATAAAACATGAGCCTTTAAATGTGAAGACTTTTTTTCAAATGACATCTTCCCTCTGACCTGAAGGAACATTTTTATTCTCATATTTATAAAAGATGTGCCTGGCTGCCATCTGTGTGTCAGTAAATAAAAACCCTGCTGGGGAGACGATCTTTTCATTTCCCCACCGTGTCTCAATTGGAAACACACACTTTTTTCACTTTGTAGCCGCTTCATCATGCGTGTAGCCTGGCATTGACAGGAAGTGGCGCGCATTTGATGTGAAGAAAGTCAGTGATCTGATCGTTCTGTTTACGTGCACCGTGCTACCTCTCTTCCAGCCTTCGCAGGTCTTGGATTTCCACTACCTTAATAGAAGCGTTCCTTTATGTTCGTTAGCATATAGGAGTTCAAACGCTGATGTTTATGCTGTGTACAAACACGTGCAGACTCCAAACATGTACAGGCATGTGTCCAGGCGACATGCCAGCAGCCAGTCAGCACGAGCGTGAGACCGAAACCGACCCTGGCCATCACTCTCCGCCCGGCCTGCGCTGTCACCTAGCTTGTGAGCGCGGCTAAATCTGTACGCCGCGGCGCAAGTCATGCAGCCTCACCTATATGGAGGGACTGATGAAATGCTGAGGTGGGGTTGCAGGGCCGGAGGGAAGTCGGTATAAAGGTGACTGTTAACGACCACACAGGTTTTTGAGAACTGCACCGAAGTGGGAGTGGGTTAAAAATATCCTGAATTTAAGTTAAAACATGACTTACAAATGGACAAAAGTGAAACAGAATGTAAATTATTTTCTGCCAAAAATATCAAGAATAGGTGAAAACTGGTCAACAAGAACAGCAACTTAATCAGCAGACAACATTTGGACCAGCAGCGTTAGCCCGAGGTCACTCGTGAGTTTAGCTGCTTAAACCTTGTGTCCGCTGTATAGTGCCGGTGTGGTACAGGACGGTGAGGGTTTCAGTGTGTTTCCACTGTGGATTATGCTGAAAGTACTGTACCTCGCACATCCATATGGGTTCCTTCAGGAGGAACTGGTTGGTCGTCAGTCTTGACAGGCCCGCCATATTTAAACATCATCCGTATAACTCTCCCTGTTGCCCTCACGCACTGCTGTGCACACACTGGTTGCGTTGTCAACTTGGATTTTTGTAATCACGGCATGCTGCACATTTACCTGTACTTTTATTGATATTTTTCCCATGCTTACTTGTTATCATTAGTTATTACACACACTGTCAGACACTCATACACAGTCATAGAGCTATTACTATTTGAACTTCATTACTGTCTAGGATATGGTTGATGCCAGTATTATGTAAGCAGTAGTGAACTGAAAAGTGAACTGCTTTATTTACACTCAAACAACAGTATTTATGCGTCTTATTTTTTTCCCTGCTGGTGAAGTAGATTCACTCTATGAGAGGGGTCAGGTTTTATCCCCAGCTGTGGTAAAAATAGTTCATCAGTGGTGAAGCACAGAGGGTGAAAAATACCCGCATCTCCCTGACCAATAAACACCCTGATTGGTATTTGTGTGTGTGTGTGTTTAACTACTGCAGCAAATTATTGTGAAGCACAGGATAAAAGCCATGCTTTGGCATTTCCCGCTTGAAGATATTAAAGACCTGTGCAGCTCAAATCCTGAGTTTTTTTCTTGCAGCAGACACTAAATCAGGCTTTACGGAGCACTTTAGCTGCTCTTTAAAAGCCAATCAGATCTTTTAGCCTGAGTAACTTGATGCGGGCGGACGACTGGCGCGGTTTTACAGGTTTGTGCGATCATAAAATATGTCAGAGTGCAGTGAAGCAGCTGGTGGATGCTTTGAAGAGAGGACACAGGGTCACTCGCTGTGTTTCCATGATCTCTGGAACCAAAGTGATGAAGTGAGGGATTCTCCTCTTTTATCCTTCTGTTTTTATGGCTGTTATATGAATGAATATATTGATGGACGGCTCCAAATTCAGAGTAAAACTCCTGGTTTCTTACCACTCACGACAATTCTGTTATAAAACGCTGAAGCTTTAAAATGCCATCTTGCTAAAAAAATCTTGTTAAAAAATGAAAAGAAAAGATGAAGATCACTTTGGACTCACTTCACCGGACAGAGGAGATTTTATCCAGCACTTAATGTGGAAACTGGAAAATTCAAGCACGAGACTGAACAACACGTTTTATTTGTTTACAGTGGCTGAGTCAGTGTGTTTGTACAGTTCCTGTTTAAATCACTTTTTCCTCCCACTCAGTTCAATCAAACTGAAGCATTTTGGAAGAAACAGTGTGATTATTAGTAAAGCAATTAGGTTTAGGAAGAAATTAGCTTGTAATGTTTGGCATTTCCTGCAAGACGCACATGCTCATGCAGATAAAACAAAGTAAAGACAACACAAATGATAAAATCACAAATTTCAGGGCCATGCAATAGTTCTTATATGATACAATTCATGCATGTTTTTCGTCAGTTTGTGAATTTTTTTTTGTAAATAAATGTAAAAGTTCTACATTGAGATTGTTGTAAGCAAATGAGGGGTTACATGAGAACTGAAATGAAATGAAGTCTTTGCGTGCCTAGCTGATGTGAAAAGTCAGTGCAGAATTCAGGATTGCTTCAGGATTACTTCTGCTCAAACAAGTGATTGCTGAGTCAATGGGAACCTTGTTGAAAAAGTGAAGGGGAAAAAAAGAGGAAACTAAAAAAAATAAGGAAAAAATTGGGATAAAAATATCAAAAAAGAGAAAAATTAAAAAAAAACAGACAAAAGATGGAAAAAGAAAAAACAAACAGTGAAGCTTGTTTTAGTGTAAATTCATCCCGTCGGATTTTTGAAGGAATCCTGCCACGGTTCAGTTCTTCGATGGAAAGTAATTCTACTGCTTTCTTTTAAAGTTCTGCAACACACCTGCCCAGTTTTGGACCTGTTGTATTCACAGCCTGCTCTGCAGCCTCATTATGAAAGATACATCTATTTTCACAGCAGCAGCAGCTCCTTCTCAGGCGCTACATGTTGACGGGGATCGGGCAGCAGGGGGCACCCTTCAGCTTTCACCAACACTGTGTGTGAGCTCTGCAACACACTGGTACCAGATGCTAAAATTAACATGCACATTTTTAGATGTTTTTTTTTTTCTTTCTGCTTTACACAACTTCTTTTTGCTCCAAGTCGCAGGAGGTGAAGTTTAAATGTCCGTTAGCAGCAGCGAAAGCTGCTTCACATTCACACAAGAAATGTTTCCATGTGGGATGATGATTCATGAGCATGAGACCAGGAGGAGACTCCCAGAGGATGTGGGAGACCGAGGGTGATGAGAAAAGTCGAGGAGGAGGAGGAGGAGCTGCAGAAAGACGTTGTGATTGGCTGGCAGAAGCCAGAAGTGAGAGATGCTGGGAGTAGGAGAGAGGAAAACATAGCAGAGGCGTTTCTGCCTGAGAGGCGAGTGGACAAACAGACAGAGGATACAGGCGGGAAATGAAAAGGAAGCGAAAAGCAGAGTCGTTTGAGGTTAAGGAGCTACTCCTACAAACACTGCTTAATTAAAGATACCGCTGACCTCTTCACCATGCAGTTAAATTACATTACAGGTTAAGAATGTAACTCGGGAGTGACCTTAGTCTCATCGATTGGGCTTGTTTGAGTCAGTTCAGGACTCTAATTTCCTCACTGTTTGTTCTATCGCTGTGTCCGGTAGTCCATCCTCTGCTGGGCCTTAGCAGGGTCCACCATATAGCCACACAAGGCTGGACTCTCCCTAAAGCCAGCAGCTCCAGGTTTTCTTCTGGGTCACCAGACGGTCAATCTCCCACCTGCAGAACAACCTGTCCCCGTCAGAGATGACGTGGTGTCACTCTCAAGCAGGAACTTGACTGTCCAGATGTACAGACGAGATAGACCACAGGTTTGTGGATTTCCTGTGAGAAGATAGTCCAGGTGATTAGATCATTTGTCCCAGTTTTGACCTGTCACAGTCGGATGCTGGTGTTCAGAGCAGCAACAGAGATCTGCAACAATAGAACTCATTCAACTGGCTGGACGGCTGCTGGCAGTTTCAGGAGTGTGGTCTCCTTATGGTTTTGTCCAAACCCCAAACACTTGAGTAACCGTTCTTATAAAGTCATCTGATTGTATTAAAGAGTGAACTCACATCTAGAGCAATAACTGCAGCATCTCTTCTTTTATTCCCTGAAAGAACTCATGTGAACCAGCACAACGTGAAAAAGGACTTCTCACGACCACAGAATTTGAAGCAGATTGTCAGTGCAGCTGTTTCATCGTCCGTGTGACCTCAACCGTGGAGTTCTTCACTCGTCCTTCTTCTATCCAGAAAATTTCCTAATCTTCTATTAAAAAGCTGAGATATCTGACTTCCTCTGAGCCACAACTCAAAGAGTCTCTTTATGAGTCCTCCGAGTGCCCTTCATTCATGCCTCCAAACCGTCCACACAGAGGAAATGAAGGCAAGAGAAGGAACACAAACCTCTGGCTGAGAATTACACAAAGGCTCATTTTATTTTAGCCGGCTTCAAATATCAACTTGTTTTTTGACAAAGACGACACAGCTAAATGGAAGTTCCCTCACTGCCAGAAACATTTTATAAGTTAAGATGGCTGCAGCGTTACTCAATACTTTTGGAGAGGATGAATGTGAGACACATGGATGAGGCTGCACTGCAGTGGCTGAGTGTGCAGACCTCAGCGTTTACACCAAGTTTCACGTGAAAATGCATTTTGCAGTTTGTTTTGTTTTCATTGCAGAAAAGGTTCACGTTTACGCTGAAACATTTTGAAAATGATGTTTGTTTACACGGAAACGACAGGAATGCAAAAAAGCTGTAGTTGTGGTTGGCATGTTGGTCTGGCCATGTTGGTTTTGAAAAGAAAGCACATACACACACGCTGGATATATGTATATATATATATATATATATATATATATATATATATATATATATATATATATATATATATATATATATATATGTATACACACACATCCAGCAGAAATACGCAAAATCTTTTCAAAGTGTAAATTTCCTCCCGCTGAGACGAAACAGCAGCAGAGTTGTAAATATTGCCGGTGTCACCACTAACGGCCTGTATGTGTTTCAGTTAAATGGACTGAATTTGAATAATCGTTCTCTAGAGTGACGTTAAGAAGACATGAACATTTAATGACTTGTGAAGCAGGACCTTTAAATCACATGAAGTCACACATGAACGTCAAACAGCAGGACACGGAAAGCCTCTTCATGTTTCGTTTCCTGCTGCTCGTGCTTTCATCAGCTCAAGGCTTGACTATTGTAACACCCTTTACGCTGGACTTCATCACTCACTCCTCCATAAATATCAGTTGGTTCAGAACGCAACAGTTCGTCTCATCTCCAGCTCCTCAAAATACTCACACATTACTCCGGTCCTTTAAGCTCTTCACTGGCTTCCGGTGCGGTTTCGAGTCCAATATAAGATTGTGGTGTTTGTGTTTATGGCTATAAATGGGCATGCCCCCCCCCCCCCCCCCCATCTCAGAGCTGTTGGAAATTTATCAACCTGCCAGGACACTACGCTCGTCGAGCCACACCTCCTTGGTTGTCCCCAGCGCAAGATGTAGAAAGTTTGGTGACCGCTCTTTTGCTGTTCTTGCTCTCTTCCTCTGCATTTACAGTCTGTCACTGAACTTAATGTTTTTAAATGTCATCTGAAAACGCACTTTTTCCATTTAGCGTTTGATGTGTAGCCCCTTCTAGTACTGTGTTTCTTAAAGTGTTTTTACTTATTTATTTTATTTTACTCTGTTAAAGCTCGTGTCCGGAGTTTCCGTTCGTTTCCAATGTATGTATCATTTTTTAACAGAGCTTAAATTTGTTTGTTTAAACGTTTGTTTAAATGTGTCAGTCTGGTTTGATACAATAATATAATATTAGCATAAAGAAATATAAAAATGTATTGATGAGCCCCGCCTTCGTCTCATAGACCCCCATGTTATCCGAAAAAGCGCCGGCCTTGTCGTGCTGTCACGCAGCCAGAGAGCATGGCCGCTCGCCCAGGCAGAGGTGAGTTAGCTACGCAGCAGCCGCCGCGCTTACCTCGGATGTATCCACTGTCTGCTGAACATCCACTGTAAACAGCTAAACATGGAGGATGCTGTAGGACTCAGAGGCTCTCATTTTCACCCGACAGATAATAGCGTGCACAATTAAAGGGGCGTGGCTTGGTCGCTCATGAAAGCAGAGGGAGGGCAGAACCTCCAGACATTGGATTGAAAAAACCTCTCTCTTTCAAAACTCCGGACACGAGCTTTAAGCGCCTTGTGCTCCTTTTGGCGGTTGGAAAGCGCTTTAGAAATAAAATTTGATTGATTGATTGATTGATTGAATGATTGATTCCTAACAGAAAAACTGAAACAACACTGCAATGATTGTCTTTATTTATTCATCATGACTGGACACACGAAGATATTGGATTACATGACCAGAAGCATGCGAGCATATCAACATTGCACTCATATCTGTAGTAGAATGCACAATAATCTGGTCGGATTCATGCACAAACCATAAAGCATTGCTGTTGACCTGCACTGATGCAGCAAAACAATAATGTGAATTAAACTTTCACAGAATCTCCTGCCTGTGAACCTTCGAACACACTGAACTGAACTGAGTTGTCCCAGCATGCATCACAGAACAGCTTTTTTTCCTCCCTCACACCATATTGGATTTGTAACACTTCGTTTTTATGTCAAGTCGTTCTGCGCTTTTAGAAAAAAGTGAAAAAATAAATGTGAAATGAAAAGGTGATGAAACAAGGAGAGTTCATTAAAAGATGGATAACATTACTAACAGCTTCAGAGTAAAAACATCTGGAAGGTTTTTTTTCCCCCTTCAGACATCCTCCAAGCCTTCAAAACTCACCCTGAAATGTTCGCTCTCGTCCACTCAGAGTGTCTGTAAATGATTACAGAGGTAATTATTCATGTCTACAGCCTTGTTCACAGCATAAATTCCACAGTAGACATCGTAAGTGTCATATTCTACACCCCTAAATATAGGACATTTGTATGTTTCCAATGTTGATTGCAGCTGGGGGCTGGTTTCTGGTTGTCTGTGCTTACATGGACTCCATGATGAAATACGTAAGAATGGGTCTTGAAAGGTTAAACTCAATGTGATCTAAGGTGTCACATTTGTGCAACATTCAAGGATAACCTTCATTCAATACTTTTTATTATATTTCCAAACTGCCACAATGTCTCCCCTATTTACAAAGTCATTCTTGCTTCTGCACCAAACAAATTCATAATCCCACAAGGGTCATGGTCCTTCATAAATGACCTGAAAGTCGTGTATATCGTCGACAAGTCAACCCTGAGCCTGATGGTCCATCAACATAGAAACCCAGATCCACGAGCATCGAAAACACCCAGAGAGTTTAGATTGTTGAGCTCCTGACCACTTAGTTAGACCAACCAGCCTCTGATCATCTGAATGACTGTGTGTGTTTCCATATTTTCTTCTATGATAAACTGGTGACCTGTCCAGTATACCCTAATATTCCCCAAAGGATTTGAACTATGACCAGTATTGGTGTTTTCTCACAACAAAATAAAGCATGACAGCAAATAAACTCTGGGCTTCGAGTTTATTTGCATTGTATGGACGTCTGCTGGAAAATTATCTGCCGTCATATTTTTCAGTGATTGTTTCTAGAAGTTGTGGAATACTGTTTTAAGGTATGAATTGTTCCACATCGCCACTATCTATCATTGCAAAAAGATTGTGTTGTGTGATCTTCTGTGATGATTTCAGGGTTTTGCAACTTCAACAGCCTGAATAGATTTGCTTTGATACGATGCCATACATGCCAAATCACCAACATGTATGGAATGTGATGTTGAGAAATGTCTGATTAAACCAATTTGCACTGAATGTTATTGCTTAGAAAAGACTTATTCGTCTGTGTATGTATTGTGCTTAACAACTCAATCTCAGTCATAACGGTGGACATTACATCTAAACATATACAGGTGTGGTTTGTTGGATGAATGCTGGATTATAACAGCAATCTGCTGTAGAGTGAAATGAACTCTATAAATGTTTAAATAGGTGTGCAGGGGTGTTTCAGCTTTTTTGTTTTGAGCAGTCTTACTTCTTGCATCAAGCCCATCACAGGATCTTGAGCCACATCCCCGCTTTACTTGAACAGTTTGTCATCTGCATAATGTTAAATTATCCAAACCGTTCATATTCGTATTAATAGTTTATCAATTTTCCACTTTTGAACATCAAGAAATGTAACAAAACTCTTTTGTGTTTTCTAGTTTTATTCATTTGTCCAAAGTTTTCTTCAGACTGGGTTTGTGGGAAGGCTTTACATCGTGAGTTCTTTAATTGATTCTTTTGCGGATGTTTTATCTATATGGATTACATCTTCAAAACTAGATACATACAAGAATCAAGTGATTCCCATTCCCCTTGGTTTAGATGAGCTTCATGTCTGTGCAACAGTTGGTTAGTACATTATAAACAAATGATAAATGATTAAACAATGTGGTATTAGTTCTTTAAAAATGTATTATGTATCATTAAAGTAATTGGAGGAAAACAAACCCAAAAAACTACCGTATTTTCGGCACTATAAGGCTCACTGGATTAATAGGCGAACAGTCAATGAATGGCTTTTATTTAAAAAAAAATCATATATGGGGCGCACCACATTTTAAGGCGCATAGGATGTACAGAATATGAGCGAAATACATATCGGCAGTCTAGGTGGTTACATTCTCAGTTGAAGTGTGAGTGAAGCGACATATCAGAGCGAGTTTGACTGAGGATCGCTCCTCTTCACGGATATGCAGCTCAGAGCGCGGCCACGACTGGTCGAACTCACTTGGTCACCGGGGTTCAGCCAGCTGCCGTCTCCTGAGTGAAGTGCCCCACCGACAGCTCAGCCGCAGCCGGCCAGTCGCTCCCGGCGTCCCGGCAGGTGGGCTGCCGGGCGGGGGCCGGCCGTTCTCGGAATCGCAGCGTGCAGGCTGCCGCCCGGCGTCCAGCCGCTTCCCACGTCGTGCTCCGCGGTTAGGAGAGTGGAGGACAATTGTGTGATTATGGTGACTGACAGGTTGGAGGTGGAGAACGTGCCTGAAGCTTCATGTTTGGCGTTCTGCATGAACTAGCTAGCTTAGCAGCTTAGTAAGCAGGGGTTGTTTGCTCATGTGATCAGGGTGATTACCGTAATACCCACAAAAAAGGCGCATCGAATTATAAGGCGCTCTGTTGGGTTTTGAGAAAATTACAGGCTTTTATGTGCGCCTTATAGTGGCGAAAGTACGGTAACTGATTTGCTCTGGTTCTTGGGTGTTAAAAATTTCTTAAAAATGGTATTACGAGTTGTGCCACAGCTGGTAGTTCATTAAAATGGGTTTTATGGAAAGCCAGTCGTGGGACGAAGGCAACGGTTCTCAGCTGGTTCTCATCTGCTTGTCCAGAGCTGACAGTTAAAACCAAAACACCAGCTAGAGCCATTTTATCAGCCACTGACTTGACCCGATCATGGGATGGACCACCTGTGATCAGAATCAGCATCTGTTGGACCCCTTGGCTCCTTCGTGACCCAGATGATTGCTGGAACATATGAACCAGCGTATAATCCAAGGCAGCGCCTATGTTCAGAACCGAACCTCCACTCAGACTGAGCTCAGAGGTTCTGTTCACGATATCTTGCTTGTTGTCATAGCTGTTCAGGTAAAATTCTACCTTTGGATGTGAAGCAAATTGCACAAGACCAATCTGGACCCCTTCAGGCTGCACCTCCAGCTGACTGACCACGTTGATTATGAAATCTCTCACAGATGGGAAGTTACTGCTGCCAATGTGATCTGAGCCATCCAGAAGGAAGACTACGTCTCGGGGCGGCATTGTTTTGTTTTTCGGACTGATCGCCTCCACTGAGAAGAAACACAATGAAAAAATTATTAGTTTCAAAACAATACCATGAAGAATGACCTCAGCAAATTGCACTGAAATGTTTCTAATGGTTTCTCAGTTACGTAGCTTGGGGGGGTAGGGGCACCCTGTACTGATCTGAAAACAGATCGTCCTGGGTGGATCGGACGCAGGCATAGGTTACCAGACAGCACTCGGATGAACTCATGATATATGTTTTTTTTACTGCTTTGAAGGCATGCGTTTTGAAACGTGAGCTTCCGACAGCAGACGGCTGCAGAGAGTTGCAGATTTCAGTTGACCAGTGTTGACTTCATCTCTTGACATTATGTCAGCCAATCATGACCAGCCAATCTGTCACTCCCTCTAAAACTTCTACAGACGAGAACATGTTGTGTTTCAGTCCAACACATGTTAGGCCAAGTGTGGCTGACTGGTCAGATTGATTTTCTTTGTTTTTCTTGATTGGGGAACATGCGTTATTTGTACATCACTGAAGATATAGTACATTGCCAGCCAAATTTTGGCATACATGACAATCATTTGTTTTAATTTCATTTCCAAAAAATACGCATTAGGCAACACAGTAACTAGAGTATTTATTTTAGATAAATAATGGCCAATTATTAGTCTATTCTATTTGTTGTAGCACTCTGTTTACTTTAGCAACGTGATTGATTATTCTGTCTCAGTGGAACATCAGGCTGTTTGTCAGTTTTATCAATCTTATACAAGTTTAAAATAATGGTCCAAATAACCAGCGTGCTCCGCCTGAATACTGCATTCAATACTTCACTTGTATAGCTAAGTGTTGTTATTACCTGACTCGGTGGGCGCTTCAGTTGCTGTCACCCCAGTCAGAGTAGACAGAGCGTCAACAATTTCCCTCGGGTTTCGAAACAGTCCTCGGAAGTTAGGAGTCATGAACACAAGTTGGTCCGCCAAAGCAATCTGCTTCAGCTGCTGCTCATCAGCAGCCCTGGAGCCTGCAACCAGAGTCAAAACACCCATGTGCTTGAGGGCGCTGGCAGGTTGTTCCACCGCATCACTGGAGTTTTTGCTGGTCACAAGCAGTAGAAGCTGGGGTACTCCCTGCTGAAAACGACTCCCTTTCTCAGCTATCAACATGTTCAACCGCACAAAATCCAAGGCCGCTCCAATGTTCACCGTCTGTCCTGGTGTTGGTTTCATTTCACCCAAAGCAGCAATCAATTGCTCCTTGGTTTCATGGGTGTTGAGGTCCATGAGGAGGCTTGGGGACGAGTTGAACAGCGCGACGCCCACTTGAACTGCATTTGGACCGATGACCCATGGCTCAACAAATCGCTTGATGAAATCCCGCAAAGACACCATGGACACTGATCCAATTGTACTGTCAACTAGGAAAACAATGTCTCGCTTTCCACCTGCAATAACTGGAAAGAAAATGATTCATTTTTAAAATGTATAGAGTAAGTGTTGTCCTTTCCAAAACATCACTGACAGGTTGGTGGAATAATGATTGTCTTGCCACTACTGTATGTTTCCTATTGGTTGGGACGTTCATATCTGGCATATATAAGGCCGGATATTAAACCATTTAATTTTTTAGCAGACTGGTGCATCCCCAGTCGATTTGTCTTCCAAACTGACCGGTCAATGAATGATTTCCTGTCCTCTGTAAATGCCTGAACCATTACCCAGTTTGTCACATGGAAAACACAGATTCATTACAAATAAAATAGCACTTGGACTTCATTTAGATCGGCCAAAGAGGGAGAAGGTGGGAACTCCAAATAGAAAGAACAGGGAGTTGGTTCAAATTCAGACCTTCCTAAGTTTGGGCCAACTTACCTTCCTGGGCATAAAGTTCAGGAGAGAGTTCCACGAGCAGGACTCCTATGAGGGCACATAGCAGTAAGATTGGAGGCCTCTTCATCCTCAGATGTCTCACAGAGGAGAGCTGTAACAGCAGAAACAAATCCCATGAGCCACAGACAGAGAATTTCTGCTGTATTTCCACACTAGAATGTCAAACAGAAGACTAGGATTTTTTTTTTACAGCCTGGGAACAGAGAACACACAGGCCTTCTCTCCCCGTGCACACTTTCACTTCCACTGAATCGTGGCTGATCTCTATTATGGGGTTCCATTTGTGTCAAAAAAAAAAAGTACATGTGATATGTGTCAATGTTGTTGGTCTATGTTGTTGCTATGTGTACTTGGCTGATGTCTTGTGTTGTTGCTTTATGTATATGTATATGTTGCATATGTGTTTGATGCATATGTAGATGTTGCACATGTATTTTCTGCATATGTGTATATTGTAGATGTGTTTGTTGCATATGTTGCGCTCTGTGTGTTGTGGTCTTTACTCACTGATTTTGCCCTCTGCTGGTGGCTTGTGAAGTTGTCTGCACATGTGTTTGTCTTCTGTTGGTCCTTGTCGTTGGTCTATCTATGTCGTTGGTCTGACTGATCGCTGCTCTCATCATTAATCTCGTCATTAATCGCACAATAAATAGGCTCATCATCAGCATAGATATCATATAAAAACTAGATGCCTTAAGGCGGAGTCAGCAACGTCGTTCACTGGCGGCCATCTTAGGACAGTGGACCGCTCTGGGGCGCTCTGTGTAATCTAAGGGAAGGTGAGTGATTTACACTAATTAAAATACTCAACTCACTGAATTCTTCATGGATTTACAGACAGTTTGATTCATTACTAACGTTATGTTGCTATGATGCAGACTAAATTTTAATATCACAACTTTTCTTTTTGCATGCAGTTAAATGCCTACATGTCTGACGTTTATAACAAACCAAGTCGTTTGAAAATCGATTGAAAATTGAGCAATCTATAGCTATTTCAAAGTTGACGCTCAATTGACATTAATGTGATGAGTGAGTGAGCGGCCCTGTACCAAGATGGCCGCCATGTGACGACGTTAGTCCCCATTGGGTTGAACCATCTAGTGTTTCTATATACATGTATGATCATCAGCAATAATACCGTTTTTGTTAGGACCTCTTAGGTGCCCTGATTAATGCCTGAAGCAAAAACGATTTTAAAACAGAAAACTTTTAAACCTTCTTTTATTGAAAGACCAATATTTTTCGTAATGTCGAATTAAAAATTGGACCACGCATGGTTCATTTTAACAGCAATTGATGACGAGAGCAGCGATCAGGCAGACCAACGACATGGACCAACGACATAGACCAACAGCAGAGAGCAACGACATGAGCCAATCACAGAAGACAAACACTTGTGCAGACAACTTCAAAAGCCACCACCAGAGGGCAAGAGCATATGTGAGTAATGACCACAACACATATGAGCGCAACATATGCAACAAACACATTTACAATATTCACATGTGCAGAAAATACATGTGCAGCATCTACATATGCATCAAACACATATGCAGCAAATACATGCGCAACATATACATAAACATAAAGCAACAACACTTGGCAAAAACATTAATCCCATAGACATCAGCCAAATACACATAGCAACAGCATAGACCAACATCATCGACACATATCACGTTTTTTTTTTTTTTTACACAAATGGAACCCCATAATGGAACCCCATAGATCTCATTACTGTTGCAATAATCTCCCTATTGAAGTAAAATTTAAAGTCCAACGGCATACTGTCTGATTTTCAGACATAAAAACTCTGAAGAAGCGTATGATTTCCACACCTGTCACCATTATCCAGTATTATGACTTTAAACTGCTGAGCTATGACCGCTCCAATATACATGGTGAAACTTACCCTCAGCTGAAGAAGATGAATTCTCCTGTATTTGAGAAAGAATGAAATACAGCAGCTGTATGCAAGGATAAGACTTTCTGAAAAGCTGCTGAGCCAAGCAACGATAGGATCAGTCTTAAGAGAACTACTAAAAAGAGGAGAAAAAAGTCTCTTTTTAAGCAGAGAGGCTGTTGTGCTCCGTTCAAGCCTGAGATCTGAAGTGTTGCCAAGCCTCTCCTCCTCCTCCTTTCTCCACAGAAAGAAACAAATAACGAGTTTAGTGAAAGGAGTGAACAGGCATGTCGTCAGTTTGCAGAGTAGCAAGAGTAAAGCAGAGGAGAGAAAAAAACATAATGCTG
Organism: Salarias fasciatus; assembly: GCF_902148845.1. Taxonomy (NCBI): domain Eukaryota; kingdom Metazoa; phylum Chordata; class Actinopteri; order Blenniiformes; family Blenniidae; genus Salarias; species Salarias fasciatus. The sequence goes on from NC_043760.1 coordinate 10,139,845, forward strand.
TTTAACAAGCTGGAATGAAAACTGACACGTATTGTTCTTTCCAGTATGACTTATGTGTCCTGTTTTCTGAAGCTTCAGCATCTTTTGTCCTTGCTGCTTTGACCTCTGCGGTTGGGTGACCCCCCTGATGTTTCCCATCGCTGTGTTGTTATTGTTGTTTGCTCAGTGTGTGTTGTTATGGAGGCAGTACTACGACCCATATGCAGAGTAGTGAAACACAGCACGATGGGTAAATAGTCGACATCCAAAACGAGATCAGAATCTCTTCAATTCTTCTAATTGATTGAGGGTTGAATTTTCATCTACGGGCCTAATTTGACTGTGATAGGCCCAACTATGTCTACATATCTTAATTTGGTTTGGTCATATATATTGCTCCAATTACTACCAAGTAGCTAATGCTGACTCCTGCTGACTGTTTTTATTATAATACTGAAGTTATTCAGTATATCAGTAAGGCGAAACTACCACTACTAGCAGGATTGTACACAATATGCCCCTCTAGAGCACTCTTCCTAAACTAGATGTGATTGTTGTAATTCAGCTGCAGTCTTCAGTAACTGCGTGAAGAAGGGCCTCTCCCAGTAGGGGGCAGTCTTCGCCAAGACATAACATCACCTTGAACCCTCTGATATAACAGCATTAGTCTTGGACACCAGATGTTGAAAAAGAACAATATTTGGTAAAGGACAGGAAATTCACGTTTTTCTTACTTATTTCTGCTTCACACATCTTTTTTTGCTCCAACTTGCAGGTGAGGAAGTTGAAATATCGATTCAGAGCAGCGAAAGCTGCTTCACAGTCACAGAAGAAATGTTTCCATGTGGGATGATGAGTCATGAGCATGAGACCAGAAGGAGAGTCCAAGAGGATGTGGGAGACTGAAGAGAGGCAGGCGATGAGAAAAAGAGCACTGCCTGAGAGCCAAGCAGACACACAGACCGAGATAGAGAGTGGGAATCAAATCTTCCCTGATGAAGTTAGCAAAGTCTCTAACTCTTAATCAACTTCTCTTTACCCTTATCTGACGAGAGGGGTAATTTCATTTTAAGTATTTTGTACGGATAAATATTCCTGCATGCATGTGCAGAGTTGTGTGTATCTTGATGTGTGTATTTCTTATGATATCTGTGTCTTTCTGAAGATATTTATTAGTCCATATTTCCATCTGTGCACACACAGATTTATATGTGCAGCTTTAGCTTGTTCATGCATGATTTATAAGCCTGTGAAATCACCTGAGGCTCAATAAGTGCAGCACATCTGTACGTCCTGCACACGAAACCCCGGAACAACTCATGAGAACCAGCAGAACATGAAAGCCGTTTGTGAGTGCAGCTGCTTTATGAGTTGTGTGACCTTGGCCGGAGAGCTCCTCGTCCTCACATCTCCAATCCAAGAGGTTTCCTCATCTGCTATTAAAAACAGCATCCAGCAGGACCGGACTCCACTTCGACTCTCCGCTCAGCCAGAGCCCAAAGACTTTTTACGAGTACATCTCTTGCTGGTGACCCGCTTCTGCGGACGCCACCATCCACACCGTGTGACTTCAGAGGAAATGAAGAGGATGAAATTAACACAAGTCTCTGGCTGAGTGCAACAAGAACACATGAAAAAGCTGATTTTTCACTCCGCCAGCTTCAGATGCCATATATTTGAAAAAGTGGGAACAGTCAAATAGAAATTCAATCTTTGCCAAAGACATTTTTCATATTAGGAGAGCAGCAGCGTTGCACAATACATTTGGAAATTATTAGTTTGAGGGACATGTAGAAGGCAGCACAGCAGAGATGTAATGTTTTCAGCCTGAGACAGCTGGAGTATAAACATTCTTCTTCTTCATTGACTTTGTAACAGAGCACGGCTCTATCAGTCCAAGTGTTGTTCAATTTCAAAAACTCTGAGGATTTTGGGAATTTGTGATGACTCTCAACAAATACCATAGAAAAAGGCTGAAAAGCACCAATGAACGTTTCCAGTGAACACTATGTAACCAAAGCCAGTTATATCTCCTGCCGAAGTGCAACAAAGCTGCACTTATGTTCAAAAGCTACTAATTTGTTTCACTTTTAGACTTGTCCAGGCTCCTGCCTCTTGCTCACCCTTTGACTAATTTTTGCATAATAATTAAAAGAAAAAAGACCCCTGGAACTCCCACTGAGACTGACTTTAAGGCAACATCTTCATACAGAAGCTCTGCACTTATAGATAATCAGAAAATGCGCAGTTGTGTTTTGTCCGGTCGAGCCCAGTTGGTCTGCTCGCTGTCACTTCACCACTGCGGCAGACTTCCCGGAGGAAAACTCCCAACATGTCATTGTGGTTTGGTTTTTGCCGCAGGCTCAAAGTCCTGTCTCATTATTTCTCACTTTCTTTACATTTTCAGGATATTTGGATGCATGAGTCACATGGCAGCGCTCAGGAATGTCGTGTCATGGCAGAGGCCATTTTGATGGTCACACACTTTTTTGAAAATTCCTTGTCATAAACCTTACCTGAGGCATGAAAGTGAATCTTTTCTGAATCATTACTCTTTTACATCAGTTTCTTCTGTATCCTCTTTATCTAAAATAACAGTAATTACAGGACATAACATGATGTCATTTCTACACATGACCTGGAATGCAGTGGAGGGACCCGACCCGACCCGACCCGACCCGAACCGACCCGACCCGAAGAGACATGCCATAACCTGACATGACTTAATCTCTCTTCTGCATCTGCCTAATGCTGACACTTTGAGTTTTCCAGCTGGGCCTTTTTCAAACTCCTTTCACAACCTGCACCATGATGTGATCGTAAAAACTGAAGAAATATGGTCAGTCTGTCCTCAACTGTTCAAGCCGTGTGCCTGAGTTTCCATGTCGGCGTGCAGGAGGGGCAACTTCACCTTCGCACACACTTCACACACACATTTATAAAGTTACATGCACCAAACATCAGGGTCGATCAGGGAGATTGCTATCACAAAATGTTATATTGGGCACAGATGTGTAAAGATTTCAATGCCTTCTGATTTTTAGACCAAAGAATAGAATTCAACATATATATGATCTCCACCAGAACAGTTATAAAACAGGAGTTTTCTTTTTTGAAAAAAAAAAAAAAAAAAAAAACTTTTATGAATGTGAAATTTAGCTAAAATGAGTAGCAGGTTAATTGGTGTTACACTAGCAGAGGCCAAACAAAGCCTGTTTCCAATACAAATTGAAACTGATTGATAATTTACAACAGATGAAATGAAAGAAATGTTGCCAAAACAGATTATAGTGAGGACAGAGCCAAAATACAGGAGTTACAGTGTCAGGAGAATGTTCACATGAATACATCAATGTCTGATTGAAATCTTTTTAGAAAACTTTTACCAAGGAATCTTGAGGGATGCTTCTTTTACTTCTTAGAGATGAGAAAATGCTTTTTTTTGGACCCAGAACCTTTCTTCATGTCACATCATCCACAGATCGATGAACTGGCTCATTCCGGAAGTGGTTCTGTTTTCTTTATTATTATTTCTGTGTTCAGCGTTCCTTCTTCAGGGTTCTCAGCGTTCCGATGACGCTCACGCTGTGTAACGTCACTTCATAATGTTCCCAAGGCAATAAGGGCAAAATGGCTGCTCCTGTGTGAAGTGAACACAGCATTTTTCAACATCCTGCAGAGATCTATGTAAGTTTTTTTGTAATAAAAGTGAAAGGATTATGAAATTATGCTAGCTACAGATATTTCAAGAGTATAATTTATGGGGAGAAGGTATGGATTGCAGAGTTTTGTTGATTATGATTTATTGAATTATGCAATCGCATGATGACATTTTTCTGGAGGGACTGAATAGCAGCGGTTCAGAAAAGTTGCCTTTCCCCCGTTAACACGGAGATTTGGCTCCAAACTCCGACGTCATGTCAACAGACCGCCAAATGAAAGTTTTCCATTTTCACTTGAAAACATGTGAACGGCTCCTTCGAGTTATTTGCTACAATCTAAGAAGTTATTTTCTTGTATGTGTGGAATTTATATCATATGTTCTCCATCCTCTTCATTTCTCAGGCGTAGAAAGCATCGCTGTGACTTCATGTTTGGTTCATACTCTCTAGTGTTGTTTAAAAGTATAGTCTCACAAAGCATTCAAACAACTTAAATAACGGAACAGAAGGATACTCCCAAAAGAAATGGTGTGGTTCATTAACAACATCCTGTTTCCTTCAGTTGAAAAAAGAAGAAAACAAGCAGATAAGTCCTTTGATTGATTTATTTTTTTTCAGTCTGCTGACTCATTTTGGAAAGAATGCTTTCAGAGAGGAAATGAACTGAAGATGTTCTGTTGTCTGCTCAAAGTGAAGTTTTTTGCTTTGAACGACTGGACTGAACTAGTTAGACCTTGTTTATACACTTCAAGTTGAAATGCGTTGTTTTATCCATATTACTTTCAGAAACATTTCGCCTTTCCACCACCTGCACGGCAACAGCAGAAAAGATGCCATTTTCATGATGGGCCATTAGTTGGTGCTGCTGTTTCTGTTTTTTTGTAAGGAAACCACACAAACTTGCCAACACAGAACAAAATACTGGAGAACACGGACACTAGTATGGACAGATGACCAAAGTGGGCTGTTCGACTGAATCTCAGTTCTAAAACTACCAACCGAACTGGGAGTCATGATGATCTTCCATCTTCTCACACATGTGCAGAACAACTATTTACTGGCATTTTTTTTAAAAGCTCCATACAAGTTTTCAAAAAGTTGCATTTTCAGTGACTTCGGGTACTGTTGTCATGTAAACAGACACACAAAACACAACAGTTAGAGCATTTTCACTTGAAATCATTGCGTGTAAATAGACTCAAAATGTTTTTGTTTTTTTAAAATATCAATCAGCATTAAAACATTGATCTGAAGTCTGTCTTGAACCCTTATACTGATCCACGAGAGGGTGCATGAAACAGGAGGAGCCTCAGACTCTTAATCCACACTAACATGGCCATATGTGGAGGACTGGACGCCTATGTTTGGATAAAAGCATCCTGATCATTCACATTTGACCTAATTAGCTCCAATTTGTAACGTAACCATGCTGAGGCACTTCACATTCCAATAAGTATGGAGGAAAAACCCAGTAATCCCACACAAGAGAGTAATGGCAAAAGTGGAAATGGAGAATAAAGAAATGTCTTCAGAGCCCGATGTGGCAGCTCTCGCACTGATCAAGGTTTGAGGACAGTGAGAAAGAGAGAGAGCACTTCAAAGAAGTGCTATAGTTCAGTTTTTAGTGTGAATTCAACACTTTCATCCTGAAAAACTCCACATATTTGCTTCTAAAGCCTTCAGTGGAGATCAAACTTGAGCATTGCTCTGCTGGACCAGAGTTCATGCAGAAGTGAGATCCTCTCACATGTGATTGACACTGTCTGAGTAATGAGACCCAAATCTGCAGCAGGGATGTTTCCGTTTAATACTGCTCCCATTGCAGTCCCCAGAGCAAGGTGGCGGCTGACTCTGAGGTTAGAAACACACGTGTGTCCACGCAGAGATGAGCGTCAGTGAGTCTATACAGCCATCCAAATCTAAGACAAACAGGCTTTGTTTTTACTGTTTTACTCCCTCCTGCTGTGAGCGGCACGTCGTCTCCTGTCAAATCTGCCCCGTCTAGAGTTGCTCAGATCCACAATATATAGATTAGTTATGTCATGTTTCATGGACGATGCTGGTCAGTTCACCCTGTGGCCACAGTGGAGTTGTAAAAATGTATTATGGTTTAACTTAAATATAAGGCAAACATGTTTAACATATCATGCTCAGCAGAACATATTTAGTTTTATCCTTGTCGTAGTAATTTTATTTCAGCGGACACATACAGAACAGTTTGAGTTTTATGCCAGACCAGTAATACAGGATAATATCTATACACAACCACGTCTTCAAATGTTTTCCATTTGTGTTAATGCAACAAAGTCAAATACAAGGACATTTTATTCAATATGTCTGTACAAAACTGGAAAAAAGTATGATAATGGTAGAATTAAAAGGCAAACTATAAGTGCCAAAATTCTATCTCCTCTATTTCTGGCACACGTTCGCTTTTAAAATTCCATCGTTATATTTACTATGACAATGAAAGATATTGAAACTGAAATGTAACTCATGACTTGATCCTTGTGTTTTTTTGAGGGCTTCAACATTTTTTTCTCTGGCTGACCCTTCACATCCATTTTGTTATAAATTCACCTTCATAATGTGCTAATATGACTCCGCAAGCAATAACAGAGCAGGTTAAGAGTTCAGGAAATAAACCAATGTCGCTCCATAATCTGGTTCTGACTATGAAGGCGAGTCTTCGCTGTAAGAATTTCCTTAGCTGGAGGTCAGGGGCCTCCAGGAGTCGGTTACTGTGAATCTATTGTTGCTTTTTGTCCTCATCGGTCTGCAGACTGAAGTGCTTCAGTTGTCTTCACTGCTGGGTTTTATTGCCTGTTTTTATGGAATCACTTTACGGTGTCCTCACAGGCTCTGCTCAGTGTTTGTGTTTTCAAACCTGACAGATGTTTCCAACAAAGGTAATTTCGGAAAGAAAATAGAAAACTGCAGTCAAAGTCATTTGTTGGATGAGATTGACGGTTATAATCCTTTCTGACTGTGTCGCTCCATATGCTTTGAAGCATGAAACCAGTTCAGAGTTCCTCCTCCTTCAGTGATATTACTGAGTGTTGGCAGGTAACATTCTTAACTTAAAACACTTTATTGTTCTTATTTCACAGGATGGAGCACTGAAAGTGTTATTCTCTCTCATTCTTTTCCACTGTGGGCCTGTTCATGAATTTTGTTCTTTAATTAATTAATTAATTATATTCTAATCTAATAAAATTAGAACTCATTCCAGAATTAGTCAATGAATATGTGTCTCATTAGGAAATCCAACCATATATGAATATGAATGAACAGATGAAATATCGACTGATAAAGCATCCATGCTAATGTTTTACTTGCTAATGAACCGTTGGTACTGTGTGTCGCCGGCTGGGCTGTTTAACAAACATCCCTTCTTTTCCTGAAAACGCAGCGAACACCTGAGAGAAAAGACGGGAGCGAAGAAATAATGTGAAGTCCAGGGCACGATGGTTGGCTCGGCTTATTTCGTCTCACATAAAAAGAGTGAAACAGAAATTCATGGCACTTCAGCTGCTGTCAGTGGGATGGATGGTTTTCCCTCCAGAATCCATTCAGCTGGCACCAGAGTCTGTTTGAGCTTCTGACTTCAGCCTAATCAAAGCAGGAGCGCACTGAGCCAGCAATGAATGACGTGGCAGACATGGCTGACGTGACGAATTACTCTGCCTCAGTGAGAAAAGGTTGTAATTGTTCAAATAATTATAATCTTACAGCAGCTGTTTAATTTTCTAACAAAGAATTTCACTCAAGGATTAACTAAATATTTCTATTCCATTCTATTCTATTGCTGTATATGGACTGAGAGTCACGGCACTCAGGAGGCCGCCATTGTTATTGTGGTCTGTCTACTTGCACGTGTGCAGAAGACTTAATTGCAACAGCCGTGGTGCGACACTGCTTCTAACAGAAGTAGCGTTTCAGACAAGTTGTGTTTTGGAGTTAAAGCATTTTCAAAGAGTTGCAGTTTTAGTGACCATTGTCATGAAAACAGAGACCTGAAACGCAATGAAAGTTTTCATTTGAAAACGGTGTCACGTAAATGGGATCTATTTGTGGCAGATGAAGCCACATTACCTGATGCTCCATTGCAAATAGCAAAAAACCTAAATCTATAAGTACGAACACTGAGATGCTGATTTGACTCGGTTCCTACCCTGAGAGCTGTGATCATAACATTTGCTCTGACTGACAGCTGCTAATAACACAGGTTCTATGATTCTGTAGCTACACTTATCTTGATGGAATATTCAGCAGACAGCTTGTAGCCACCTTATATCTGCAACAAGCATCTAAATTGTTGAACTTCCACGTGACTTAGAGGTATATACGCTCTCTGGATTGACCTGCTTTATGAACCACTTGATCCTGAAAGAATCGTTCACAACCCAAACACATCCAGTTGCAGTCTTTCATATTGCTTCTCCTTTGAAACTGATCAAACTTTTTGACTTCACAGTCCATTCATCCACATCTAATCCAAGTTAAGGCCTGGAGAGTTGAAGGATATCTTAACAAACATCCACAGAAGGTGAGGATACAGGTCCTGGTGTTATAGTGAGACACTCCCCAGTCTCTAGTTAACCTTCATGATCAAGTGCTGATTAAGAGGTGACCGGTTGATGCACAGAGGTAACATGCAAACCAACAGAAGGAAAAACTGAGATCTTTACTCACCTGGAAAGTCTCAGATAAGTCAATGTAGTTCTCACACTTTCAGCCCAGTTGAATTTATTACTTGTGGGATGGCTCGCTCTCCTGCCTTCATCTGGCTTTGGTTCCTGGCCTCGGGCTTCTTGTACTTTCCCAAACCAAATAGCTGGAGAACCATTTAACGGCGTAACACCAGTGTTGTTTTGGTTTGGTTGACATTAGGATTGGTTTTCAAAGTAGATATCTGAGAATAATTGTTAATTTCTTATTTTCTCTGTTGGACACCGTCTTTCTGATTTGGCTTTAAATGAACAAGATAATAAAAGCAACACTTTTCAATTACATGAAATTAAGTACCCCGCTTATTAAGAAAGATCCTGCCCAATGTCACTTATTTAGTTCTGTTAGTGTTTAAGAAAACCATGAGCCCTCTGCTGGCTTTGACTTGACGGCAGAGTCATTTGAGGTTGAGGTAAAATTAAAAAAAATATATAACATAGAATTACTGAAGCTGCTTTTGTTCTTTATAGTCTCTCAGGTCCTTTTGACCTTTCTGGTTCCACATTTAACTTGGCAGAGCACATCGTTCTCCAGTCCAGGGAGATTTGAAGACTCGGCATTGCACTTAGTCCTTGAATGGCTGGTCGAACACCGCTTCAGGGATGCTGCAGAGTGGCACTTTTGAGCCAAACGAGACGGTGATTGAGGGAAAGGACCAGGGTCTTTCTGGTTTGTGCTGCAGCCGGGGGGCTACAGATAGCAGAAGCGCATTTACAGGTCTGCTGCTCAATGTGAAAGTCATTACAGGCCCCTGACTTTTATGGCTGTTGTGGAAAGACGGTGAGCCAGCGCTGTGAGTCATCGATGGATGCATGTGCGCTCCTGCAGCAGTAAAATAATCCCCCCCCCCCCCCCCCCCCCCCCCCCCCCCCCCCCCTTTATTTCTTTTGGCCACAAACGGCACTCAGCCACCGGGGAAGAAGAGCCTCTCCCACGCTCGTAGCTTCACCTCGCCAAGCTCATCAACTGGAAAGTCCTCGCAGAAAACCAGCAACATGGTGGTTCACCATCACTTCATCTTCAAGACTCCCATTAAATGTTCCTTTGGTTTTTGCAACATCAAAACACAGTTTGAATCCCCCCATTTATACTCCAGTAACATTCAAACCCTTTCGTTTCCTCAGTTTCTCCAAGACCGCACTTTTTTTTTTTTTTCAGCGGTTCCTCCGAGCAGTTGACATTTTTAGGCACGAAACTAAGCGACGGTCCTTTCCCCCAACAATGTTTATGCTGGCAAAGCTGCGGCCACGTGTGACTCACCAGGCGGGTGGGGGGCGGGCGACCACATGGCCCGGTGGCGGGGGTGGCGGGGGTGGGGAGTCTGCTTACTGAATCAAAAACTGATGAGAGTCTGCAAATCCCGAGCTGTCACAGGGGTCGAAGCTGGAGCTTTACTCAGGAGGGAAGGAGCTGGAAGGCAATTGGTTAACGCGGTAAATGAAAACGTGAGGCGCTGCAGACAGAGAGGTGGTGCTGAAGATGCACACGGGAGACGGAAGGATTCCTCACAACTCCCTTGAAGGCCAATTATGGCCCACGAGCCAGATGTTTGACAGATTTTTCTGTAATTGTTGCCATCATTTTGCCAATTATGTTAGATAATGAAGGAATCAGTACAGATTGCATTGTTTGAAAAGGATCCTTGGTTTTGAAAGAAAAAAAAGGTAGAAGTTATGTGGAAAGTTTGCATCTATGCAGAGCTGCAAATCAGGACTGCCCTCATTGGATAATCAAACCCTTCCAGATCAGCAGATTGTTCAGATAATTGTCACAATTAAAGCTCAACAGGAAGAAGAAAACCACCTTTTTGAATAGGAATAAACGCTTGAGTGAGACGGAAAAATAGAAATCCTGCTTCTCCCATATTCTTTATGACCCGTTCATTACTTTACTGACAGCCTCCACTAAATAATGACTGGCTGTGTTTAGTAGTGCTGAGTCTGTTTGTCTGAATTCATGTGATTGGTGGTTGGAAGCTGAGAGAGAGAGAGAGAGAGAGAGAGAGAGAGAGAGAGAGAGAGAGGGGTTTGGTCTTTGGCCTGAGTCGAGCTGCTTAGTCACTCTCAGTGGAAAATGTGACCCACACTCATACTATTCACTGTGAACTCTGCTTCCTGGTCAGCACAGAGGAGGAACGGCGAGGCCGGCTTCAGCTTCTGTGCACTGATGTTTTCGTCCTGTTACGTTTTCACTGGAATGAGTCTGAAAGTGACGGGCAGGTTTATACCAGAGGACGTGTCACAGTTTGGGACGCCCGGCTGAACTTGGGAGGGGTTATCCAGCGGCGGCGTCACACCTCGCTCAGGAGGAGCAGCCAGCAGAGGGCAGGAAAGGATTCAACCCTCATTCATTTCAGGGGCATTTATGATGAATATGTGCTAAAAGTGACACATCATGTTTTAATGTGGTGCTTCATTGTTAGTGTTGAAGCTCTGGTGGAATTTCTGAGCTTCTGTCCACAAAAACACATGTTTGGTATGAACAGCACAAAGGAAAGGTCATGTAGTGACTCACGATGCGAAGCGAGAACCATGAGATGAAGCAGACCAGAGAGATGGCATCACCGTCAACATGATGGTCTGAGTGGACCGGGGGGACTAATATGGATGTTTCAGTTATTCAGAGCACGCTGTTGGCTTCTCTTCAAGCCAGTAACCACACATTAGGTTCAATCAGATTTATTGGAAGAAGGAAATATAAAAATAATGGCTTCCTGAACACAGAGACCAAAACAGCCACGTCCCAAAGTTTTATGCTGCAGAAAATCAAACATGCTGGACTTTTCTAGTTTTAGTGAGTTTTTCATCTCTGTGCAGCGACCTCTCACTGTCCGGGAAAGAAATTATGACTTCAAGGATTTTTGTGAGTTGAAAAATTAGAAGTTGTCATTTGAACATTTTCACGTTGTCTAAAACAAACAAGTTTCTCTGCTGCTGGAATATTTTCTCTGTTGAAAATCTAAAGGTCATTTGATTGTTTCTTATCTACTCTTTTGTAATTCTCTGATGTGTGAGTTTCAACAACTGCTTCCCTGTTATGTAACTTGTGAAATCGTTGACCGGTGGTCTCTGCTGAAAGCCTCTGCAGGCCGAATTACAGGCTGCGATGGATTCACAATGAGAAGAAACAGCTGCTGTGAGACAGATCTGCTGAGAAAACCACAGTGTTGTTAAAGTCCTGGAGACACCAAACAAACAACACATGAAGTATTATGAAAAACAGCAGTATTTTTTTTACCCCTCCAAAAGGTTTGTTCTGTGAATTAACCCTGTAAATTGTTTATTTTTAGAATTCAAGACTGATGAAAGTTAAAGATCTAGTTGAGTTAAACTCATTATTAGTTATGCACGTAGGAAAAAGTAAAGTGTTAACGGAATGTTTGCAGGAATTCGGTTTCAGTTCAGAAGATCAGGACAAGAAGGGAAATTTGATTTTGAACATCAATTTGTAAGAAAAACTTCAAAACAGATGTATGTTTCAGTATGTGGTGTCAGATTGTGGAATTCATTACAGACAGAGCTGAAGCTGTGTGTAAATCTTGTTTTTTTTTTAATGATTAAAATAGAATATTTAGAGAATATGAACTTGATGAATGATAACTATTATGTAGATTGTAAATATGTGTGTGAAGATGATAATATACAGTTTCTAATACTGTGAAACCCTGTCAAATGGATACTGCAGTCAACACGTTCAGTCTTCAATGTTTCTCTTTCTTAAAACCCATCAAAAAAAAACTTTGTTTTTCTGTTTGAATCAAGTGTTTCATCACGTGGCGCCGAGTTACAATCTGGGAAAAAGAGGAAGATTCTAAAGTGATAATGGAGGACATGTGAGAAAACAGTGGAATTCATTAAAAACGATGCTTCAAAACACTCTGGGAGCCATAACATCTGGAGGTTTTACTGCAGCTGAACACAACACACACGCACACACACACACACACACATCCTGTGTCCACTAAATATTTAATCTGGTCTCCAGAAAATGATCAGGCCTGTTCTCACATCTCCACTTTGTTGGCTTAAAATCGGATCGTTCATCACAACAGCTGTGTCATTTTGATTTCAACACTTTCAGTCTTAGCGAATAGCTGCAAATGGCATTTCCTCAAGGTGACACAGAGTTTAGTGTTTTTAGGATAATTCTACAATAACCACTGTATATGCCCTCAAACCCACAATAAGACTGCTCACTGCCACACCTGTTTCAGATAATCGTCCATTATTGATAATCAGAGATTAGTTGTACAGTCCAAGCAGGATGAAATCATTTTAAGCAGGCTTTTAAGGATTGGAAGCATCTGCAGCTGGAAACAACTGAACTTTATTGTTTAAACAGATGGCAGTAAAACTAATGTCACCTCAGTAATTTAAATTCGCAGTAATCAAACCACTGCTGAAAAAACCTAATCTTGATCCTGATAAATAAAAGTTCTGGAAAAAGTCGTGGTTAAACAGCTTTGCCGCCACCTACAGGACAATAGTTTATTTGAGAAATTTCAGTCAGGATATAGAGCTTATCACAGCACTGAGACTGCGTTAGTTAAAGTCACTAATGACTTGCTATTGGCGGCTGACGCAGGTCTCGTCTCAATCCTGGTTCTCTTATGGTGCGTTCACACCAGACGCGTCGCAAGCGTCGTGAGCGGCGCTTTTCTATGCAAAGTCTATGGTGGACGAGCGTCATGGAGCGGCGGGCGGTGGGGCAGCGCGTCAGGAGCGTCAGTAGCGTCGCTTTTTGAGCATTTCGAGCGTCGACGCCCACGACGCGTGTCCCCAGCGTCAGGAGCGTCGTGAGCATCGCTTTTTGAGAGTTGGGAAAACTGAACTTTTGACGCGCTGCCGCTGGGCGTCAACCAATCAGAGACGATCCCTCCGGTGCTACGTCACTACGAGTGATCCAAGGATCGATGCGGGCCAGCCAGTGTTGCCAACTTGACGACTTTCTCGCTAAATCTGGCGACTTTCCAAAGCCTCTTGGTGACTTTTTTTCGGCAAAAGCGACTAGCGACAAACCTAGCGACCTTTTCTGGTGCTCTGGAGACGTGACAGGGCGTTTTGTTGCTGTCGTCAATGAGCAGCGGGTGCTGCTGTGAGCCCCCCCCCCCATCCCAAAGCACTCACAAGCGGTCAGTCTCACGCAGCGCTCCCCGCTGCAGTCAGAGCAGAGAGGAGCAGACCAGCCAATAGCGACTTTTCCGACGATGACGCGGTCTCGCTTTATTTAACAAATAAAGCCGAGCCACTCTCCTGATGCGATCCGCCATAGCTGGAAACAGAAATCAGCCTCCGGCGCGCCAATAAACTGACGCACGTCAAGAGCGTCGCAAGCGTCGTGAGCTTTGTAACCACCTGGTGTCAGTGTCGTGCTCGATGCGTCACAAGCGTCAGCTTCGAGGCGTCCCAAGCGCCGACGACGCCCGCGACGCGTCCGGTGTGAACGCACCATAAGACCTCAGAGCAGCTTTTGATACAATCGACCACAATATTCTCCTGCAGAGGTTAGAATGTGAGGTCGGCATCAGAGGAAAAACCCTCTGCTGGTTCAAATCCTATTTATCTAATAGGTACCAATTTGTTCACGTTAACCAACAGTCCTCACCGTGCTCCCAGGTCAGTTATGGGGTTCCTCAAGGGTCCGTGCTCAGGCCAATTTTATTTCTGTTATATATGCTTCCTTTAGGGAACATAATTAGAAGTCACGATATCAATTTTCATTGCTATGCAGATGACACACAATTGTATTTATCTATGAAACATGATCAAACTAATCAAATAGACAGACTCAGTGACTGTATCAGAGAAATTAAAACCTGGATGACTACGAACTATCTCCGTCTGAATCCTGGCAAAACAGAGGTCATTATACTAGGCCCCCATAAACTGAGAGAGTGTCTATCTGAACAGATTATCACCTTAGATAACGTCAGTGTATCCTCCTCCTCTACTGTCAGGAACCTCAGGGTCTTATTTGATCAGGATATCTCCTTTAAAGCACACATCAACCTGGCTTGTAAAACAGCATATTTCCACTTGCGCAACATAGCTAAAATAAGAAACATTCTACCTAGAAGCGATGCAGAAAAACTCATCCATGCATTTGTTTCCACTAGACTGGACTACTGCAACTCCCTTCTTGCAGCCTGCCCAAAAAGTGTATTAAAAAACTTTCAGTTGGTTCAAAATGCGGCCGCCAGATTATTAACCGGAACTAGAAGACGTGAACACATTACTCCCGTTCTAAAATCTTTTCACTGGCTTCCTGTCGAGTTTACAGTTAGATTTAAAATCCTTCTCCTCACTTACAAAATCCTAAATGGGATGGCTCCGACCTATCTCCAAGATGCTTTAACGCCCGAAATGCAGGGTTACTGGTGACGACTAGGGTCTCTAAATGGACATTAGATGGAAGAGCCTTTAGCTATCAGGCACCGTTTTTATGGAACCAGCTTCCAAGTGGTGTCAAAGAGGCAGACACAGTCTCCACATTTAAGGTTAGGCTCAAGACGTTTCTCTTCAATTCAGCCTATGATCAGCTCAGGTAGGGACTCTAAACTAAACTAAACTAAACTAAACTATAGTAACTAAATACTAGTTTAAATACTAAACTATCCACAACGCTGCCCTAGGAGCTAGAATGCTGTGGGAAGTACGGTGCACTGAGCCCTGTCCTCTAATGTCTGAATGTTATTCCCTTTAGTCCGTTCATTGCTTTTCACCTGTTGTCCCCCCCTTCGAGGGGGAGTCTTCTACAGTTTCAGTTGCTTACTCCATTATTACGAGGGCCTATGAACAAGCTCCGTCTGGACCGGGAGGACGCTCCTGTCGGTGCTGCCCGCGGACTGGCTTCGGTTCTACTTCTGGGATCCGTAGTTCTTGTGCTGGACCGTCCAACGGACTGTACTCAACATAGTCCTCGGCTTTACTTCTTATTGTCTCATGCTAGCTGTTGCCAAAGCTGTCCGTCCCTGGGAGAGGGATCCCTCCATACTGTGGTTCTCCCCAAGATTTCTTCTTTTCCCTCTGGGTTTTTGAAGTTTTTTTCTTGCCGGATGTGAGGGTCTAAGGCGGTGGCTGCTTCGTTTTGTCTTGTTACTGTGAATTTGACATATTAACATTATGCTTATTCACTGTTTTTACTTTTACCAACCAATGTAACATCTTGAAGCCCTCTGAGGCAACTGTTGTTGTGATACTGAGCTATACAAAATAAATTGATTGATTGATTGATAATGCTTGATTTGTCGGTTTTTGTCCTCTTCTGACTGCCATTCGCTAACATTTCAAGAGCGCAGGACACTAGAATGCATATTTGTGGATGTTGACGTGACAAAATGACGTGAGGCGCTCTGCAGAGTGCATGCTCTGCCTGCAGGGAGAGCCTGTCGACACCCTCTGGGTCTGAATAATGACCGAGCTCCACATTAGGTGCAGCTGAAGTTACATCAGTTCCTGGGAGGAAGTGCTTTGTGAAAGGAACTAATTCATGAGGGAATGCAAAAACAGCAGAAAAACATGGGATAAACTACCAGCATGCACATATCAGCTTTCATGTAGCTGCATGAGGCTATGTGGAAAAGGGAAAAGTTTTTTTTCATTTACTTACAGAGGGTATTCAATCAATTTTTTTTTTTTTTTGGAAATGCTACAGGTGTTCCTAAATGACAGTTACGCAAAGACTCTCTTTAAAGATAAAACATGATTTGTGGCTCTAGATGAATTTGACTTGGTAGAAATTGTGATAAACAGATGTTTTGATGGTAAACCTTGCTCCTGGAGAGAGAATGAGCTCATTTATGTTTTACAAGTTCTATTAAATCTACAGAAAGTGTCATTTCATTATTAAAAGCTGTAGCATCATTATGATTGTGACAAGCAAGTACTACATCAACAGCAAGTAATACATCTGTTCCGAAGTGCTAAATGGCTTCTTCACAGTCTTCTACAGTTCTAAACTTTTAAAAGTGTGATCCAGTTGTATTCCGTTGTAGCTTAGTAACTGTGCATGGAGCCTAAAGGGTGGAAAGGGCGAACTTACACAAGCCAGCTTGGAAACATCAGCCTTCTGTAATTAACCCTAATTTTGATAAATACATGGAAAATTTACTTGCGTTACAAAAAAAACAAAAAAAAACCCCAACAAAATGAAAAATGCCGACCACTTGAAAAAGGCTTCAGTACTAACATGTTTTTGAACTTGGAAATGAAATAAGCATTTTCCAGGGTGAAGTCCAAACCATGCCACTGCCGTTCAATAAACCCAACTGGTGCAGCTGCTGAGCAGAAACAGAGAAATCCACGAGATTGTGATTTAGGCAAAGTCTTCTGCTGTGTGAGCTCCGACTTTGACTGGTTGTCTCTCAGAGGAGAGCCACCTTTTCATCAGCTGTATCCATGTAGATCTCCGGGGATCCAGAGTTAAAGTTACAGGTGAAAAAACAGTGAAACGTGTTCAGGGACCTTCAAATAATGCTATCTAATGTCCAAATTTCTTTTTTATAATATAAATGTTCAAAGTCACTTCTGTTAACACTGTTTAGGAACATTAAAGACTTACTTCTTCATATCTAATTGGCTTGAAGCCCTATTACAGGTGAAAATTATGGATTCAATAGTTTTCCTTTTCTAAAATTGTTGTGACGGAACAATGTCGATGCCAGCGTGTGAACCACATTTAACTCAAAACAAGAAAGAAATGAATCAGTTGCTCATGTTTATTAGAAAGTCTAATTCGGTTTTATTTCCCCCATACCCAGATGAAACACATATTTCTGTAAACCCTAATGAAACAAACAAAAATACAAACAGCTTGACAAGTACATTCTGTCTTTCGATAGCTGGAGATGCTGTGACTGAGGCAGTGGGTTCAGAAGTGCACCTTTGAAACGGGCCGCTCTGCATCCGCGCAGCGGGTCGCCGACTGTTAAATACACACACTGCCTCCTTCATAAGACCTGTGTAAACATTGCTGTGGGTAGCGTGACGGTGAAATAGTGAAGTAAAGATTCCACAGGGATAACGTGAGTAGGAAAACAATATATAAGCCAATGTGAGTGTGGAATGTAAAACAGAAGAAGAGATTACTGCATTGAACAAGGCCAGTTCTGACTGTACTGTTTTATTAACTAATCTCTGTCCAACATATTCATATATGATTTCTGTTTAATTATAAAGACTTCCTTTTTTTTCTTTTTCTTTTTTTTAAAGAAAATGACCCAACCTTGTATCATGTCATTGTTCCTGAACTCTTGACTTTACAAAAGCGAATGCACTTTCAAACACACATACTATGTAGCACCAGTAAAAACAAGTCATGCAGCAAATTGTGTCGCCTTCTTTTCATGTTGTGGAAATATGAACAAAAAAAAAAAAAAACTACTTCAAGAAGTTTTGGGGATAAAGTCCATGATAGTGGAATCCAGTGCAGCCACCATTGCTTTGGTATTGCATTCTTACAATATGGCCATTGTGGATGGTTTGTTTCCTCAGAATCCCCTGAACAGAGGTAAAATCTGGCCATGTCCGTCACTTCTGTCCTATGTTCTTATCGAAGCGATGACTCCCGGCTTGACTGGTGCTGGGAAGGAATCAGAGAAGAAAAACATGATAAGTTCTTCTACACGGTTCTACAAGGCCGCTCTCCTACCAGAACTCAAAATTCTTTAGATTTGACCCCCGTTTCAATCTGCCAGCTTGTTTATATTTGCTACGCTGTTATTCATGTTGATCGTTGTTATATTAGTCTGTATTTCCACTGGTTCGTGACTCATGGTGCAGTGGAGTTTCTCACTGTCAGGAAGTTATGGAAGGTTGTTGTTTCTGCAAATTCATTTTGCAGAACGACACTAGACCACAGATTTCAAGCCACTACAACACTGGTTTCCATCTTTCATTTGAGATAATCCGTCTCCATCCTCAAACCTTCAATTTGCGCATCCGTCGCTTACAAGTAAAAACAAAACAAAAGGAAACCTTTACCTGCATGTCCACAAGCTTTTACACACTGCTCATGTGTGTCGAAGCGGTTCTGGTTTCCACCGCAGCCGCCGTACCAGAAGCGCATGCAGCTCTTGCTCACAGCGTCGAAGTGCCACTTGAGGACGAACTTGGCACAGGAGCCTTCCTCTTTGGGAAGCTGGCAGATGTCCACGGCTGTGGAGGACGCTGCCAAGGAAATGACAATCAGTAAGATTCTACAAACAGTGGTTTTATGACGCCTTTTGCATATCCTATTGTTTTAACTGCGGAATTTTCAGTTTCTCTTTGACCTACAAATATTCACATTTCAAAAAGCATTAAGTGGATATTAAAGAGTTGTCCAGTTTTTATTGCTTTTCACAGGATGTTTTTTTTTTTAAATTTTTGGGTGCTTTATGCTGATTCTGACTGGTGCACAATGCCTTTAAGACAGTGGCTGGTCGATAAGTTAGCCATTGTTTGACAATGTCTGGTATCCATTCACCTATACTGCTTATCCTGTCTGGTGGAAATGATAATAACAAGCCTAAATGTTCCAGATAAACATCTCCTTTTAATTTTTCTCCATTCATTTCATGCTATAAGCTCATTTTGAACATGACTTGCAAAGCTTTTGGTATCTTGTGACAGATTTTTCCTGTGCTGACGAGGTTCTGGCAGCCGCGGAGAGAACCGCTGCCAAAGAAACAATGAAGCAGTGAACAAGGCTTTCCATTCATTTTCTCGGCGGTTATGGGGAGCTGGATCGCTCCCCTCACTAAAGCATAACGCTCGTCTTTTTCCGTGCTTTGCTGTCTACTGGCTCCGTCAGTCGTTTGGATCATCTGAGAGGCAGCAGAGCAGGCGGCTTTGCTCGTGGTCCCATACAATGGTTTAGTTGTTTTGCAAAGCGAACTCAGCTTGTGGAAACTGAATTAGGTAACAGCGAAGTAGTGGTTTGATGAGTGTTCAGTGTTAGAGGTGGTCTACAAAGCGTTGGCCTCAGATCAGGTTTGGGGTGGATTCTCTAGGCCAAAAGGAAATGCCTCAGTTTTCCTAAAGGCTGCATTTGTAGCACGTTTCTTCAAGAAAAGCCTATTTGATGAGAAGGAAATGAAGATAGTCCATGAAACTCACCTGGAACTGGGAGGACCTCCACTTGTTCAACCTGTGGCGCCTTCAGCTGAGGTTCTGGTTCTGTGGAAACACCAGACAGGTTATTGCCCCTTATCTTGTCACATTACTAAGCTGCTGCTAAAACACTTCTCCAAATTGATGTTTTTTTTTTTTTTATTATTATTATCACTTTAAATTAGTTTGTTGTGCTGAGATTTTCCCAACATTCTTTAGTTTTTGTGCAGCAAAATGAGCTTCTGGTTCTTTTGTTTTTTTAATATATTCATAAAATGTCGAGATATTTAATTGTGCTTTTGAAATTGCGACACATTATTTTAATGTTTTCTGAATTGGAGTTGCTGAGGTATGATTAAAGACTGATACAATGTGGAATTTTATAATCAGGAATCGAAATGTACCTGTATATTTGAACCACCTGCAAGCGGTTAAAAATAATGCTGACAAACGCTCTAGTGTCACAAAAATATATATAAAAAACCGTTTTACAATCACTGCAGTTAATTTCAGGATCAAATTTAAAAGTGTGAAACTTGTTTTTAGACAGTTACGCATTAAAACTCCTGTTTGCATCAAAGAGCTGCTGAAACCTTAACACTCAAGATATTGCTTTTTCTAAATATCTATGCATCTTTATCTATGTTGACAGTTTCTCTTCTGATATGATCGCTATAAAGCACAGAAACTAAACCAAAACCCACATTAATTCATTGACATCAGGCTGTAAAAGCTTCCTCCAGGCCTCCCAGCAGCAGCAGTAGAAACCACTTACCTATCCCCACGCAGCGCTTCAGGCAGAGGGCCTCAGTGTCGAACCTATTCTCATTGCCTCCACAACCTCCATACCAGAACCTTGTACAGAACCCGCTCTTTCTGTCAAAGAACCACTTAGCCTGATATTCTTTGCACGGCATTCCCAGGTCAAAGTCAAGTGAGCATGGGTCTGCAAGGTCATTAACTAGAACATGCAAAGATCCACATACAACAAGGAGAGCAGTGAAAGACGACAAGACAGGGAGAGAGGATGAGTTCACGTTAAGGTTAAGTTTAACATCAGCAGATACAGTGTGTGTGGTTAAAAGTTGCAGGTAATAAAATAAATATATTAGGAGGTAAATAAAAGGGTGACCAAACAAGTCTTTATAATCACAGAGAAAATGAAACAGCATTCAACATGGCACTACTGTCTACATACATGTCTTTTATCAACAAGGTTCAAACTCATTAAAACTACAAGTAGTCAGCAAAGAGGGATTAATTCTAAGTTTCATGGGTGAATTGAAAAGTTAGTGATCACTACATTCACTATGACCATGTTAGTTCATTTTAGTTGTTTGGTTGTGCCTGACTGTGTGGTCCAGGTTAGAAATCGACCCACAGAGCAGAAAATTGAAGTTCACTCAGTCAAATGAAGAGGCGTGTGCAGAAGAACTATTTACTGCTGCCATGGAGAACATGAGCAGCAGCAGCATCCCGGAAAAGTTGTTTTCCTCCATTTTCATGGAGACGGAGTCAGAGTCAGCGCATTTTCAAAAAGTTGTGTTTATAGTGACTCTGAGCACAGTTGTCGGATAAACAGACCCCCAAAATGTAACGTAAGTTTAAAAAGTGATTTCCTCTCACAGGCCAAGAGTAAAACAAATAAACTCTGGCACTCTGCACACTGTCTCTCACACTGAGTAATAAGTCCTGTTTCTTTCTTTATCTTTAATTCCTTTAAAGAGCTGATGACACCAAAAACAGACCGGGGTGATATTTTCCAGATAATTAAATAAATCAGTATTTTCCTAATAATTCTGACACGTTTGTGAGATAATCTATCAAAACAGCAATTTTTGTGAAGCAAATCAGTAAACTGATCTGTTAAAACAAGAATACTTCTGTAGCACTGACCAATGTCAGTAGTTCTACTCTGAACTCTACGTGCAGCTCCTGGACTGTCTGGCTCTGAGTTGCCGTCTTTCATTGACGTTTTCCATGTTAGACTCCAAATGTAGCTCAAAACGGTGAGGAGTAATACCAAAGGCATTTTCTCTTCTTGGATCAACCGTATCTGCCTAAAAAAATGTCCTCAACGTCCGAAGACGAAGAAGAATCCGTGAATCTCTCTGTCTCCTCCAGGCTTTCCCAGCAGGATCATTCTGCTGATGACGTTACAGACGGTTAGCAGGTACGCTGCTCAGCAGGCAGCCAGGAAAGAAGGCTCAATTATTGCTACAACATCTGGAAATAAATGGGTTGTTTCGCTGAATTTATTTGAACAAACCTATTAGAGGGGCTAACGAATGTTTGCTGTTTGATAGCTTGTTTGAGTTCTTTCTTTGGTGTCATCAGCACTATAAGTTCTACCAGACCCTAATAAACAATAACACACTGCTTTCATCACACAAAATTTTGAACGTTCAACCCAGACAGAGGAGGATTAAGCTTTAGCTCTCTTTAAGTTCTCTGCAGCTCTGGCACACACTCTTCAGACAATTAAAAACACATTTATGTGGCGTACTCCAGTTGAACTGTTATAGAACCTTAAAGCTGAAACATGAGGTTTTGTTTACATGCCTGGGGAAACGCAGCCAAACACAACCATATAGAGGCTATTTCAAAGACGTATCATCATTTCCCTGCTTTCAGATCCGCTGTGCTGCTCGTTCTGACACATGGATGAGCTCAACAAGAATAACTGTAGAAACAAGGTTAGGTGTGTGTATGCAGCCGCTCACCGGTTTGGGGTTTGGCCAGTGGTGTGGTGTTTACACTGCTGGCGTCTGGGCTGACTGGCTTATGCTCCGCTGCTTCTGTCAAGTCAAACAAGCAGACGTCAGGAAGGAGTGTCATTCATGGGCTACAGTACTTTAGACTGTCAAATCATCCTGACAGAAGTCAGTTAACTTATGTTTGCAGACTTTGTGTACATGCATATTTGGATTTGTCCAAGTTGGACGATGTTCCCCCCTTATCTAAGTTTCTTTATTAGTTTATCCCTTGAGTGAGATGAATAGTCTAACTCAGGCAATGTTTTCAAGGGAAATCGCCACAGTTTCATTGCACTTTGGGGTCCGTCATTGCGATATGGCCCAGGATGGTGCTCATTGATACATTTTAACAGCCTTCAGTGTGGTTTCTGGTATCACAGGAGGTCCCATGGGGTTCTAAAGAGTATACATGTCCATCTATATTTGGAGACAAATCAAACTGTAAAGTTGCAGCATTTATTGGTAACCTGATACTGTGGTAGTAAAAGAAAGCAGACAACTCGTTTCTGTGCAGCTGCTTCAGATTACGATGGATAAAGCTTGCATTTTATTCCAAAGTTCATTGTCATTGTTTCATTTTTGCCTCATTATTGTGAAATAAATGTACAGCATAAAGCACTATATGTGGCTTTTTCTTGGACTGTGGTCGACTAAAGAGCCGAATGATTTACTCTGGTCTTTTAATGTTTCATTGTTTTGCCTGGATGTTCATATTTGGTTTAAATCAGAACTCCATCAGACTCCAGTGAGGAATCTGCGTCCCTGAAGTGTTCCTGCATGTACAGAAGAAGTGTTGTCAAGCATCTGATTGAGGACCTCTTTTGAAAGTTTCCTGTGTCAAATTTAACAAAATATGATTTTGTACTGTTCAGATAGTGATAAACAAAAATGTTATGAGTCTCATTCAAGCAATAAAATGCAGTTTGAGCAATTTATGCAATGTGAACATAGCCTTAATCTCAATTAAATTAAAATACTTCCATAAACTCAGCTAATTGAAAATCTTGACTTAATGCAAAATAAATGACATTTTTTATCAATATATGTGTCAAATTCACTTTGATTATCAGATACTGAAATTAATAAAGTTGCTCACAGTGTCATTCAACTTTGCTGGCAAAAAAAAAAAAAAAAACATTTACTCAAACACTGCACTTTACACAGATTCAATCCGAAGAACGCCGGCATTGTGTTTTTTCCATCTCTAAATCCAGAACCAAAATGTGTCGAGCTGCGTTGCGTGTGTGTGTTCGTTGACTCACTGGTAGTGACGATGCCTTTGCGGGTGGAGACGGTATGACCTTCTGCTGTGTAAGCCGTCACAACAGCGTGGTATGTCTGAGCGCTCTCCAGGTTATCCACCAAGAGCTCGGTGCCCGAAACGTTGGTCTTCAGCACCAGAGCGTGGTCGCTCAGTCGGGTCACCGCTACCTCAAAGTAGACGAAGAGTTTGGGGTCCGGGTTGCTCCAACGCAATCTCAAGCTGCTACAGGTCACGTTGAAGACATGCAGCTCATCTGCATCTGAATCACAGGAAGCCGGATTACAACAGTGCAACAGTTCATTTCAGTGTCAGTTTACAAATCTAGATTTTACGAAGAAGTGTGATGAGTTGTGAAACTGCGTCTTCAAGTAAAGGAAATGTTTGAAACTTAAACTGAACTATCAAAGCAGGTTTTTAGTACATTCATAAACCAACCTTTGTGCTTTCTTTGATGAACCGCTTGGTGAGTTTCATGAAGTTTCACATGTTTCCTACAAGTGTATTAACACATTGTGCATGAAACAGATGGTGGTTCATAAAAACGATCGTCAGATTGTGATCACGTGTGAAACAAAAGACTTACTCCTGTTCCGGTGATGCTTTGAAGGGGTGTTTCTGTGCCTGATCATTCTGGAACCACTTGCAGTGTTTGGCAACTTCAGGAGACATGTAGAAAGCATTTTCAACTGAAAAGATAAACAAGATATGGCGCAGGAGATGATTAAACTGGTGCAAACAATCCATTTGACAAGTGGCACTGAGAGCTGGAATTAAACTCACAGGTGATGTACTTGGGCAGCAATTGACCAAAAGTTTGGATGTGTTTGTCATAGAAGCGTGAGACGGCATCCAGCCTCTTAAAGAAGACATCTGAAGGTTCGCTGGCCATGCGCGACAACACACGAGCATCTCTTGCACTCAATGTGTCGCCAACGCCGAAGATGACCAAGAAGTATCCCCTGCATTTGACCTCAGTGGCAATACGGATCAGCTGTTCCTCTTCTTGTTCCACACTGCCCGTCACGAAGAGAATGAGCACTTTCCTGTCCCGCTGGACAGGCGCCTTCTCGAATACCTGCTCCACCGTCGAGTCGATGGCAGCTGCAAGTGCTCGGCCGCCCTCTAGCTGCGGGGTCTTCTCCAGCAGGAACTTCACGATGGCCTGACCTGAGCCGTGCGCAGTCAGGCCAATGTCCACTTGGATGGGAGAGCCGGTTTTGTTGTGGATGAACTCATAAGGTGCCTGCTGCACCACGGACACTCGGGCCTGGTGAAGGGAAGATGTTGGGTTTGCAGAAATTTGAAGGTTCTCCACCATGTGAGCTATGTAGCGTTTGATCTCAGTGAAGACGGTTGGGTAAGTGGACTCTGAGCTGTCCATGACGAATCCCATGTCGAGGTCCACATCCGAGACGAAAGATCGGCGGCTTCGGCCGGCCTGCGGGGGCTCATAGTCACATATCTGGTCCGGAGAGCAGATATCTTTTAAAAGAAAAAAGATACAGAATTAGAATTTCTTTGAGTCATGAACATAAAGTCAAATGGAAGAAGTTGTCAGTCTGAAAGATTCAATGACAACTGTCTCCTGTTCATAAAAGCAAACATGATATCACAGTATACACTTTCACACACAGTAGTTTACTCCATTTTAACTCATTTCAACTCTTAACTCCTTAATTGATTTGACTTTATATCACGTCTTGATACAGTTTTGTGGTTTTGGACTAAAAGACACACAGTATGAATATTTTAAAGCCAATGAACAAATTCATTAAGTATTCCATGAACTTATTGGAAAACCATCCATGTAATTCCAGCTCATTTATCCATCGGGGTAAATAAGAAAAATAACATTTCCCATTGTTGATACTGGGATAGCTGAGGCTCAGGAGAAAGAGCATCTTGTCTATCAAGGATTAGCAGTTCGTCTATCTCTTGACTGTTCTCTGCCCTATTAATGTAACTTTCACTGATTCAAGAAAGTGTGTGAAGACGTGAGTGTGACATATTTGGCCAAGAGCCCCTAATTAACCCAACTTTTTTGTACAATAAGATTTTTTTTTACTTTCATCAGCAAACAAAATTCCTATGAAAATTAAAGCTTGAAGACTTTACTGATTATTGTTGTCAGATAGTACTGTTGCATACATGTTGATGTGCAGAAGTACAGTCTTACCGAAGCAAACATGACAGTTCATAACCTTTTGGAGCACTGATTGGTACTGCGCAGTTCCTGGGTTGGGGAGAACAATGACCTGGGCCAGGGCTGTGTTGTTGACCTTGAGTTCAAAGTGGAAAAAAAAGAAGAGTAAAAGCAATGTATGTTTTATTAAAAACATAGTAAAATTACTTAAAGACATTTAAAGTCACCCTTCTGGATTTGGATTTACCTGCACTGCTCTGCTAAGAGCTCTGTCCTCACGGTTGACCAAAAACAAAGTGGCTATTCCGGCGTCGTGAAGGCGGAGAGCTGCCTGCGATATGGCCTGCGGCTTCCCGGCTGGTCCGCCAACAAAGAAGACGGCCACCTTCCTCATGAGGAAACCGCTCCGGACTCTCTTGAAGGTATTCTGGGCCACAAAATTCATGGCCGTGTCCAAGCTGCGCTGCTTGTCAGAGGTTGGAATCTGCAGTCCCTCGATACGCTCCACCAGGCTGCGTTTCTTCATGGAATCGGCAAAGCGGGTGTCTGTGGTCACTTCGCTGTTGTACAGGGTCAAGGCGACGCGAGCTCCTCTCGGACAGTTGCTCTCGGAGATGGTGATGTCCTTGACTATCTGAAGGAGCGTGTCACGCATGTTGTTGAAGGCCGGGCGGCCCACGCCCTGAGAGATGTCCAAAGCGAAGGCTAGCTCCGTCGGGTACAGTGGGCATTCTTGCTGACCTAATGGAGGATATTGTTCAGACAGCAGTTGATGAGGCTCATGAACAGCAACAATAGAGTCATAATACTATGAAAAAAAATCCTCATACTTACCATAACAGCAAGCTGATGAAGAAAAATGACACAATACATGTAAGATATTTTTGTAGCAACATTTCAACAACATTATCCTTTTCAGGCCCCATCTACACAACAATGTTTTAAGTGAAAATGTATTAATTTGTGTTTTTGCTTCAGCACAGTTTTGCGCTTACTACCTAGAAAATTGCATTTTACACACTGAGTCAGAGTCTTTTCAAAAAGTTCCACCTTGGGAGCCATTAAAAAGTTGTTTTCAGTGGCTGTGAGCACAGCTGTCATGTGAATGGACAAAAAAAATAAATAAATAAAAAAATAAAAAAATTGGCATTTTCACTTCTCGTTTTCGTCGTTGTGTAAACGGAGCCTCAAATGTTTTGCCATCAGAGCGCTGGATGTTCTTAATATGCACTTACGACAGTTGTCTCTGATCTTCTTGACCAAGTCGCATTGCTGAAAGGACAAAGTGTAAATTGAGCATTACCATAGTCCTTTTTTTTTTTTTTTACTACAGTATATATTGCTGTGGATCTACTTACCACAACACCAGGTCCTCGTGGTCCTTTGAGACCCTATAAGAGAAAAGAAATGATTGCATTCTCTGAGATCTCAACGAGACGGAAATATTGAACCACAGTGTTTAAAAAAAAAAAGTAAAGCTGGGCTCCAGTAATGACATAAAATGATCCTGTGTGATACTTGGAGATCTCAGCCTAAACGCTGTGACTGTCACATCATCTAATATGAACACAGCACAGCTTCAATCTGTTACACAGCTAATGTGAATTTTAAATTTTATTGAAAACTACAAGTTTCCAGAGATGATGCTGTGTTTTGTTGAATTGGCACGGGTTGCATTAAATTTCTGTATGTTGGAGCAAAAGAAGTCACTGTGATTCTTCTGAATTTTCCATAATAGAACAGATCATTTTAAGAGCTTGATGTTTTTTTTTTTTTGTTTTTTTTTTGGTTTAGTTTTGTTTGTTTGTTTGTTTTTTTAGAATATATGCTACATCAAGTTCAAAATTACAGGTAGTACGTATTTATGTTTTTAAATGGCACAAATTAAAAATAAATACATCCTGCGATATGCCAGTTACACACTTACATATGTGCCAGGATATCCAACTTCTCCTTTCTGTCCAGGGGTGCCAATACCACCAGAAACACCCTGTGAAGAATCGAGAAACAGGCAGGAATTTACATTGGAAGTCATTCAGCTGCCATTGGTTAAACTCAGATATTAACGTGCATGCAGCTTATTCACTGCCACGAATGCATGCTGTATATATTTGGCCATAAACTTCAAGCACACTGCAGAAACCATATGGTCTCAGCAAATCTCTGGAATGAGCTGTGAGGATTTGGCATGAAAACAGAGGTCCATAATCCAAGAGAAGGCCCAGAGCTCACCCTCTGTCCACGATTTCCACGAGGTCCAGGTCCTCCACGAGTGCCAGGGTCCCCAGCTGCTCCCTGAGAAGATGGGAGTCAAGTAGTCAAATGCAGTGAGTCCAGATGTGAGCCCCTACAACAACATTTCCCTGCAGTCTCTTTGTGTTTTTTGCTAAAAAAAAAAAAACACTAAAATCCCTCAGTATTTACCTTTGGTCCTGGGAATCCTGGGAAGCCTTCGTCACCCTTAAAAAAAAAAAAAAAAAAAAAAATTAAAATCACATATAATATCATCACAAAATCACATATATATACATTTAGCATATAAAAGACTTCCTTGTCCACAAATAAAAAAAATAAATAAAACCCACTTCAGTTCATGCAAGGTGTCACAAAGCACTTACCTTTCTTCCTTTGGGTCCTTGAACACCAAATCCATCCCTGCCATCCTCACCCTGTGAGAAATAACCAAGGGCATGACCAATCGATTTTCTTCAGGCGCTTATTCATTCAGCTGCACTCATTCAAGGCACTGTTATCTGATACTATCATAACTATGGTAACATTCAAGAGCACAAGTAAGAGAAACCTCGGGGAAACTATTGGCTTCCTGATTAAAATCACTTCACATACTTTCTCAGATAAATTAAGCCAAAGTGACGTAAGTCTCAAAGGAATGTATTTATCCCCGTTTATAAAGTACTCAGTCAACTACTTTGTAATTATGAGATTCAATCCGACTGTAAAATATGTCAACTTCTACATAGAACAAATTAAAATTCACACATTTCATCTATCAATTTGAAAGATTATTTTTTTAAAACCTCGAGGTATGTAAAAGGTTATACGTTCATATGTCCAGATTGGATGCACTATTCAATATTCCATGGGCATCACTGTGTGTAATTCTCACAAGAGATGACTTGTCTGATGAAGGGTTAAAAACTGTTTGTTTAGTTCATTCATCACACAAAGAGAGGCTGACGGTTTGGTTCGTACAGGCTCTCCGCGGGGGCCGAGGGGGCCGAGGATACCCTTTGGTCCTGGGTCTCCTGGTTCTCCCTGTGAAGACGCAGCAATACACCCAGACACACAGAAAGGAGACAAAGACAGAGGATGTCAAAGCTATAAATTATCAGTAAAGGCTGTATTTTTCGGGTCAGTTTCTATAAATATAAGATAATCTCAGATTCCTTCTTTGCAACCTGATCCTTGTGTTTTTTCTGAGTCTTTTCCTGGTTGCTTAAATAGAACACATGTGTGTGTCCAGTAATGTAAGAGAGCTTGGCTCAGGCTGGTGTGTTTATAAATGAAAAAAGACTGTTATGGAAGAATGTGAGCCACGACGCATTTCATCCCGCTCTGTACCTTGCGTCCAAGAGCTCCCCTTCTTCCCTTTTCTCCAGCCGGGCCTGGAAGACCTCCAGGACCCTAAATAATAACATTATGACAGCATCAGTATCAGGTTTGGAGCGTGATCAGCTCAGAACTATGGGCTCATCAGGTGGACTCACCCTTGGTCCAGGGTTACCATCCTCTCCCCTGGGTCCTTTTGTACCACCAGGTCCAGCTGGACCCTTTAAACAGAGAACAGGTGTCATTTTTCCCAACAGATTGATACATAATAGATTTGAGTTACTATTCTGTTAATTAGGAATCACGATACATCATTTTTTTCTCAGCAGGAAGGCAGATCTATTAGCATCCAAGATATATAAACAATAATGCCTTATGTTAAGTTGTAAATGAAAAAAAACTTACTCGAGATCCTCCGATACCAGGCTCTCCCTGCACGCCCTCAGCTCCGGACCCTCCAGGATTTCCCTTTAATGGTATAAAAGCGGCAAAATGTTACGATAAGTGATTCCAGTAAGCATCAAATAGTGCACATTATTACCAAGAAGATACTTACAGCTTGGCCGGGGGGGCCTCTCCTGCCATCAGATCCCTGATTAAGGAAGAGAAAATGGTAAATAAAGAGCATTGATGAGTCTGGAGATGTTTTACCAGGTGACGCAGTTGTTTACCCTTCTTCCGGGTTCACCGGGGCCTCCAGGATTTCCATCCTCTCCAGGCTCTCCCTGTCATTTCAGAACACATTTTTCAGTTAAAAAAAGTCCACATCTATCTGCCAAGTGACGATTCTTAACCTTTATATGAAAACCTAGTGAATGTGAAAGGCCCTGAGTGAACATTTTGTCCTCCA
Source organism: Salarias fasciatus (assembly GCF_902148845.1). NCBI lineage: Eukaryota > Metazoa > Chordata > Actinopteri > Blenniiformes > Blenniidae > Salarias > Salarias fasciatus. Next base: position 10,169,890 of record NC_043760.1, read on the forward strand.
GGTTGATGAGTTGGCGGCACATGCACAAGAATAAGCAAGTATGATGAGAGCCAAATTGTGATGGACGGACCAGAACTTCTCTACGCTGCCAGGAGACATTAAAAAAAACATGCAGGAAAGTACGAAACTGGAATGTGAAGCACGGGGATCAACAATTCTGTCAGACCATACATACTGTCATACCATACTGTGGAGTTCTATCAGTATCTATCAAAAATGGACTCAGTCAGGGAATATAGTCAACTGAAACGCTACTGTACTACCGCGGCCCAAACTGTATTTGGACACTTCTAAATCAGAAACAGCACTAAATCCTACAAAAGAGTGCCTTACAGTTTCTTGTACTCAGGGCTTCATATGCAGGTCAAGGGGTCATAATGTTATGGGTGGTATCAGTTAACACAGAAGGTACAGAGTGACTTTACCGGTGGTCCAGCATCACCAGGGTCTCCTTTAGGTCCTGGCTGGTTGTTATCGCTTCCACTTGTACCCTGTTAAACATGAATCACACTGTTAATCGATGCAACATTCAAACACTGCTGTAAAATATTCAAAACAGCAACAGCAATCGGCCAAATGAACTATAAGTAGTAAAAATATGATACTAACAGGATCGCCTCTGATTCCCACTTCTCCAATATCTCCAGCTTGTCCTTTGATGCCTTTGGCACCCTAAAAAGAAACAATAAATCAATTACTATTAATCACAATAGATCCTTGATAAACATGTAAAAAAAAAAGAGGCTGTGGTTGTGTTCAATCACTCACTCTTCTCCCAGGGTTTCCTCGGTCTCCTGGGGGCCCAGCCACTCCACTTTTGCCCTGGAAGCATTTGATGCATAATCAATAAAGCCCAAAATCATGCATAAATCTGATGAAGCTTACAATTCTCCCACACTTGTGCAGTGTGTGGTCTGAAAAAAAACTTCTTCTTCATCATTAATGTTATTATTAGATCCACTTACTTCTTCCCCATTGATGCCATCGAGCCCAAGTTCTCCAAGTTCACCCTGCAAGAATTCAGCAGTTGATTAGTAATCAATGAATGACCTTTGCTTTCATACCTACCGGTATGTCTAACGCTGACGTCAACATAAAAGTGCTCACCTTGTCCCCAGAGTAACCGCGAGAGCCCTGAACAGGAAGAAAAAACAAACAATGTTACATATTTCAGTTTGCAGAAGTAGAGAGGAAAAAGTTCGATGATGAAGTTTTTACCTTAACGCCTCTTGGTCCAGGACATCCCTGGAAACCTTGAGTTCCATTTACACCAGGAGGACCTCGGTCTCCCTGTAATGAAACTCAAAATGTACTGACGAAATACTGAAAGGGATTTGATGTAAAGATAGGTCAGGATTTAGTTAGAAATTAGGGATAAACAGTTGAACGATTTACAGCAGGGTTCACATGAAAACATCCAAACTTACAGCTCCACCCTCGTCTCCTGGATGTCCTTGGCTTCCTGGTAATCCTGGTCCACCCTGAAAAACACAGCAACTCGATATGAACGCATGATAACTAGGGCATCAATTGGAGAGTGAATAATAGGATTGTAGTGAAAAAAGAGAAAGAAAAAAAAAAACCTTTGATCCTGGCTGTCCAACCGCTCCTCTGTCTCCTCTGGTGCCAGTACATTTGCATGGTACTCCACAGCACTCCCTTTCTGCAATACTGTCCTGTTTACGAATGCAAAAACATATGTCAGGTGCTCAATGGACAGAACCACTGGTGGACTACGGCTGTAGAGTTCAGGGACCACAAATCGTTAGTACTCACAAGTTCTTCCATAAGCTCATAATCTAAGTCCATGATATTGAGACGCAAAGGTCTGGTGTATCTGAAGCCTCGACCGAACTCAAGCAGTGTAGCATCTTCAAACTTTGGCACCCTCTCCAGGCCAACCAGAATAAAGCTGTTCACTCCTGTTTTGTAAAAGTTGAGGAAATGTATCATTTTTAGTAGCATGTTTCTGTGGCAGAGTCAGAGTCAGACATTTCAGGAGAGTTGAATGCAATATCATGTGTCATGTTTATACCTGACTGTCGAAGCTCTTCAACGCTGCGTTTCACTTCAGCATATGAGGCGTCAAGACCATCAGTCAAATGAATAACAACCTTTAAGAGAGAATGGAAGAATTTAAACAAATACAATTCACTTTAATATATTTTTGCAATTTTCTTGCAGTATTCCTTTTTATTGAAAAGTGTAACTTTTGACAAATTCTTGAAGTGTCTTTTTGTCTTGAGTCAGACCTGAACCTCACATATTGGGGGTCTGCGTGATCCAATCCTTACGTTTCTACTTATATTGTTTATATTTGATAATTTAGCGGGCAATTGTTGAATGCTGACAAACTTCTAGTGGAACTGAAACACCTGATCATGAACAGATTAGCTGTTCTCCATCAAATGTAGGTTCATCAAACTGAATCCATTTGTCACTTTTTGACATTTCTTGAATGAAGTGTTGAGGGAACAAACCTTGACAACGTTGTCCTGTCTGACTCTGAACCTGTTGGTATATGCTGAGATGGTCTTTCCATTGAGAACAAATGGGCCACGACTCCTGAGGCCTCTAAAGGACTCAAATAGCTCATCTGCGTTGTTGGTGAAATCAATCTGGACAGGTTCCGAGGCTGAATCCAGCGCCACAATGCCCACTTGGACAGAGGGAGTCTGCCCACCTAGGCAACTCGTAGGTGCTAGTTTAGAAATCCTCTGCAGAATGGCGCCCATCTTGCTTTGAAGATTGGTCTGGGCACTGAAAATGTTCTGGGCACCCACATCAAAGCCTACCAACACTTCTATGCTGCATGCTGCAAAATAATAAGAAAAAACAAAATTTTCTCCATGAAGAATATTGAAATGAGCTGAAGTTGAAATGAACTTTAATTACAAATGACCATGGGGGTGGGGGTGGGGGTGGGGGGGTGGGTGGGGGGGGGGGGGGGGGGGGGGGGGGGGTCACACTCACTTCTTGATGGTTCTAGCCCACCAACGCACAGTTTCCCCTTCAATTCTTCATCCAGAGTCACCAGAATTCGTTCGTTGAGCTCTGAAAGTCCTTGAAAGGTGCTTGTACGCTCCACAGTGGATGACTCACTTGCAAGGTTCTCCAGCTCATTCTGAATGTTGCCCACTCCCACAGCAAAGATTCTTACACCCTTACTCTTCAGTCCTAGAGCAGCGGTTTTGCTGTCATCAGCTGATTGTCCAGCGGTAATAAGCATCAGGATCTGAGGAATGCCCTCATCGATCCTGCTGCCCTTTTGTCTTGTGAAGTGAACATCTTGAACGTGGCGAATGGCAGCACCAGTGTTGATTCTGCGTCCACCTTGATATTCTGCTTGGCCAATGGCATCTATAATGTCTTGCCTGTTTTTGTGTGTGTTGAGGAAAAAGACATCAGTAACATCTGTTGCATAATGTGCCAGTCCAATGCGTAGTTGATCCCTGTCAGTGAAGAATGAGTCAATGAGTTCGGAGATGAAGTTCATCACTTGTTTGAAGTTGTCCCGACCCAAGTTAATGGAACCATCCACCAAAAACACAATATCAGCCTTTTTAATTGGGATCTGGGGATCAGCTATAAGAAGGGAAAAAAAGAAGTACATTAAAATTTTAATTTTGGTGCAACATGTGAAAATAGTTTCTATCATGAGGAACTATTTATCCAACTTACTGGGAGGCTCATATTCCTCAATGACAGATCCACTCAACCTGGCTATTAATCTCTCTCGTACTGATGGCAAGCCAGGGAATGTAGGAACTTGAAGGACATCATCTGAAGTGGTGGCAATTTGGGAAAGCTGCCTCGTGTCCGCTCCACCAGTTCCAACACCAATGCAGTTGACACGGGAACCCTTAAGCAGGGGTCCATAGAGGGAAACATCTTGGGGAGAACGTTCACCTGTTAGAACCACAAGGTGTTGGGAAGCCTCAGTTGGACGGAGGCCGGCATTGGGTTTCAGCTCATTTTGTATGACGTAATTAATGGCATCAGCCAAATCTGATGACCGTCCACCCATCTGACGAAGTCTTTTAACAGCGGAGACTACAGCCGGCTTGTTGTTGTGTGAGTTCAATGAAAACTCTGTTTGAACTTTATCTGCATACTGGACAACACCCACGCGCACTTGATTAGGCTGCACATCCAGTTGTTGAACGATGTTGAGGATGAAATCACGAATATGAGCAAGGCCAGCGGAACCTGTACTGTCAGAGCCATCGATGAGGAAGATGATGTCTTTTTTACCAAGATTGAGAGTGCCTGAAATATACAAACAAGAGGAAAGATTTCACCAAAATTACATCCAGACAAAAAAAACAAACAAACAAAAAAAAAAAACAACAGGTTGATTATTATTGATGACACATTCAGTGATTGTTATCAGGCTTTTAAATTTGAAGTTAGTGTAACTTTTAATTATATAAAGTTGTTTCTTACCTCGGTCCACTGTTGTTGTAGGAACATAACTACTGATAATATCAGCAGTGGATATAGTTTTGACTGAATCAATCAGCTGCGACTCCACACTTGGTAGTTCTTGGAAACTGGTCACTGTGTACGCAAGCTCTGGCCTCAGGGAAATCTTCTTCAACTCCTCTGGATCGGCATTTCTTGAGCCAATGGCAAGAGGTGCAATCTGGTTTCTCTTCAGTTGGTCAGCCGAGGCAGATACATCATCATCAGAAGTGCCACCGGTGACGAGAATGAGGAACTGAGGCACCCCATCCTCGATGCGGCTTCCAGCTGACCTCTGATAGATATTCCGGGCAACATACTCAAGTGCACGACCTGTGTTCAGGCTATTTCCTCCTTTGCTTTGAAGCCTCGTCACAGCCTGTCGCACCTCATTTTTGGTGGAGAAATCATTCAGTCGGAATTCTAACTTTGGATCATCACTGTACTGCACCACAGAAATCCGGACCTTATCGACTCCTACATCCAGCTTCTCTACGACTCTTCTTATCATGTCGCGGATGTTGTTGAACTCCCTACGCCTTGCTGTTGTACCATCAATAAGGAATACGACATCCCTTTTCTCTCCTCCTGATGGTAGTGGTACGGACACTGCTCCAAATAGAACAAAAGCAAAAGAAGAGCACAGTAAAAAAAAAAAAAGGAAAAAGAAAAAGAAAGAAAAAAAGCAATTATGAATACTTTCTACTAAGTTGCTGATTGTTACTAAGAGAATGCAGTTCAACCAAAAAATGTTTACCTTCATATGTTGAGAACTGTGGACGCTTATTGGCAATTTCTTCGTCTGATAGCTCTGTTATCGTGTTGATGATGTTTTCTTGGACAGTGTAGAGTCCAGGAAGATCATCTACAGTGAAGGCGTATTCGGGCACATATGACACCACCTGCAGTTCTCTGGGATTGACCTCCCTGGTCCCAATGCTGAAGGGAAGAACTCCAGATTGTTTAAGGGAGTTTGCTGCACGATTGATATCATCTGTGGAAGGTCCGCTAGACACAAGTACTACAAACTGCGGGACACCTTCATTCTTCCTGCTTCCTCGTGCTGCTGTCAGAACATCCTGGCTGATAAATTGCAAGGCTTGACCCAGATTACGTTGTCTTCCTCCTCGCCGCCTCAGTCCTGTGATGCCGTTCAGAACACCCGCTTTGGTTGTATGTGTGTTCAGGAACATGTCAGCTTGAGCAACGTCACCATACTGAACAAAGCCGATCCGAATCTTGTCCTCCCCAACACTGAGACTCTCCACGATCCTGCGGATGAACTCCCGGATGATGGCAAATTCCAGGCCAACGCCCTCTGAACCGTCGACAAGGAAAACAATATCCTTCCGTGGGCCCTGGTTCTCCGCTATAATACAAAATATGATGTTATGACGAGCTTCAGAAATAACAAAATATTGCAACAAAACAGTCAATTAAAACAATGCAGATAAATTAGTACAAGTCATTTTGGTCTTCTGAAAGTGCAGCATGAAGTTTTTGTCCAACATGCGTTCAAACAAATGAAAAATATTAGTTTTCTAGTTGAATGTGCCCTCAGTTTTTATGAAAATACATAAATTAAATCCACAATCAAAAGACCAAATTTCACCTCTGTGACGCCAATAAAATTTGTCTTTCGTAATTTATGACCACACAACTATTGAATCACTCAAATGGCTCACATGTTCTTAACAATTTACATGAAATTACAGATTTCAATGACATCACTGAAATGTTGACATCTGAAATTACATTCGAACGTTTCCCATATCTACACAGTGAAGAACTAAGTATGGTCTTCAAAAAATATGTGACTGCCATCGTCATTTTCTTCACAGTCTTGGATTTTCAGCCATTAAAGCTGCTCAGTTTCAAAGTGACGAAGTCTCGTGCTTAAGCCTGACAACATTACATTATACTTTTTATCTCCACAGAATTATTTTAAAAATAGAGATGCCTCTGTCGTAAACAACTAAAGACTTCTTTGTATGTCATTGCTGTGTCTTATTCCAGATGTTAATTGTATTCTTCTGGGTACTGTTCAGCTTCTCCGATTCCCTTCTGTCCAACCACAACTGTGTTTTTCATCAGTGATTTTGTGCTAATTTTGTAAAATTTTAGTCTTTACTTTTGTTGTATAATGTTTTGTTTTCTGATTATTCAGATTCTTTGGCAACCGAAGTCAGTACAAGGAGCTGTATGCCTTTACTGTTACATCAACATTGTAGCAGGATGAAGATTTACGATAAAAAAGGAATTTAGAAATTGATAAAACCACATTTTTAAAACACATGATCATTCACTTTCACTTTGTAAATGTGCAAGTATGTAACAGTCTTGAGATGACTAGGTATGAATTCAACAAATTAATAAAAAATATGTTGAAATGCATGTTGAATATTTTTCAGAGTGACCACAAAATTTGCAATTATCCAGCACTTTTAAATTGGAATTCATGCAAACAGAATTCCTGTATTGGATGGAAAAGATGACACTGGAACATGAAGTGTCATACTTTGTCATTATGACCTTTCAACTCCAGTGGTGAAGAAAGGAGTTTTTGAATTGAATGTTTGCATCATCTAAAATAAAAGTGTCACTTGGAACAGCTGTATGGAGTTATTTCATTTTCTGTAAATGTGAATTGAAAATACATGAACAATAATTATCCATTCCATCTGCCATGTTGGCTTAACAGGAACAGCATTTAAGTGAACAGTGAGTGAAACACCTATGGACGGACTTAAAAGCAGCAATACAACCATTGAAATCTGTATGAATAGCAATGCTAATACATAAGTTGATGAGAGATCTGACTTTTGTGTGTAACATATTTGTTCAGTTCAGAGAGGATGTGTTTGGAATTAATTGCACTTCATGTCATCCATGTCATTCACAGCACTCTTAAACATGGGCACATGCAAAAAGAAGAAGGAATGAAAAACAAAACATAGAAAGCTCGAGGGAAATTTTGCTTGACAGTGGAATACCAGCTAAGAAATGAAAATGAAGGAAATGGAGGACTTGCATCATCCACAAGACAGGTTAGTAAAAAGACAACAAACAATGGGGAAATTGAAAAACCAAAAAAAATGGGGACAAAAATTATTTTCATAAAGAGATGTTTAGACTCCAAAACAGTTGGTTCTTTATACAATTGTAGACTTTTAGATTGTTTTACTCAACACACAATCCCTAACATCAAATTTGACAAAAAAAAAAATGTTGAAAGAAATTGTATCATGAAGCAACATGTCATGACAAAAAGCAGATTCATCAATGAAAAAAGAAAAAAAAAGTTCAGTACGGAATAAAGGACAAGAAAGCTGTGAAAAATTTAAAAGAAAAAAAAAAAGAATGGCAAAAACTGAACATTATTGAATTGATGTCAACATACCAGGAACAGCTGGTGCTACACGGAAGATGTCAGATATAAATGGCTGGAATTGCTGTTGGACATCGGGGAGGTCAGTAAAGTCAGACACAGCCAGAGCACGACTTGGGTCCTGAGATATCCTCTGCAGTTCTCTGCTATCAGAGCCCCTGGTTCCGATTGCAAAGGTGGACACGCCCAACTGTTTGAGGGCAGAGGCTGGCGCATCCACACTGTCAAACGACCTGCCGCCATTCAGCAGAATCAGGAGCTGTGGAACGCCGTCCAGGCGCCTGCTTCCAGCAGAGGCCGTGAAGACGTTATCCCTCAAGTACTGCAGAGCGGCTCCAGTGTTGAGCGGTCGTCCGCCTTTGTGCCTCAAACCTCTGACGGTGTCAAGGATCTGGCTCTTTGTTGGATACGTGTTCAGGTAGAACTGGACAGCTGGGTCTCTGCTGTACTGAACCACTGAAACACGGTCTTTGTTGTCATCCACACTGAGTGTCTGCACTACTCTTTCAACAAAGTCTCGCATAGCTGGGAATCCAGTTCTAGTACCGTCAGAGCCATCCAGCAAGAACACAACATCCCTTCCTGGTGCTCCTCTCACCACTGGGGAGAAATAAGATGAGGGACATGATCAAAGTGTAGAGTCCACCTTTGGCGGCCTCAAGGTCGCTTGACTAAAGGCTAGCCTTGAACGCTAGCGATCACTCTGATGCTGTGACAGCTGTGTTTACATAGCCAAGCTGGGCGAAACTCAAAGCACTGCAGCACACTTTGATGCAAATGAAACTGCAGTAAAACTCTGATCTGGGAATGTGAGAATGTGTCTACTTCTTACCGGTCACCGTTGGTGTCAAGGGCGTGGCCCTCACTACAACTTTGCTCAAGACAGTGGACAGCTGTTCCTGGACACTGGGGAGGTCGTTGAAGTCCGACACTGACAGAGCATACTCCGGTTCATACGATATCTTCTGCAGCTCTCCACTGTCAGAGCGCCTGGTGCCAATGCCCGTGACAAAGATGCCCTGCTGCTTGAGGGCAGAGGCTGGGCTGTCGACATTGTCAGAGGACCGCCCCCCGGTCAGCAGGATCAACATTTGTGGAACACCTTGCGTGCGCCTGCTCCCTGAGGAGTTAGTAAAGACGTTGTCCCTGACATACTGGAGGGCGGCCCCGGTGTTCAGGGGTCTTCCTCCTCTGTGTCTGAGCCCTCTGATGGAATCAACAACATCCTCTTTTGTGTTGTATGTGTTCAGATAGAAATGGACCTCCGCGTCTCGGCTGTACTGCACCACAGAGACACGGTCCTTGTTGTCTCCCACATTCAGTTTCTCCACCTCTCGCTCAACAAACTCGCGCATGGCAGGGAAGCCATTCCTTGAGCCATCAGAACCATCCAGAAGGAATACAATGTCCCTTTTGGCAGTGTCAGCTGAGTGAAACAAAGAAGATTGAAAACAATAAAAATATTTGCTAACAGCACGCTCGCGGCCTAACTGCATAGGCAGAAATGGTGAAGTCTAAACTCAACCTGCTTATGCTATTCTAAAGTGTCAGTCTGGCAGCTACTGCGACCTCTCATATCGCTCCTACGAAGCTACGCAGGTGTGCTACTCTGACTCGTCTTCGCAACTCCGCTCAAGACTACATCGTGCAAGCCCCTCGGGCCGGCCATCAGCCGTGCTTGACAACATACCAGGTGCAGTTGGTGCTCCTGGGAGGACGTCCGTTGCCACAGACTCCACCAAAGTCTGCAGTTGCTGTTGGACATCGGGGAGGTCAGTAAAGTCAGACACAGCCAGAGCACGACTTGGGTCCTGAGATATCCTCTGCAGTTCTCTGCTATCAGAGCCCCTGGTTCCGATTGCAAAGGTGGACACGCCCAACTGTTTGAGGGCAGAGGCTGGCGCATCCACACTGTCAAACGACCTGCCGCCATTCAGCAGAATCAGGAGCTGTGGAACGCCGTCCAGGCGCCTGCTTCCAGCAGAGGCCGTGAAGACGTTATCCCTCAAGTACTGCAGAGCGGCTCCAGTGTTGAGCGGTCGTCCGCCTTTGTGCCTCAAACCTCTGACGGTGTCAAGGATCTGGCTCTTTGTTGGATACGTGTTCAGGTAGAACTGGACAGCTGGGTCTCTGCTGTACTGAACCACTGACACGCGGTCTTTGTTGTCATCCACACTGAGTGTCTGCACTACTCTTTCAACAAAGTCTCGCATAGCTGGGAATCCAGTTCTAGTACCGTCAGAGCCATCCAGCAAGAACACAACATCCCTTCCTGGTGCTCCTCTCACCACTGGGGAGAAATAAGATGAGGGACATGATCAAAGTGTAGAGTCCACCTTTGGCGGCCTCAAGGTCGCTTGGCTAAAGGCTAGCCTTGAACGCTAGCGATCACTCTGATGCTGTGACAGCTGTGTTTACATAGCCAAGCTTGGCGAAACTCAAAGCACTGCGGCACACTTTGATGCAAATGGAACTGCAGTAAAACTCTGATCTGGGAATGTGAGAACGTGTCTACTTCTTACCGGTCACCGTTGGTGTCAAGGGCGTGGCCCTCACTACAACTTTGCTCAAGACAGTGGACAGCTGTTCCTGGACACTGGGGAGGTCGTTGAAGTCCGACACTGACAGAGCATACTCCGGTTCATACGATATCTTCTGCAGCTCTCCACTGTCAGAGCCCCTGGTGCCAATGCCTGTGACAAAGATGCCCTGCTGCTTGAGGGCAGAGGCTGGGCTGTCGACATTGTCAGAGGACCGTCCCCCGGTCAGCAGGATCAACATTTGTGGAACACCTTGCGTACGCCTGCTCCCTGAGGAGTTAGTAAAGACGTTGTCCCTGACATACTGGAGGGCGGCCCCGGTGTTCAGGGGTCTTCCTCCTCTGTGTCTGAGCCCTCTGATGGAATCAACAACATCCTCTTTTGTGTTGTATGTGTTCAGATAGAAATGGACCTCCGCGTCTCGGCTGTACTGCACCACAGAGACACGGTCCTTGTTGTCTCCCACATTCAGTTTCTCCACCTCTCGCTCAACAAACTCGCGCATGGCAGGGAAGCCATTCCTTGAGCCATCAGAACCATCCAGAAGGAATACAATGTCCCTTTTGGCAGTGTCAGCTGAGTGAAACAAAGAAGATTGAAAACAATGAAAATATTTGCTAACAGCACGCTCGCGGCCTAACTGCATAGGCAGAAACGGTGAAGTCTAAACTCAACCTGCTTATGCTATTCTAAAGTGTCAGTCTGGCAGCTACTGCGACCTCTCATGTCGCACCTACGAAGCTACGCAGGTGTGCTACTCTGACTCGTCTTCGCAACTCCGCTCAAGACTACATCGTGCAAGCCCCTCGGGCCGGCCATCAGCCGTGCTTGACAACATACCAGGTGCAGTTGGTGCTCCTGGGAGGACGTCCGTTGCCACAGACTCCACCAAAGTCTGCAGTTGCTGTTGGACATCGGGGAGGTCAGTAAAGTCAGACACAGCCAGAGCACGACTTGGGTCCTGAGATATCCGCTGCAGTTCTCTGCTATCAGAGCCCCTGGTTCCGATTGCAAAGGTGGACACGCCCAACTGTTTGAGGGCAGAGGCTGGCGCATCCACACTGTCAAACGACCTGCCGCCATTCAGCAGAATCAGGAGCTGTGGAACGCCGTCCAGGCGCCTGCTTCCAGCAGAGGCCGTGAAGACGTTATCCCTCAAGTACTGCAGAGCGGCTCCAGTGTTGAGCGGTCGTCCGCCTTTGTGCCTCAAACCTCTGACGGTGTCAAGGATCTGGCTCTTTGTTGGATACGTGTTCAGGTAGAACTGGACAGCTGGGTCTCTGCTGTACTGAACCACTGACACGCGGTCTTTGTTGTCATCCACACTGAGTGTCTGCACTACTCTTTCAACAAAGTCTCGCATAGCTGGGAATCCAGTTCTAGTACCGTCAGAGCCATCCAGCAAGAACACAACATCCCTTCCTGGTGCTCCTCTCACCACTGGGGAGAAATAAGATGAGGGACATGATCAAAGTGTAGAGTCCACCTTTGGCGGCCTCAAGGTCGCTTGGCTAAAGGCTAGCCTTGAACGCTAGCGATCACTCTGATGCTGTGACAGCTGTGTTTACATAGCCAAGCTTGGCGAAACTCAAAGCACTGCGGCACACTTTGATGCAAATGGAACTGCAGTAAAACTCTGATCTGGGAATGTGAGAATGTGTCTACTTCTTACCGGTCACCGTTGGTGTCAAGGGCGTGGCCCTCACTACAACTTTGCTCAAGACAGTGGACAGCTGTTCCTGGACACTGGGGAGGTCGTTGAAGTCTGACACTGACAGAGCATACTCCGGTTCATACGATATCTTCTGCAGCTCTCCACTGTCAGAGCCCCTGGTGCCAATGCCCGTGACAAAGATGCCCTGCTGCTTGAGGGCAGAGGCTGGGCTGTCGACATTGTCAGAGGACCGTCCCCCGGTCAGCAGGATCAACATTTGTGGAACACCTTGCGTACGCCTGCTCCCTGAGGAGTTAGTAAAGACGTTGTCCCTGACATACTGGAGGGCGGCCCCGGTGTTCAGGGGTCTTCCTCCTCTGTGTCTGAGCCCTCTGATGGAATCAACAACATCCTCTTTTGTGTTGTATGTGTTCAGATAGAAATGGACCTCCGCGTCTCGGCTGTACTGCACCACAGAGACACGGTCCTTGTTGTCTCCCACATTCAGTTTCTCCACCTCTCGCTCAACAAACTCGCGCATGGCAGGGAAGCCATTCCTTGAGCCATCAGAACCATCCAGAAGGAATACAATGTCCCTTTTGGCAGTGTCAGCTGAGTGAAACAAAGAAGATAGAAAACAATGAAAATATTTGCTAACAGCACGCTCGCGGCCTAACTGCATAGGCAGAAATGGTGAAGTCTAAACTCAACCTGCTTATGCTATTCTAAAGTGTCAGTCTGGCAGCTACTGCGACCTCTCATGTCGCACCTACGAAGCTACGCAGGTGTGCTACTCTGACTCGTCTTCGCAACTCCGCTCAAGACTACATCGTGCAAGCCCCTCGGGCCGGCCATCAGCCGTGCTTGACAACATACCAGGTGCAGTTGGTGCTCCTGGGAGGACGTCCGTTGCCACAGACTCCACCAAAGTCTGCAGTTGCTGTTGGACATCGGGGAGGTCAGTAAAGTCAGACACAGCCAGAGCACGACTTGGGTCCTGAGATATCCTCTGCAGTTCTCTGCTATCAGAGCCCCTGGTTCCGATTGCAAAGGTGGACACGCCCAACTGTTTGAGGGCAGAGGCTGGCGCATCCACACTGTCAAACGACCTGCCGCCATTCAGCAGAATCAGGAGCTGTGGAACGCCGTCCAGGCGCCTGCTTCCAGCAGAGGCCGTGAAGACGTTATCCCTCAAGTACTGCAGAGCGGCTCCAGTGTTGAGCGGTCGTCCGCCTTTGTGCCTCAAACCTCTGACGGTGTCAAGGATCTGGCTCTTTGTTGGATACGTGTTCAGGTAGAACTGGACAGCTGGGTCTCTGCTGTACTGAACCACTGACACGCGGTCTTTGTTGTCATCCACACTGAGTGTCTGCACTACTCTTTCAACAAAGTCTCGCATAGCTGGGAATCCAGTTCTAGTACCGTCAGAGCCATCCAGCAAGAACACAACATCCCTTCCTGGTGCTCCTCTCACCACTGGGGAGAAATAAGATGAGGGACATGATCACAGTGTAGAGTCCACCTTTGGCGGCCTCAAGGTCGCTTGGCTAAAGGCTAGCCTTGAACGCTAGCGATCACTCTGATGCTGTGACAGCTGTGTTTACATAGCCAAGCTTGGCGAAACTCAAAGCACTGCGGCACACTTTGATGCAAATGGAACTGCAGTAAAACTCTGATCTGGGAATGTGAGAATGTGTCTACTTCTTACCGGTCACCGTTGGTGTCAAGGGCGTGGCCCTCACTACAACTTTGCTCAAGACAGAGGACAGCTGTTCCTGGACACTGGGGAGGTCGTTGAAGTCCGACACTGACAGAGCATACTCCGGTTCATACGATATCTTCTGCAGCTCTCCACTGTCAGAGCCCCTGGTGCCAATGCCCGTGACAAAGATGCCCTGCTGCTTGAGGGCAGAGGCTGGGCTGTCGACATTGTCAGAGGACCGTCCCCCGGTCAGCAGGATCAACATTTGTGGAACACCTTGCGTACGCCTGCTCCCTGAGGAGTTAGTAAAGACGTTGTCCCTGACATACTGGAGGGCGGCCCCGGTGTTCAGGGGTCTTCCTCCTCTGTGTCTGAGCCCTCTGATGGAATCAACAACATCCTCTTTTGTGTTGTATGTGTTCAGATAGAAATGGACCTCCGCGTCTCGGCTGTACTGCACCACAGAGACACGGTCCTTGTTGTCTCCCACATTCAGTTTCTCCACCTCTCGCTCAACAAACTCGCGCATGGCAGGGAAGCCATTCCTTGAGCCATCAGAACCATCCAGGAGGAATACAATGTCCCTTTTGGCAGTGTCAGCTGAGTGAAACAAAGAAGATTGAAAACAATGAAAATATTTGCTAACAGCACGCTCGCGGCCTAACTGCATAGGCAGAAATGGTGAAGTCTAAACTCAACCTGCTTATGCTATTCTAAAGTGTCAGTCTGGCAGCTACTGCGACCTCTCATGTCGCACCTACGAAGCTACGCAGGTGTGCTACTCTGACTCGTCTTCGCAACTCCGCTCAAGACTACATCGTGCAAGCCCCTCGGGCCGGCCATCAGCCGTGCTTGACAACATACCAGGTGCAGTTGGTGCTCCTGGGAGGACGTCCGTTGCCACAGACTCCACCAAAGTCTGCAGTTGCTGTTGGACATCGGGGAGGTCAGTAAAGTCAGACACAGCCAGAGCACGACTTGGGTCCTGAGATATCCGCTGCAGTTCTCTGCTATCAGAGCCCCTGGTTCCGATTGCAAAGGTGGACACGCCCAACTGTTTGAGGGCAGAGGCTGGCGCATCCACACTGTCAAACGACCTGCCGCCATTCAGCAGAATCAGGAGCTGTGGAACGCCGTCCAGGCGCCTGCTTCCAGCAGAGGCCGTGAAGACATTATCCCTCAAGTACTGCAGAGCGGCTCCAGTGTTGAGCGGTCGTCCGCCTTTGTGCCTCAAACCTCTGACGGTGTCAAGGATCTGGCTCTTTGTTGGATACGTGTTCAGGTAGAACTGGACAGCTGGGTCTCTGCTGTACTGAACCACTGACACGCGGTCTTTGTTGTCATCCACACTGAGTGTCTGCACTACTCTTTCAACAAAGTCTCGCATAGCTGGGAATCCAGTTCTAGTACCGTCAGAGCCATCCAGCAAGAACACAACATCCCTTCCTGGTGCTCCTCTCACCACTGGGGAGAAATAAGATGAGGGACATGATCAAAGTGTAGAGTCCACCTTTGGCGGCCTCAAGGTCGCTTGGCTAAAGGCTAGCCTTGAACGCTAGCGATCACTCTGATGCTGTGACAGCTGTGTTTACATAGCCAAGCTTGGCGAAACTCAAAGCACTGCGGCACACTTTGATGCAAATGGAACTGCAGTAAAACTCTGATCTGGGAATGTGAGAATGTGTCTACTTCTTACCGGTCACCGTTGGTGTCAAGGGCGTGGCCCTCACTACAACTTTGCTCAAGACAGTGGACAGCTGTTCCTGGACACTGGGGAGGTCGTTGAAGTCCGACACTGACAGAGCATACTCCGGTTCATACGATATCTTCTGCAGCTCTCCACTGTCAGAGCCCCTGGTGCCAATGCCCGTGACAAAGATGCCCTGCTGCTTGAGGGCAGAGGCTGGGCTGTCGACATTGTCAGAGGACCGTCCCCCGGTCAGCAGGATCAACATTTGTGGAACACCTTGCGTACGCCTGCTCCCTGAGGAGTTAGTAAAGACGTTGTCCCTGACATACTGGAGGGCGGCCCCGGTGTTCAGGGGTCTTCCTCCTCTGTGTCTGAGCCCTCTGATGGAATCAACAACATCCTCTTTTGTGTTGTATGTGTTCAGATAGAAATGGACCTCCGCGTCTCGGCTGTACTGCACCACAGAGACACGGTCCTTGTTGTCTCCCACATTCAGTTTCTCCACCTCTCGCTCAACAAACTCGCGCATGGCAGGGAAGCCATTCCTTGAGCCATCAGAACCATCCAGAAGGAATACAATGTCCCTTTTGGCAGTGTCAGCTGAGTGAAACAAAGAAGATAGAAAACAATGAAAATATTTGCTAACAGCACGCTCGCGGCCTAACTGCATAGGCAGAAATGGTGAAGTCTAAACTCAACCTGCTTATGCTATTCTAAAGTGTCAGTCTGGCAGCTACTGCGACCTCTCATGTCGCACCTACGAAGCTACGCAGGTGTGCTACTCTGACTCGTCTTCGCAACTCCGCTCAAGACTACATCGTGCAAGCCCCTCGGGCCGGCCATCAGCCGTGCTTGACAACATACCAGGTGCAGTTGGTGCTCCTGGGAGGACGTCCGTTGCCACAGACTCCACCAAAGTCTGCAGTTGCTGTTGGACATCGGGGAGGTCAGTAAAGTCAGACACAGCCAGAGCACGACTTGGGTCCTGAGATATCCTCTGCAGTTCTCTGCTATCAGAGCCCCTGGTTCCGATTGCAAAGGTGGACACGCCCAACTGTTTGAGGGCAGAGGCTGGCGCATCCACACTGTCAAACGACCTGCCGCCATTCAGCAGAATCAGGAGCTGTGGAACGCCGTCCAGGCGCCTGCTTCCAGCAGAGGCCGTGAAGACGTTATCCCTCAAGTACTGCAGAGCGGCTCCAGTGTTGAGCGGTCGTCCGCCTTTGTGCCTCAAACCTCTGACGGTGTCAAGGATCTGGCTCTTTGTTGGATACGTGTTCAGGTAGAACTGGACAGCTGGGTCTCTGCTGTACTGAACCACTGACACGCGGTCTTTGTTGTCATCCACACTGAGTGTCTGCACTACTCTTTCAACAAAGTCTCGCATAGCTGGGAATCCAGTTCTAGTACCGTCAGAGCCATCCAGCAAGAACACAACATCCCTTCCTGGTGCTCCTCTCACCACTGGGGAGAAATAAGATGAGGGACATGATCAAAGTGTAGAGTCCACCTTTGGCGGCCTCAAGGTCGCTTGGCTAAAGGCTAGCCTTGAACGCTAGCGATCACTCTGATGCTGTGACAGCTGTGTTTACATAGCCAAGCTTGGCGAAACTCAAAGCACTGCGGCACACTTTGATGCAAATGGAACTGCAGTAAAACTCTGATCTGGGAATGTGAGAATGTGTCTACTTCTTACCGGTCACCGTTGGTGTCAAGGGCGTGGCCCTCACTACAACTTTGCTCAAGACAGTGGACAGCTGTTCCTGGACACTGGGAGGTCGTTGAAGTCCGACACTGACAGAGCATACTCCGGTTCATACGATATCTTCTGCAGCTCTCCACTGTCAGAGCCCCTGGTGCCAATGCCCGTGACAAAGATGCCCTGCTGCTTGAGGGCAGAGGCTGGGCTGTCGACATTGTCAGAGGACCGTCCCCCGGTCAGCAGGATCAACATTTGTGGAACACCTTGCGTACGCCTGCTCCCTGAGGAGTTAGTAAAGACGTTGTCCCTGACATACTGGAGGGCGGCCCCGGTGTTCAGGGGTCTTCCTCCTCTGTGTCTGAGCCCTCTGATGGAATCAACAACATCCTCTTTTGTGTTGTATGTGTTCAGATAGAAATGGACCTCCGCGTCTCGGCTGTACTGCACCACAGAGACACGGTCCTTGTTGTCTCCCACATTCAGTTTCTCCACCTCTCGCTCAACAAACTCGCGCATGGCAGGGAAGCCATTCCTTGAGCCATCAGAACCATCCAGAAGGAATACAATGTCCCTTTTGGCAGTGTCAGCTGAGTGAAACAAAGAAGATTAGAAAACAATGAAAATATTTGCTAACAGCACGCTCGCGGCCTAACTGCATAGGCAGAAATGGTGAAGTCTAAACTCAACCTGCTTATGCTATTCTAAAGTGTCAGTCTGGCAGCTACTGCGACCTCTCATGTCGCACCTACGAAGCTACGCAGGTGTGCTACTCTGACTCGTCTTCGCAACTCCGCTCAAGACTACATCGTGCAAGCCCCTCGGGCCGGCCATCAGCCGTGCTTGACAACATACCAGGTGCAGTTGGTGCTCCTGGGAGGACGTCCGTTGCCACAGACTCCACCAAAGTCTGCAGTTGCTGTTGGACATCGGGGAGGTCAGTAAAGTCAGACACAGCCAGAGCACGACTTGGGTCCTGAGATATCCTCTGCAGTTCTCTGCTATCAGAGCCCCTGGTTCCGATTGCAAAGGTGGACACGCCCAACTGTTTGAGGGCAGAGGCTGGCGCATCCACACTGTCAAACGACCTGCCGCCATTCAGCAGAATCAGGAGCTGTGGAACGCCGTCCAGGCGCCTGCTTCCAGCAGAGGCCGTGAAGACGTTATCCCTCAAGTACTGCAGAGCGGCTCCAGTGTTGAGCGGTCGTCCGCCTTTGTGCCTCAAACCTCTGACGGTGTCAAGGATCTGGCTCTTTGTTGGATACGTGTTCAGGTAGAACTGGACAGCTGGGTCTCTGCTGTACTGAACCACTGACACGCGGTCTTTGTTGTCATCCACACTGAGTGTCTGCACTACTCTTTCAACAAAGTCTCGCATAGCTGGGAATCCAGTTCTAGTACCGTCAGAGCCATCCAGCAAGAACACAACATCCCTTCCTGGTGCTCCTCTCACCACTGGGGAGAAATAAGATGAGGGACATGATCAAAGTGTAGAGTCCACCTTTGGCGGCCTCAAGGTCGCTTGACTAAAGGCTAGCCTTGAACGCTAGCGATCACTCTGATGCTGTGACAGCTGTGTTTACATAGCCAAGCTTGGCGAAACTCAAAGCACTGCGGCACACTTTGATGCAAATGGAACTGCAGTAAAACTCTGATCTGGGAATGTGAGAATGTGTCTACTTCTTACCGGTCACCGTTGGTGTCAAGGGCGTGGCCCTCACTACAACTTTGCTCAAGACAGTGGACAGCTGTTCCTGGACACTGGGGAGGTCGTTGAAGTCCGACACTGACAGAGCATACTCCGGTTCATACGATATCTTCTGCAGCTCTCCACTGTCAGAGCCCCTGGTGCCAATGCCCGTGACAAAGATGCCCTGCTGCTTGAGGGCAGAGGCTGGGCTGTCGACATTGTCAGAGGACCGTCCCCCGGTCAGCAGGATCAACATTTGTGGAACACCTTGCGTACGCCTGCTCCCTGAGGAGTTAGTAAAGACGTTGTCCCTGACATACTGGAGGGCGGCCCCGGTGTTCAGGGGTCTTCCTCCTCTGTGTCTGAGCCCTCTGATGGAATCAACAACATCCTCTTTTGTGTTGTATGTGTTCAGATAGAAATGGACCTCCGCGTCTCGGCTGTACTGCACCACAGAGACACGGTCCTTGTTGTCTCCCACATTCAGTTTCTCCACCTCTCGCTCAACAAACTCGCGCATGGCAGGGAAGCCATTCCTTGAGCCATCAGAACCATCCAGAAGGAATACAATGTCCCTTTTGGCAGTGTCAGCTGAGTGAAACAAAGAAGATTGAAAACAATGAAAATATTTGCTAACAGCACGCTCGCGGCCTAACTGCATAGGCAGAAATGGTGAAGTCTAAACTCAACCTGCTTATGCTATTCTAAAGTGTCAGTCTGGCAGCTACTGCGACCTCTCATGTCGCACCTACGAAGCTACGCAGGTGTGCTACTCTGACTCGTCTTCGCAACTCCGCTCAAGACTACATCGTGCAAGCCCCTCGGGCCGGCCATCAGCCGTGCTTGACAACATACCAGGTGCAGTTGGTGCTCCTGGGAGGACGTCCGTTGCCACAGACTCCACCAAAGTCTGCAGTTGCTGTTGGACATCGGGGAGGTCAGTAAAGTCAGACACAGCCAGAGCACGACTTGGGTCCTGAGATATCCTCTGCAGTTCTCTGCTATCAGAGCCCCTGGTTCCGATTGCAAAGGTGGACACGCCCAACTGTTTGAGGGCAGAGGCTGGCGCATCCACACTGTCAAACGACCTGCCGCCATTCAGCAGAATCAGGAGCTGTGGAACGCCGTCCAGGCGCCTGCTTCCAGCAGAGGCCGTGAAGACGTTATCCCTCAAGTACTGCAGAGCGGCTCCAGTGTTGAGCGGTCGTCCGCCTTTGTGCCTCAAACCTCTGACGGTGTCAAGGATCTGGCTCTTTGTTGGATACGTGTTCAGGTAGAACTGGACAGCTGGGTCTCTGCTGTACTGAACCACTGACACGCGGTCTTTGTTGTCATCCACACTGAGTGTCTGCACTACTCTTTCAACAAAGTCTCGCATAGCTGGGAATCCAGTTCTAGTACCGTCAGAGCCATCCAGCAAGAACACAACATCCCTTCCTGGTGCTCCTCTCACCACTGGGGAGAAATAAGATGAGGGACATGATCAAAGTGTAGAGTCCACCTTTGGCGGCCTCAAGGTCGCTTGACTAAAGGCTAGCCTTGAACGCTAGCGATCACTCTGATGCTGTGACAGCTGTGTTTACATAGCCAAGCTTGGCGAAACTCAAAGCACTGCGGCACACTTTGATGCAAATGGAACTGCAGTAAAACTCTGATCTGGGAATGTGAGAATGTGTCTACTTCTTACCGGTCACCGTTGGTGTCAAGGGCGTGGCCCTCACTACAACTTTGCTCAAGACAGTGGACAGCTGTTCCTGGACACTGGGGAGGTCGTTGAAGTCCGACACTGACAGAGCATACTCCGGTTCATACGATATCTTCTGCAGCTCTCCACTGTCAGAGCCCCTGGTGCCAATGCCCGTGACAAAGATGCCCTGCTGCTTGAGGGCAGAGGCTGGGCTGTCGACATTGTCAGAGGACCGTCCCCCGGTCAGCAGGATCAACATTTGTGGAACACCTTGCGTACGCCTGCTCCCTGAGGAGTTAGTAAAGACGTTGTCCCTGACATACTGGAGGGCGGCCCCGGTGTTCAGGGGTCTTCCTCCTCTGTGTCTGAGCCCTCTGATGGAATCAACAACATCCTCTTTTGTGTTGTATGTGTTCAGATAGAAATGGACCTCCGCGTCTCGGCTGTACTGCACCACAGAGACACGGTCCTTGTTGTCTCCCACATTCAGTTTCTCCACCTCTCGCTCAACAAACTCGCGCATGGCAGGGAAGCCATTCCTTGAGCCATCAGAACCATCCAGGAGGAATACAATGTCCCTTTTGGCAGTGTCAGCTGAGTGAAACAAAGAAGATTGAAAACAATGAAAATATTTGCTAACAGCACGCTCGCGGCCTAACTGCATAGGCAGAAATGGTGAAGTCTAAACTCAACCTGCTTATGCTATTGTAAAGTGTCAGTCTGGCAGCTACTGCGACCTCTCATGTCGCACCTACGAAGCTACGCAGGTGTGCTACTCTGACTCGTCTTCGCAACTCCGCTCAAGACTACATCGTGCAAGCCCCTCGGGCCGGCCATCAGCCGTGCTTGACAACATACCAGGTGCAGTTGGTGCTCCTGGGAGGACGTCCGTTGCCACAGACTCCACCAAAGTCTGCAGTTGCTGTTGGACATCGGGGAGGTCAGTAAAGTCAGACACAGCCAGAGCACGACTTGGGTCCTGAGATATCCTCTGCAGTTCTCTGCTATCAGAGCCCCTGGTTCCGATTGCAAAGGTGGACACGCCCAACTGTTTGAGGGCAGAGGCTGGCGCATCCACACTGTCAAACGACCTGCCGCCATTCAGCAGAATCAGGAGCTGTGGAACGCCGTCCAGGCGCCTGCTTCCAGCAGAGGCCGTGAAGACGTTATCCCTCAAGTACTGCAGAGCGGCTCCAGTGTTGAGCGGTCGTCCGCCTTTGTGCCTCAAACCTCTGACGGTGTCAAGGATCTGGCTCTTTGTTGGATACGTGTTCAGGTAGAACTGGACAGCTGGGTCTCTGCTGTACTGAACCACTGACACGCGGTCTTTGTTGTCATCCACACTGAGTGTCTGCACTACTCTTTCAACAAAGTCTCGCATAGCTGGGAATCCAGTTCTAGTACCGTCAGAGCCATCCAGCAAGAACACAACATCCCTTCCTGGTGCTCCTCTCACCACTGGGGAGAAATAAGATGAGGGACATGATCAAAGTGTAGAGTCCACCTTTGGCGGCCTCAAGGTCGCTTGGCTAAAGGCTAGCCTTGAACGCTAGCGATCACTCTGATGCTGTGACAGCTGTGTTTACATAGCCAAGCTTGGCGAAACTCAAAGCACTGCGGCACACTTTGATGCAAATGGAACTGCAGTAAAACTCTGATCTGGGAATGTGAGAATGTGTCTACTTCTTACCGGTCACCGTTGGTGTCAAGGGCGTGGCCCTCACTACAACTTTGCTCAAGACAGTGGACAGCTGTTCCTGGACACTGGGGAGGTCGTTGAAGTCCGACACTGACAGAGCATACTCCGGTTCATACGATATCTTCTGCAGCTCTCCACTGTCAGAGCCCCTGGTGCCAATGCCCGTGACAAAGATGCCCTGCTGCTTGAGGGCAGAGGCTGGGCTGTCGACATTGTCAGAGGACCGTCCCCCGGTCAGCAGGATCAACATTTGTGGAACACCTTGCGTACGCCTGCTCCCTGAGGAGTTAGTAAAGACGTTGTCCCTGACATACTGGAGGGCGGCCCCGGTGTTCAGGGGTCTTCCTCCTCTGTGTCTGAGCCCTCTGATGGAATCAACAACATCCTCTTTTGTGTTGTATGTGTTCAGATAGAAATGGACCTCCGCGTCTCGGCTGTACTGCACCACAGAGACACGGTCCTTGTTGTCTCCCACATTCAGTTTCTCCACCTCTCGCTCAACAAACTCGCGCATGGCAGGGAAGCCATTCCTTGAGCCATCAGAACCATCCAGGAGGAATACAATGTCCCTTTTGGCAGTGTCAGCTGAGTGAAACAAAGAAGATTGAAAACAATGAAAATATTTGCTAACAGCACGCTCGCGGCCTAACTGCATAGGCAGAAACGGTGAAGTCTAAACTCAACCTGCTTATGCTATTCTAAAGTGTCAGTCTGGCAGCTACTGCGACCTCTCATGTCGCACCTACGAAGCTACGCAGGTGTGCTACTCTGACTCGTCTTCGCAACTCCGCTCAAGACTACATCGTGCAAGCCCCTCGGGCCGGCCATCAGCCGTGCTTGACAACATACCAGGTGCAGTTGGTGCTCCTGGGAGGACGTCCGTTGCCACAGACTCCACCAAAGTCTGCAGTTGCTGTTGGACATCGGGGAGGTCAGTAAAGTCAGACACAGCCAGAGCACGACTTGGGTCCTGAGATATCCTCTGCAGTTCTCTGCTATCAGAGCCCCTGGTTCCGATTGCAAAGGTGGACACGCCCAACTGTTTGAGGGCAGAGGCTGGCGCATCCACACTGTCAAACGACCTGCCGCCATTCAGCAGAATCAGGAGCTGTGGAACGCCGTCCAGGCGCCTGCTTCCAGCAGAGGCCGTGAAGACGTTATCCCTCAAGTACTGCAGAGCGGCTCCAGTGTTGAGCGGTCGTCCGCCTTTGTGCCTCAAACCTCTGACGGTGTCAAGGATCTGGCTCTTTGTTGGATACGTGTTCAGGTAGAACTGGACAGCTGGGTCTCTGCTGTACTGAACCACTGACACGCGGTCTTTGTTGTCATCCACACTGAGTGTCTGCACTACTCTTTCAACAAAGTCTCGCATAGCTGGGAATCCAGTTCTAGTACCGTCAGAGCCATCCAGCAAGAACACAACATCCCTTCCTGGTGCTCCTCTCACCACTGGGGAGAAATAAGATGAGGGACATGATCAAAGTGTAGAGTCCACCTTTGGCGGCCTCAAGGTCGCTTGGCTAAAGGCTAGCCTTGAACGCTAGCGATCACTCTGATGCTGTGACAGCTGTGTTTACATAGCCAAGCTTGGCGAAACTCAAAGCACTGCGGCACACTTTGATGCAAATGGAACTGCAGTAAAACTCTGATCTGGGAATGTGAGAATGTGTCTACTTCTTACCGGTCACCGTTGGTGTCAAGGGCGTGGCCCTCACTACAACTTTGCTCAAGACAGTGGACAGCTGTTCCTGGACACTGGGGAGGTCGTTGAAGTCCGACACTGACAGAGCATACTCCGGTTCATACGATATCTTCTGCAGCTCTCCACTGTCAGAGCCCCTGGTGCCAATGCCCGTGACAAAGATGCCCTGCTGCTTGAGGGCAGAGGCTGGGCTGTCGACATTGTCAGAGGACCGTCCCCCGGTCAGCAGGATCAACATTTGTGGAACACCTTGCGTACGCCTGCTCCCTGAGGAGTTAGTAAAGACGTTGTCCCTGACATACTGGAGGGCGGCCCCGGTGTTCAGGGGTCTTCCTCCTCTGTGTCTGAGCCCTCTGATGGAATCAACAACATCCTCTTTTGTGTTGTATGTGTTCAGATAGAAATGGACCTCCGCGTCTCGGCTGTACTGCACCACAGAGACACGGTCCTTGTTGTCTCCCACATTCAGTTTCTCCACCTCTCGCTCAACAAACTCGCGCATGGCAGGGAAGCCATTCCTTGAGCCATCAGAACCATCCAGGAGGAATACAATGTCCCTTTTGGCAGTGTCAGCTGAGTGAAACAAAGAAGATTGAAAACAATGAAAATATTTGCTAACAGCACGCTCGCGGCCTAACTGCATAGGCAGAAATGGTGAAGTCTAAACTCAACCTGCTTATGCTATTCTAAAGTGTCAGTCTGGCAGCTACTGCGACCTCTCATGTCGCACCTACGAAGCTACGCAGGTGTGCTACTCTGACTCGTCTTCGCAACTCCGCTCAAGACTACATCGTGCAAGCCCCTCGGGCCGGCCATCAGCCGTGCTTGACAACATACCAGGTGCAGTTGGTGCTCCTGGGAGGACGTCCGTTGCCACAGACTCCACCAAAGTCTGCAGTTGCTGTTGGACATCGGGGAGGTCAGTAAAGTCAGACACAGCCAGAGCACGACTTGGGTCCTGAGATATCCTCTGCAGTTCTCTGCTATCAGAGCCCCTGGTTCCGATTGCAAAGGTGGACACGCCCAACTGTTTGAGGGCAGAGGCTGGCGCATCCACACTGTCAAACGACCTGCCGCCATTCAGCAGAATCAGGAGCTGTGGAACGCCGTCCAGGCGCCTGCTTCCAGCAGAGGCCGTGAAGACGTTATCCCTCAAGTACTGCAGAGCGGCTCCAGTGTTGAGCGGTCGTCCGCCTTTGTGCCTCAAACCTCTGACGGTGTCAAGGATCTGGCTCTTTGTTGGATACGTGTTCAGGTAGAACTGGACAGCTGGGTCTCTGCTGTACTGAACCACTGACACGCGGTCTTTGTTGTCATCCACACTGAGTGTCTGCACTACTCTTTCAACAAAGTCTCGCATAGCTGGGAATCCAGTTCTAGTACCGTCAGAGCCATCCAGCAAGAACACAACATCCCTTCCTGGTGCTCCTCTCACCACTGGGGAGAAATAAGATGAGGGACATGATCAAAGTGTAGAGTCCACCTTTGGCGGCCTCAAGGTCGCTTGGCTAAAGGCTAGCCTTGAACGCTAGCGATCACTCTGATGCTGTGACAGCTGTGTTTACATAGCCAAGCTTGGCGAAACTCAAAGCACTGCGGCACACTTTGATGCAAATGGAACTGCAGTAAAACTCTGATCTGGGAATGTGAGAATGTGTCTACTTCTTACCGGTCACCGTTGGTGTCAAGGGCGTGGCCCTCACTACAACTTTGCTCAAGACAGTGGACAGCTGTTCCTGGACACTGGGGAGGTCGTTGAAGTCCGACACTGACAGAGCATACTCCGGTTCATACGATATCTTCTGCAGCTCTCCACTGTCAGAGCCCCTGGTGCCAATGCCCGTGACAAAGATGCCCTGCTGCTTGAGGGCAGAGGCTGGGCTGTCGACATTGTCAGAGGACCGTCCCCCGGTCAGCAGGATCAACATTTGTGGAACACCTTGCGTACGCCTGCTCCCTGAGGAGTTAGTAAAGACGTTGTCCCTGACATACTGGAGGGCGGCCCCGGTGTTCAGGGGTCTTCCTCCTCTGTGTCTGAGCCCTCTGATGGAATCAACAACATCCTCTTTTGTGTTGTATGTGTTCAGATAGAAATGGACCTCCGCGTCTCGGCTGTACTGCACCACAGAGACACGGTCCTTGTTGTCTCCCACATTCAGTTTCTCCACCTCTCGCTCAACAAACTCGCGCATGGCAGGGAAGCCATTCCTTGAGCCATCAGAACCATCCAGAGGAATACAATGTCCCTTTTGGCAGTGTCAGCTGAGTGAAACAAAGAAGATTGAAAACAATGAAAATATTTGCTAACAGCACGCTCGCGGCCTAACTGCATAGGCAGAAATGGTGAAGTCTAAACTCAACCTGCTTATGCTATTCTAAAGTGTCAGTCTGGCAGCTACTGCGACCTCTCATGTCGCACCTACGAAGCTACGCAGGTGTGCTACTCTGACTCGTCTTCGCAACTCCGCTCAAGACTACATCGTGCAAGCCCCTCGGGCCGGCCATCAGCCGTGCTTGACAACATACCAGGTGCAGTTGGTGCTCCTGGGAGGACGTCCGTTGCCACAGACTCCACCAAAGTCTGCAGTTGCTGTTGGACATCGGGGAGGTCAGTAAAGTCAGACACAGCCAGAGCACGACTTGGGTCCTGAGATATCCTCTGCAGTTCTCTGCTATCAGAGCCCCTGGTTCCGATTGCAAAGGTGGACACGCCCAACTGTTTGAGGGCAGAGGCTGGCGCATCCACACTGTCAAACGACCTGCCGCCATTCAGCAGAATCAGGAGCTGTGGAACGCCGTCCAGGCGCCTGCTTCCAGCAGAGGCCGTGAAGACGTTATCCCTCAAGTACTGCAGAGCGGCTCCAGTGTTGAGCGGTCGTCCGCCTTTGTGCCTCAAACCTCTGACGGTGTCAAGGATCTGGCTCTTTGTTGGATACGTGTTCAGGTAGAACTGGACAGCTGGGTCTCTGCTGTACTGAACCACTGACACGCGGTCTTTGTTGTCATCCACACTGAGTGTCTGCACTACTCTTTCAACAAAGTCTCGCATAGCTGGGAATCCAGTTCTAGTACCGTCAGAGCCATCCAGCAAGAACACAACATCCCTTCCTGGTGCTCCTCTCACCACTGGGGAGAAATAAGATGAGGGACATGATCAAAGTGTAGAGTCCACCTTTGGCGGCCTCAAGGTCGCTTGGACTAAAGGCTAGCCTTGAACGCTAGCGATCACTCTGATGCTGTGACAGCTGTGTTTACATAGCCAAGCTTGGCGAAACTCAAAGCACTGCGGCACACTTTGATGCAAATGGAACTGCAGTAAAACTCTGATCTGGGAATGTGAGAATGTGTCTACTTCTTACCGGTCACCGTTGGTGTCAAGGGCGTGGCCCTCACTACAACTTTGCTCAAGACAGTGGACAGCTGTTCCTGGACACTGGGGAGGTCGTTGAAGTCCGACACTGACAGAGCATACTCCGGTTCATACGATATCTTCTGCAGCTCTCCACTGTCAGAGCCCCTGGTGCCAATGCCCGTGACAAAGATGCCCTGCTGCTTGAGGGCAGAGGCTGGGCTGTCGACATTGTCAGAGGACCGTCCCCCGGTCAGCAGGATCAACATTTGTGGAACACCTTGCGTACGCCTGCTCCCTGAGGAGTTAGTAAAGACGTTGTCCCTGACATACTGGAGGGCGGCCCCGGTGTTCAGGGGTCTTCCTCCTCTGTGTCTGAGCCCTCTGATGGAATCAACAACATCCTCTTTTGTGTTGTATGTGTTCAGATAGAAATGGACCTCCGCGTCTCGGCTGTACTGCACCACAGAGACACGGTCCTTGTTGTCTCCCACATTCAGTTTCTCCACCTCTCGCTCAACAAACTCGCGCATGGCAGGGAAGCCATTCCTTGAGCCATCAGAACCATCCAGAGGAATACAATGTCCCTTTTGGCAGTGTCAGCTGAGTGAAACAAAGAAGATTGAAAACAATGAAAATATTTGCTAACAGCACGCTCGCGGCCTAACTGCATAGGCAGAAATGGTGAAGTCTAAACTCAACCTGCTTATGCTATTCTAAAGTGTCAGTCTGGCAGCTACTGCGACCTCTCATGTCGCACCTACGAAGCTACGCAGGTGTGCTACTCTGACTCGTCTTCGCAACTCCGCTCAAGACTACATCGTGCAAGCCCCTCGGGCCGGCCATCAGCCGTGCTTGACAACATACCAGGTGCAGTTGGTGCTCCTGGGAGGACGTCCGTTGCCACAGACTCCACCAAAGTCTGCAGTTGCTGTTGGACATCGGGGAGGTCAGTAAAGTCAGACACAGCCAGAGCACGACTTGGGTCCTGAGATATCCTCTGCAGTTCTCTGCTATCAGAGCCCCTGGTTCCGATTGCAAAGGTGGACACGCCCAACTGTTTGAGGGCAGAGGCTGGCGCATCCACACTGTCAAACGACCTGCCGCCATTCAGCAGAATCAGGAGCTGTGGAACGCCGTCCAGGCGCCTGCTTCCAGCAGAGGCCGTGAAGACGTTATCCCTCAAGTACTGCAGAGCGGCTCCAGTGTTGAGCGGTCGTCCGCCTTTGTGCCTCAAACCTCTGACGGTGTCAAGGATCTGGCTCTTTGTTGGATACGTGTTCAGGTAGAACTGGACAGCTGGGTCTCTGCTGTACTGAACCACTGACACGCGGTCTTTGTTGTCATCCACACTGAGTGTCTGCACTACTCTTTCAACAAAGTCTCGCATAGCTGGGAATCCAGTTCTAGTACCGTCAGAGCCATCCAGCAAGAACACAACATCCCTTCCTGGTGCTCCTCTCACCACTGGGGAGAAATAAGATGAGGGACATGATCAAAGTGTAGAGTCCACCTTTGGCGGCCTCAAGGTCGCTTGGCTAAAGGCTAGCCTTGAACGCTAGCGATCACTCTGATGCTGTGACAGCTGTGTTTACATAGCCAAGCTTGGCGAAACTCAAAGCACTGCGGCACACTTTGATGCAAATGGAACTGCAGTAAAACTCTGATCTGGGAATGTGAGAATGTGTCTACTTCTTACCGGTCACCGTTGGTGTCAAGGGCGTGGCCCTCACTACAACTTTGCTCAAGACAGTGGACAGCTGTTCCTGGACACTGGGGAGGTCGTTGAAGTCCGACACTGACAGAGCATACTCCGGTTCATACGATATCTTCTGCAGCTCTCCACTGTCAGAGCCCCTGGTGCCAATGCCCGTGACAAAGATGCCCTGCTGCTTGAGGGCAGAGGCTGGGCTGTCGACATTGTCAGAGGACCGTCCCCCGGTCAGCAGGATCAACATTTGTGGAACACCTTGCGTACGCCTGCTCCCTGAGGAGTTAGTAAAGACGTTGTCCCTGACATACTGGAGGGCGGCCCCGGTGTTCAGGGGTCTTCCTCCTCTGTGTCTGAGCCCTCTGATGGAATCAACAACATCCTCTTTTGTGTTGTATGTGTTCAGATAGAAATGGACCTCCGCGTCTCGGCTGTACTGCACCACAGAGACACGGTCCTTGTTGTCTCCCACATTCAGTTTCTCCACCTCTCGCTCAACAAACTCGCGCATGGCAGGGAAGCCATTCCTTGAGCCATCAGAACCATCCAGGAGGAATACAATGTCCCTTTTGGCAGTGTCAGCTGAGTGAAACAAAGAAGATTGAAAACAATGAAAATATTTGCTAACAGCACGCTCGCGGCCTAACTGCATAGGCAGAAATGGTGAAGTCTAAACTCAACCTGCTTATGCTATTGTAAAGTGTCAGTCTGGCAGCTACTGCGACCTCTCATGTCGCACCTACGAAGCTACGCAGGTGTGCTACTCTGACTCGTCTTCGCAACTCCGCTCAAGACTACATCGTGCAAGCCCCTCGGGCCGGCCATCAGCCGTGCTTGACAACATACCAGGTGCAGTTGGTGCTCCTGGGAGGACGTCCGTTGCCACAGACTCCACCAAAGTCTGCAGTTGCTGTTGGACATCGGGGAGGTCAGTAAAGTCAGACACAGCCAGAGCACGACTTGGGTCCTGAGATATCCTCTGCAGTTCTCTGCTATCAGAGCCCCTGGTTCCGATTGCAAAGGTGGACACGCCCAACTGTTTGAGGGCAGAGGCTGGCGCATCCACACTGTCAAACGACCTGCCGCCATTCAGCAGAATCAGGAGCTGTGGAACGCCGTCCAGGCGCCTGCTTCCAGCAGAGGCCGTGAAGACGTTATCCCTCAAGTACTGCAGAGCGGCTCCAGTGTTGAGCGGTCGTCCGCCTTTGTGCCTCAAACCTCTGACGGTGTCAAGGATCTGGCTCTTTGTTGGATACGTGTTCAGGTAGAACTGGACAGCTGGGTCTCTGCTGTACTGAACCACTGACACGCGGTCTTTGTTGTCATCCACACTGAGTGTCTGCACTACTCTTTCAACAAAGTCTCGCATAGCTGGGAATCCAGTTCTAGTACCGTCAGAGCCATCCAGCAAGAACACAACATCCCTTCCTGGTGCTCCTCTCACCACTGGGGAGAAATAAGATGAGGGACATGATCAAAGTGTAGAGTCCACCTTTGGCGGCCTCAAGGTCGCTTGACTAAAGGCTAGCCTTGAACGCTAGCGATCACTCTGATGCTGTGACAGCTGTGTTTACATAGCCAAGCTTGGCGAAACTCAAAGCACTGCGGCACACTTTGATGCAAATGGAACTGCAGTAAAACTCTGATCTGGGAATGTGAGAATGTGTCTACTTCTTACCGGTCACCGTTGGTGTCAAGGGCGTGGCCCTCACTACAACTTTGCTCAAGACAGTGGACAGCTGTTCCTGGACACTGGGGAGGTCGTTGAAGTCCGACACTGACAGAGCATACTCCGGTTCATACGATATCTTCTGCAGCTCTCCACTGTCAGAGCCCCTGGTGCCAATGCCCGTGACAAAGATGCCCTGCTGCTTGAGGGCAGAGGCTGGGCTGTCGACATTGTCAGAGGACCGTCCCCCGGTCAGCAGGATCAACATTTGTGGAACACCTTGCGTACGCCTGCTCCCTGAGGAGTTAGTAAAGACGTTGTCCCTGACATACTGGAGGGCGGCCCCGGTGTTCAGGGGTCTTCCTCCTCTGTGTCTGAGCCCTCTGATGGAATCAACAACATCCTCTTTTGTGTTGTATGTGTTCAGATAGAAATGGACCTCCGCGTCTCGGCTGTACTGCACCACAGAGACACGGTCCTTGTTGTCTCCCACATTCAGTTTCTCCACCTCTCGCTCAACAAACTCGCGCATGGCAGGGAAGCCATTCCTTGAGCCATCAGAACCATCCAGGAGGAATACAATGTCCCTTTTGGCAGTGTCAGCTGAGTGAAACAAAGAAGATTGAAAACAATGAAAATATTTGCTAACAGCACGCTCGCGGCCTAACTGCATAGGCAGAAATGGTGAAGTCTAAACTCAACCTGCTTATGCTATTCTAAAGTGTCAGTCTGGCAGCTACTGCGACCTCTCATGTCGCACCTACGAAGCTACGCAGGTGTGCTACTCTGACTCGTCTTCGCAACTCCGCTCAAGACTACATCGTGCAAGCCCCTCGGGCCGGCCATCAGCCGTGCTTGACAACATACCAGGTGCAGTTGGTGCTCCTGGGAGGACGTCCGTTGCCACAGACTCCACCAAAGTCTGCAGTTGCTGTTGGACATCGGGGAGGTCAGTAAAGTCAGACACAGCCAGAGCACGACTTGGGTCCTGAGATATCCTCTGCAGTTCTCTGCTATCAGAGCCCCTGGTTCCGATTGCAAAGGTGGACACGCCCAACTGTTTGAGGGCAGAGGCTGGCGCATCCACACTGTCAAACGACCTGCCGCCATTCAGCAGAATCAGGAGCTGTGGAACGCCGTCCAGGCGCCTGCTTCCAGCAGAGGCCGTGAAGACGTTATCCCTCAAGTACTGCAGAGCGGCTCCAGTGTTGAGCGGTCGTCCGCCTTTGTGCCTCAAACCTCTGACGGTGTCAAGGATCTGGCTCTTTGTTGGATACGTGTTCAGGTAGAACTGGACAGCTGGGTCTCTGCTGTACTGAACCACTGACACGCGGTCTTTGTTGTCATCCACACTGAGTGTCTGCACTACTCTTTCAACAAAGTCTCGCATAGCTGGGAATCCAGTTCTAGTACCGTCAGAGCCATCCAGCAAGAACACAACATCCCTTCCTGGTGCTCCTCTCACCACTGGGGAGAAATAAGATGAGGGACATGATCAAAGTGTAGAGTCCACCTTTGGCGGCCTCAAGGTCGCTTGACTAAAGGCTAGCCTTGAACGCTAGCGATCACTCTGATGCTGTGACAGCTGTGTTTACATAGCCAAGCTTGGCGAAACTCAAAGCACTGCGGCACACTTTGATGCAAATGGAACTGCAGTAAAACTCTGATCTGGGAATGTGAGAATGTGTCTACTTCTTACCGGTCACCGTTGGTGTCAAGGGCGTGGCCCTCACTACAACTTTGCTCAAGACAGTGGACAGCTGTTCCTGGACACTGGGGAGGTCGTTGAAGTCCGACACTGACAGAGCATACTCCGGTTCATACGATATCTTCTGCAGCTCTCCACTGTCAGAGCCCCTGGTGCCAATGCCCGTGACAAAGATGCCCTGCTGCTTGAGGGCAGAGGCTGGGCTGTCGACATTGTCAGAGGACCGTCCCCCGGTCAGCAGGATCAACATTTGTGGAACACCTTGCGTACGCCTGCTCCCTGAGGAGTTAGTAAAGACGTTGTCCCTGACATACTGGAGGGCGGCCCCGGTGTTCAGGGGTCTTCCTCCTCTGTGTCTGAGCCCTCTGATGGAATCAACAACATCCTCTTTTGTGTTGTATGTGTTCAGATAGAAATGGACCTCCGCGTCTCGGCTGTACTGCACCACAGAGACACGGTCCTTGTTGTCTCCCACATTCAGTTTCTCCACCTCTCGCTCAACAAACTCGCGCATGGCAGGGAAGCCATTCCTTGAGCCATCAGAACCATCCAGGAGGAATACAATGTCCCTTTTGGCAGTGTCAGCTGAGTGAAACAAAGAAGATTGAAAACAATGAAAATATTTGCTAACAGCACGCTCGCGGCCTAACTGCATAGGCAGAAATGGTGAAGTCTAAACTCAACCTGCTTATGCTATTCTAAAGTGTCAGTCTGGCAGCTACTGCGACCTCTCATGTCGCACCTACGAAGCTACGCAGGTGTGCTACTCTGACTCGTCTTCGCAACTCCGCTCAAGACTACATCGTGCAAGCCCCTCGGGCCGGCCATCAGCCGTGCTTGACAACATACCAGGTGCAGTTGGTGCTCCTGGGAGGACGTCCGTTGCCACAGACTCCACCAAAGTCTGCAGTTGCTGTTGGACATCGGGGAGGTCAGTAAAGTCAGACACAGCCAGAGCACGACTTGGGTCCTGAGATATCCTCTGCAGTTCTCTGCTATCAGAGCCCCTGGTTCCGATTGCAAAGGTGGACACGCCCAACTGTTTGAGGGCAGAGGCTGGCGCATCCACACTGTCAAACGACCTGCCGCCATTCAGCAGAATCAGGAGCTGTGGAACGCCGTCCAGGCGCCTGCTTCCAGCAGAGGCCGTGAAGACGTTATCCCTCAAGTACTGCAGAGCGGCTCCAGTGTTGAGCGGTCGTCCGCCTTTGTGCCTCAAACCTCTGACGGTGTCAAGGATCTGGCTCTTTGTTGGATACGTGTTCAGGTAGAACTGGACAGCTGGGTCTCTGCTGTACTGAACCACTGACACGCGGTCTTTGTTGTCATCCACACTGAGTGTCTGCACTACTCTTTCAACAAAGTCTCGCATAGCTGGGAATCCAGTTCTAGTACCGTCAGAGCCATCCAGCAAGAACACAACATCCCTTCCTGGTGCTCCTCTCACCACTGGGGAGAAATAAGATGAGGGACATGATCAAAGTGTAGAGTCCACCTTTGGCGGCCTCAAGGTCGCTTGACTAAAGGCTAGCCTTGAACGCTAGCGATCACTCTGATGCTGTGACAGCTGTGTTTACATAGCCAAGCTTGGCGAAACTCAAAGCACTGCGGCACACTTTGATGCAAATGGAACTGCAGTAAAACTCTGATCTGGGAATGTGAGAATGTGTCTACTTCTTACCGGTCACCGTTGGTGTCAAGGGCGTGGCCCTCACTACAACTTTGCTCAAGACAGTGGACAGCTGTTCCTGGACACTGGGGAGGTCGTTGAAGTCCGACACTGACAGAGCATACTCCGGTTCATACGATATCTTCTGCAGCTCTCCACTGTCAGAGCCCCTGGTGCCAATGCCCGTGACAAAGATGCCCTGCTGCTTGAGGGCAGAGGCTGGGCTGTCGACATTGTCAGAGGACCGTCCCCCGGTCAGCAGGATCAACATTTGTGGAACACCTTGCGTACGCCTGCTCCCTGAGGAGTTAGTAAAGACGTTGTCCCTGACATACTGGAGGGCGGCCCCGGTGTTCAGGGGTCTTCCTCCTCTGTGTCTGAGCCCTCTGATGGAATCAACAACATCCTCTTTTGTGTTGTATGTGTTCAGATAGAAATGGACCTCCGCGTCTCGGCTGTACTGCACCACAGAGACACGGTCCTTGTTGTCTCCCACATTCAGTTTCTCCACCTCTCGCTCAACAAACTCGCGCATGGCAGGGAAGCCATTCCTTGAGCCATCAGAACCATCCAGGAGGAATACAATGTCCCTTTTGGCAGTGTCAGCTGAGTGAAACAAAGAAGATTGAAAACAATGAAAATATTTGCTAACAGCACGCTCGCGGCCTAACTGCATAGGCAGAAATGGTGAAGTCTAAACTCAACCTGCTTATGCTATTCTAAAGTGTCAGTCTGGCAGCTACTGCGACCTCTCATGTCGCACCTACGAAGCTACGCAGGTGTGCTACTCTGACTCGTCTTCGCAACTCCGCTCAAGACTACATCGTGCAAGCCCCTCGGGCCGGCCATCAGCCGTGCTTGACAACATACCAGGTGCAGTTGGTGCTCCTGGGAGGACGTCCGTTGCCACAGACTCCACCAAAGTCTGCAGTTGCTGTTGGACATCGGGGAGGTCAGTAAAGTCAGACACAGCCAGAGCACGACTTGGGTCCTGAGATATCCTCTGCAGTTCTCTGCTATCAGAGCCCCTGGTTCCGATTGCAAAGGTGGACACGCCCAACTGTTTGAGGGCAGAGGCTGGCGCATCCACACTGTCAAACGACCTGCCGCCATTCAGCAGAATCAGGAGCTGTGGAACGCCGTCCAGGCGCCTGCTTCCAGCAGAGGCCGTGAAGACGTTATCCCTCAAGTACTGCAGAGCGGCTCCAGTGTTGAGCGGTCGTCCGCCTTTGTGCCTCAAACCTCTGACGGTGTCAAGGATCTGGCTCTTTGTTGGATACGTGTTCAGGTAGAACTGGACAGCTGGGTCTCTGCTGTACTGAACCACTGACACGCGGTCTTTGTTGTCATCCACACTGAGTGTCTGCACTACTCTTTCAACAAAGTCTCGCATAGCTGGGAATCCAGTTCTAGTACCGTCAGAGCCATCCAGCAAGAACACAACATCCCTTCCTGGTGCTCCTCTCACCACTGGGGAGAAATAAGATGAGGGACATGATCAAAGTGTAGAGTCCACCTTTGGCGGCCTCAAGGTCGCTTGGCTAAAGGCTAGCCTTGAACGCTAGCGATCACTCTGATGCTGTGACAGCTGTGTTTACATAGCCAAGCTTGGCGAAACTCAAAGCACTGCGGCACACTTTGATGCAAATGGAACTGCAGTAAAACTCTGATCTGGGAATGTGAGAATGTGTCTACTTCTTACCGGTCACCGTTGGTGTCAAGGGCGTGGCCCTCACTACAACTTTGCTCAAGACAGTGGACAGCTGTTCCTGGACACTGGGGAGGTCGTTGAAGTCCGACACTGACAGAGCATACTCCGGTTCATACGATATCTTCTGCAGCTCTCCACTGTCAGAGCCCCTGGTGCCAATGCCCGTGACAAAGATGCCCTGCTGCTTGAGGGCAGAGGCTGGGCTGTCGACATTGTCAGAGGACCGTCCCCCGGTCAGCAGGATCAACATTTGTGGAACACCTTGCGTACGCCTGCTCCCTGAGGAGTTAGTAAAGACGTTGTCCCTGACATACTGGAGGGCGGCCCCGGTGTTCAGGGGTCTTCCTCCTCTGTGTCTGAGCCCTCTGATGGAATCAACAACATCCTCTTTTGTGTTGTATGTGTTCAGATAGAAATGGACCTCCGCGTCTCGGCTGTACTGCACCACAGAGACACGGTCCTTGTTGTCTCCCACATTCAGTTTCTCCACCTCTCGCTCAACAAACTCGCGCATGGCAGGGAAGCCATTCCTTGAGCCATCAGAACCATCCAGAAGGAATACAATGTCCCTTTTGGCAGTGTCAGCTGAGTGAAACAAAGAAGATTGAAAACAATGAAAATATTTGCTAACAGCACGCTCGCGGCCTAACTGCATAGGCAGAAATGGTGAAGTCTAAACTCAACCTGCTTATGCTATTCTAAAGTGTCAGTCTGGCAGCTACTGCGACCTCTCATGTCGCACCTACGAAGCTACGCAGGTGTGCTACTCTGACTCGTCTTCGCAACTCCGCTCAAGACTACATCGTGCAAGCCCCTCGGGCCGGCCATCAGCCGTGCTTGACAACATACCAGGTGCAGTTGGTGCTCCTGGGAGGACGTCCGTTGCCACAGACTCCACCAAAGTCTGCAGTTGCTGTTGGACATCGGGGAGGTCAGTAAAGTCAGACACAGCCAGAGCACGACTTGGGTCCTGAGATATCCTCTGCAGTTCTCTGCTATCAGAGCCCCTGGTTCCGATTGCAAAGGTGGACACGCCCAACTGTTTGAGGGCAGAGGCTGGCGCATCCACACTGTCAAACGACCTGCCGCCATTCAGCAGAATCAGGAGCTGTGGAACGCCGTCCAGGCGCCTGCTTCCAGCAGAGGCCGTGAAGACGTTATCCCTCAAGTACTGCAGAGCGGCTCCAGTGTTGAGCGGTCGTCCGCCTTTGTGCCTCAAACCTCTGACGGTGTCAAGGATCTGGCTCTTTGTTGGATACGTGTTCAGGTAGAACTGGACAGCTGGGTCTCTGCTGTACTGAACCACTGACACGCGGTCTTTGTTGTCATCCACACTGAGTGTCTGCACTACTCTTTCAACAAAGTCTCGCATAGCTGGGAATCCAGTTCTAGTACCGTCAGAGCCATCCAGCAAGAACACAACATCCCTTCCTGGTGCTCCTCTCACCACTGGGGAGAAATAAGATGAGGGACATGATCAAAGTGTAGAGTCCACCTTTGGCGGCCTCAAGGTCGCTTGGCTAAAGGCTAGCCTTGAACGCTAGCGATCACTCTGATGCTGTGACAGCTGTGTTTACATAGCCAAGCTTGGCGAAACTCAAAGCACTGCGGCACACTTTGATGCAAATGGAACTGCAGTAAAACTCTGATCTGGGAATGTGAGAATGTGTCTACTTCTTACCGGTCACCGTTGGTGTCAAGGGCGTGGCCCTCACTACAACTTTGCTCAAGACAGTGGACAGCTGTTCCTGGACACTGGGGAGGTCGTTGAAGTCCGACACTGACAGAGCATACTCCGGTTCATACGATATCTTCTGCAGCTCTCCACTGTCAGAGCCCCTGGTGCCAATGCCCGTGACAAAGATGCCCTGCTGCTTGAGGGCAGAGGCTGGGCTGTCGACATTGTCAGAGGACCGTCCCCCGGTCAGCAGGATCAACATTTGTGGAACACCTTGCGTACGCCTGCTCCCTGAGGAGTTAGTAAAGACGTTGTCCCTGACATACTGGAGGGCGGCCCCGGTGTTCAGGGGTCTTCCTCCTCTGTGTCTGAGCCCTCTGATGGAATCAACAACATCCTCTTTTGTGTTGTATGTGTTCAGATAGAAATGGACCTCCGCGTCTCGGCTGTACTGCACCACAGAGACACGGTCCTTGTTGTCTCCCACATTCAGTTTCTCCACCTCTCGCTCAACAAACTCGCGCATGGCAGGGAAGCCATTCCTTGAGCCATCAGAACCATCCAGGAGGAATACAATGTCCCTTTTGGCAGTGTCAGCTGAGTGAAACAAAGAAGATTGAAAACAATGAAAATATTTGCTAACAGCACGCTCGCGGCCTAACTGCATAGGCAGAAATGGTGAAGTCTAAACTCAACCTGCTTATGCTATTCTAAAGTGTCAGTCTGGCAGCTACTGCGACCTCTCATGTCGCACCTACGAAGCTACGCAGGTGTGCTACTCTGACTCGTCTTCGCAACTCCGCTCAAGACTACATCGTGCAAGCCCCTCGGGCCGGCCATCAGCCGTGCTTGACAACATACCAGGTGCAGTTGGTGCTCCTGGGAGGACGTCCGTTGCCACAGACTCCACCAAAGTCTGCAGTTGCTGTTGGACATCGGGGAGGTCAGTAAAGTCAGACACAGCCAGAGCACGACTTGGGTCCTGAGATATCCTCTGCAGTTCTCTGCTATCAGAGCCCCTGGTTCCGATTGCAAAGGTGGACACGCCCAACTGTTTGAGGGCAGAGGCTGGCGCATCCACACTGTCAAACGACCTGCCGCCATTCAGCAGAATCAGGAGCTGTGGAACGCCGTCCAGGCGCCTGCTTCCAGCAGAGGCCGTGAAGACGTTATCCCTCAAGTACTGCAGAGCGGCTCCAGTGTTGAGCGGTCGTCCGCCTTTGTGCCTCAAACCTCTGACGGTGTCAAGGATCTGGCTCTTTGTTGGATACGTGTTCAGGTAGAACTGGACAGCTGGGTCTCTGCTGTACTGAACCACTGACACGCGGTCTTTGTTGTCATCCACACTGAGTGTCTGCACTACTCTTTCAACAAAGTCTCGCATAGCTGGGAATCCAGTTCTAGTACCGTCAGAGCCATCCAGCAAGAACACAACATCCCTTCCTGGTGCTCCTCTCACCACTGGGGAGAAATAAGATGAGGGACATGATCAAAGTGTAGAGTCCACCTTTGGCGGCCTCAAGGTCGCTTGGCTAAAGGCTAGCCTTGAACGCTAGCGATCACTCTGATGCTGTGACAGCTGTGTTTACATAGCCAAGCTTGGCGAAACTCAAAGCACTGCGGCACACTTTGATGCAAATGGAACTGCAGTAAAACTCTGATCTGGGAATGTGAGAATGTGTCTACTTCTTACCGGTCACCGTTGGTGTCAAGGGCGTGGCCCTCACTACAACTTTGCTCAAGACAGTGGACAGCTGTTCCTGGACACTGGGGAGGTCGTTGAAGTCCGACACTGACAGAGCATACTCCGGTTCATACGATATCTTCTGCAGCTCTCCACTGTCAGAGCCCCTGGTGCCAATGCCCGTGACAAAGATGCCCTGCTGCTTGAGGGCAGAGGCTGGGCTGTCGACATTGTCAGAGGACCGTCCCCCGGTCAGCAGGATCAACATTTGTGGAACACCTTGCGTACGCCTGCTCCCTGAGGAGTTAGTAAAGACGTTGTCCCTGACATACTGGAGGGCGGCCCCGGTGTTCAGGGGTCTTCCTCCTCTGTGTCTGAGCCCTCTGATGGAATCAACAACATCCTCTTTTGTGTTGTATGTGTTCAGATAGAAATGGACCTCCGCGTCTCGGCTGTACTGCACCACAGAGACACGGTCCTTGTTGTCTCCCACATTCAGTTTCTCCACCTCTCGCTCAACAAACTCGCGCATGGCAGGGAAGCCATTCCTTGAGCCATCAGAACCATCCAGGAGGAATACAATGTCCCTTTTGGCAGTGTCAGCTGAGTGAAACAAAGAAGATTGAAAACAATGAAAATATTTGCTAACAGCACGCTCGCGGCCTAACTGCATAGGCAGAAATGGTGAAGTCTAAACTCAACCTGCTTATGCTATTCTAAAGTGTCAGTCTGGCAGCTACTGCGACCTCTCATGTCGCACCTACGAAGCTACGCAGGTGTGCTACTCTGACTCGTCTTCGCAACTCCGCTCAAGACTACATCGTGCAAGCCCCTCGGGCCGGCCATCAGCCGTGCTTGACAACATACCAGGTGCAGTTGGTGCTCCTGGGAGGACGTCCGTTGCCACAGACTCCACCAAAGTCTGCAGTTGCTGTTGGACATCGGGGAGGTCAGTAAAGTCAGACACAGCCAGAGCACGACTTGGGTCCTGAGATATCCTCTGCAGTTCTCTGCTATCAGAGCCCCTGGTTCCGATTGCAAAGGTGGACACGCCCAACTGTTTGAGGGCAGAGGCTGGCGCATCCACACTGTCAAACGACCTGCCGCCATTCAGCAGAATCAGGAGCTGTGGAACGCCGTCCAGGCGCCTGCTTCCAGCAGAGGCCGTGAAGACGTTATCCCTCAAGTACTGCAGAGCGGCTCCAGTGTTGAGCGGTCGTCCGCCTTTGTGCCTCAAACCTCTGACGGTGTCAAGGATCTGGCTCTTTGTTGGATACGTGTTCAGGTAGAACTGGACAGCTGGGTCTCTGCTGTACTGAACCACTGACACGCGGTCTTTGTTGTCATCCACACTGAGTGTCTGCACTACTCTTTCAACAAAGTCTCGCATAGCTGGGAATCCAGTTCTAGTACCGTCAGAGCCATCCAGCAAGAACACAACATCCCTTCCTGGTGCTCCTCTCACCACTGGGGAGAAATAAGATGAGGGACATGATCAAAGTGTAGAGTCCACCTTTGGCGGCCTCAAGGTCGCTTGGCTAAAGGCTAGCCTTGAACGCTAGCGATCACTCTGATGCTGTGACAGCTGTGTTTACATAGCCAAGCTTGGCGAAACTCAAAGCACTGCGGCACACTTTGATGCAAATGGAACTGCAGTAAAACTCTGATCTGGGAATGTGAGAATGTGTCTACTTCTTACCGGTCACCGTTGGTGTCAAGGGCGTGGCCCTCACTACAACTTTGCTCAAGACAGTGGACAGCTGTTCCTGGACACTGGGGAGGTCGTTGAAGTCCGACACTGACAGAGCATACTCCGGTTCATACGATATCTTCTGCAGCTCTCCACTGTCAGAGCCCCTGGTGCCAATGCCCGTGACAAAGATGCCCTGCTGCTTGAGGGCAGAGGCTGGGCTGTCGACATTGTCAGAGGACCGTCCCCCGGTCAGCAGGATCAACATTTGTGGAACACCTTGCGTACGCCTGCTCCCTGAGGAGTTAGTAAAGACGTTGTCCCTGACATACTGGAGGGCGGCCCCGGTGTTCAGGGGTCTTCCTCCTCTGTGTCTGAGCCCTCTGATGGAATCAACAACATCCTCTTTTGTGTTGTATGTGTTCAGATAGAAATGGACCTCCGCGTCTCGGCTGTACTGCACCACAGAGACACGGTCCTTGTTGTCTCCCACATTCAGTTTCTCCACCTCTCGCTCAACAAACTCGCGCATGGCAGGGAAGCCATTCCTTGAGCCATCAGAACCATCCAGGAGGAATACAATGTCCCTTTTGGCAGTGTCAGCTGAGTGAAACAAAGAAGATTGAAAACAATGAAAATATTTGCTAACAGCACGCTCGCGGCCTAACTGCATAGGCAGAAATGGTGAAGTCTAAACTCAACCTGCTTATGCTATTGTAAAGTGTCAGTCTGGCAGCTACTGCGACCTCTCATGTCGCACCTACGAAGCTACGCAGGTGTGCTACTCTGACTCGTCTTCGCAACTCCGCTCAAGACTACATCGTGCAAGCCCCTCGGGCCGGCCATCAGCCGTGCTTGACAA
This sequence comes from Salarias fasciatus, assembly GCF_902148845.1. NCBI lineage: Eukaryota > Metazoa > Chordata > Actinopteri > Blenniiformes > Blenniidae > Salarias > Salarias fasciatus. The sequence continues at coordinate 10,211,536 of NC_043760.1, forward strand.
CATACCAGGTGCAGTTGGTGCTCCTGGGAGGACGTCCGTTGCCACAGACTCCACCAAAGTCTGCAGTTGCTGTTGGACATCGGGGAGGTCAGTAAAGTCAGACACAGCCAGAGCACGACTTGGGTCCTGAGATATCCTCTGCAGTTCTCTGCTATCAGAGCCCCTGGTTCCGATTGCAAAGGTGGACACGCCCAACTGTTTGAGGGCAGAGGCTGGCGCATCCACACTGTCAAACGACCTGCCGCCATTCAGCAGAATCAGGAGCTGTGGAACGCCGTCCAGGCGCCTGCTTCCAGCAGAGGCCGTGAAGACGTTATCCCTCAAGTACTGCAGAGCGGCTCCAGTGTTGAGCGGTCGTCCGCCTTTGTGCCTCAAACCTCTGACGGTGTCAAGGATCTGGCTCTTTGTTGGATACGTGTTCAGGTAGAACTGGACAGCTGGGTCTCTGCTGTACTGAACCACTGACACGCGGTCTTTGTTGTCATCCACACTGAGTGTCTGCACTACTCTTTCAACAAAGTCTCGCATAGCTGGGAATCCAGTTCTAGTACCGTCAGAGCCATCCAGCAAGAACACAACATCCCTTCCTGGTGCTCCTCTCACCACTGGGGAGAAATAAGATGAGGGACATGATCAAAGTGTAGAGTCCACCTTTGGCGGCCTCAAGGTCGCTTGGCTAAAGGCTAGCCTTGAACGCTAGCGATCACTCTGATGCTGTGACAGCTGTGTTTACATAGCCAAGCTTGGCGAAACTCAAAGCACTGCGGCACACTTTGATGCAAATGGAACTGCAGTAAAACTCTGATCTGGGAATGTGAGAATGTGTCTACTTCTTACCGGTCACCGTTGGTGTCAAGGGCGTGGCCCTCACTACAACTTTGCTCAAGACAGTGGACAGCTGTTCCTGGACACTGGGGAGGTCGTTGAAGTCCGACACTGACAGAGCATACTCCGGTTCATACGATATCTTCTGCAGCTCTCCACTGTCAGAGCCCCTGGTGCCAATGCCCGTGACAAAGATGCCCTGCTGCTTGAGGGCAGAGGCTGGGCTGTCGACATTGTCAGAGGACCGTCCCCCGGTCAGCAGGATCAACATTTGTGGAACACCTTGCGTACGCCTGCTCCCTGAGGAGTTAGTAAAGACGTTGTCCCTGACATACTGGAGGGCGGCCCCGGTGTTCAGGGGTCTTCCTCCTCTGTGTCTGAGCCCTCTGATGGAATCAACAACATCCTCTTTTGTGTTGTATGTGTTCAGATAGAAATGGACCTCCGCGTCTCGGCTGTACTGCACCACAGAGACACGGTCCTTGTTGTCTCCCACATTCAGTTTCTCCACCTCTCGCTCAACAAACTCGCGCATGGCAGGGAAGCCATTCCTTGAGCCATCAGAACCATCCAGGAGGAATACAATGTCCCTTTTGGCAGTGTCAGCTGAGTGAAACAAAGAAGATTGAAAACAATGAAAATATTTGCTAACAGCACGCTCGCGGCCTAACTGCATAGGCAGAAATGGTGAAGTCTAAACTCAACCTGCTTATGCTATTCTAAAGTGTCAGTCTGGCAGCTACTGCGACCTCTCATGTCGCACCTACGAAGCTACGCAGGTGTGCTACTCTGACTCGTCTTCGCAACTCCGCTCAAGACTACATCGTGCAAGCCCCTCGGGCCGGCCATCAGCCGTGCTTGACAACATACCAGGTGCAGTTGGTGCTCCTGGGAGGACGTCCGTTGCCACAGACTCCACCAAAGTCTGCAGTTGCTGTTGGACATCGGGGAGGTCAGTAAAGTCAGACACAGCCAGAGCACGACTTGGGTCCTGAGATATCCTCTGCAGTTCTCTGCTATCAGAGCCCCTGGTTCCGATTGCAAAGGTGGACACGCCCAACTGTTTGAGGGCAGAGGCTGGCGCATCCACACTGTCAAACGACCTGCCGCCATTCAGCAGAATCAGGAGCTGTGGAACGCCGTCCAGGCGCCTGCTTCCAGCAGAGGCCGTGAAGACGTTATCCCTCAAGTACTGCAGAGCGGCTCCAGTGTTGAGCGGTCGTCCGCCTTTGTGCCTCAAACCTCTGACGGTGTCAAGGATCTGGCTCTTTGTTGGATACGTGTTCAGGTAGAACTGGACAGCTGGGTCTCTGCTGTACTGAACCACTGACACGCGGTCTTTGTTGTCATCCACACTGAGTGTCTGCACTACTCTTTCAACAAAGTCTCGCATAGCTGGGAATCCAGTTCTAGTACCGTCAGAGCCATCCAGCAAGAACACAACATCCCTTCCTGGTGCTCCTCTCACCACTGGGGAGAAATAAGATGAGGGACATGATCAAAGTGTAGAGTCCACCTTTGGCGGCCTCAAGGTCGCTTGGCTAAAGGCTAGCCTTGAACGCTAGCGATCACTCTGATGCTGTGACAGCTGTGTTTACATAGCCAAGCTTGGCGAAACTCAAAGCACTGCGGCACACTTTGATGCAAATGGAACTGCAGTAAAACTCTGATCTGGGAATGTGAGAATGTGTCTACTTCTTACCGGTCACCGTTGGTGTCATGGGCTTTGCCATATGTAACTGGATGTAGAGTCAGTCTTGTATCTATTGGTTAAAGTGGAAAATTTGCCTGACATTTCATTTCAATCCAATTTTGACGACGATGATGACACCAACACTATCATGTGTTAATATTTACATCAGTATCACTTATCATTACTTCTGGCCACTGTTCTAGCCACTGTTTTAAATATGTTCATGCTAATGTTTTTGAAATACATGTATTGATTTACTTGTTCCACAGACTGCATTTCACATTGAAGATACTTTTGCTTTCAATATCATAAAATTAATTCTTTTTTAAAAGGCAAAATAGTTTGCTTTGACCATCTTTATTGAAATCCCTGGCACTTATAAATTTGAAAATAAGTTTTGTTAATTTATTGCTTTGATTTTCAGTTGGGGTTTTGTTGAGAAATGTTCATGTGGTTGATGTTGCTGTCATGCTTTGGTACAATTCTTTTGTTTCGATCATTCAGTTTATTTGCAATGATTCTTACCTTCCCTTGTTTCCTCATCAACTCCAATGTCACTGAGCTGACTCCTCAAACTCTGTTCAATAAGAGGAAGGCTTGCAAAGTCAGGAACTATGTGAATATAATTTGGGTCTGAAGAAATTGCTTGCATTTCAGCTGAATTTGATGATCTTGACCCAACTGCAAATGCAACAACTCCTGCAGCTTTGAGCATACTTGCAGGTCCCCGTGGAGAATCCCTTGATCGTCCCCCGGCCAACACAACAAGTATTTGCTTGGTACTGTCTCGAGGTCGACCTCCAGCATTTGAAACAAAGACATTATCCTTTACAAACTGGAGAGCTTTTCCAATGTAATGAGGCCTTCCCCCTTTTGGTTTGAGGCTGGCAATGTGCTTTAGAACATCGGCCTTTGTGGTATAAGCATCCAGACTGAAACTGAGTTCAGGATTGTTGCTGTACTGTACAACAGCAACTTGATCTTTTCTTTCATCCAGGTCAAAGCTCTCAGTTGTTTTCACCAGAAATTCACGTATAGCATTAAATCTAGTCCTTACATCATCAGAACCATCAATGAGAAATACAATGTCTCTGTTGACACTGGATTTTGGACCTGAAAAGTTCAACAATTACATACATTTTGTTAGGGATCAAATCATTCTGAAATTGGTCTATTCGATGAAATACATATCATTGATAAACTAATTGAGTCTTCCTGTGCACTCACCTACAGCAGGCCTGCTTGTGCTTTTAAGAGAGGCAATAACTGAAAGCAACTGTTGTCTCACCACAGGAAAGTCAGAAGTCTCCTTCATGAAATATTCTGCTCTAGGTGCCACTTGCTCCATTTCTAGCCTGTCTGCTTTATTTATTCCAATACCAAAAATAACAGTTCCATCACTTCTCAGCCTTTCCACTGGACCCGTAACATCATCTTCTGACTTTCTGCCACTTAAGACGATCAGGATCTGTGGAACTCCCTGCTGGGCTCTGCTTCCAGATGATGGAGTGAAGACGGTGTCTTTCACATATTCAATGGCAACACCAGTATTGGTAATCAATCCTCCTTTTAGCTGTACATTGCTCAGATGTGTTAAGATGTCATCTTTCTGTGAGTATTTGTTGAGGAAAAACTCAGTGGTGGGTTCTGTGCCATACTGGATCAAAGCAACTTGCATTCTTTGGGGTCCAATTTCAATCTGTTTCACAAACTCCCTAACAAACTCCAGAATTTGCAGTTCACTTGATCGCATATCATTGGATCCATCAAGGAGAAACACAATATCTGCACTCTGGACATTTGCAAATGATGATGTGTCTGAAATGGATACAAAAACATGTTGAATCAAATCAACACCTTAACACTGACATTCACAGCAGACTTAATCATTTTCAAATCGTGCCATTTTCAAGTGTCTTACCAACACCAGTTGAAAAGTCGGTCGATTCTTGAGTGCCCCTCAGCATGGCCTCTACAGATGGATGGATGCCTTTCAGACCATTATAGTCGGGCACGTAGAAGTATTGTGCTGGTGTATAAGATATTGTTTGCATTTCCAAAGTGTCAGCATTCTTTGTTCCAATACTGAAAGTTTTAATTCCATTTTCTTTCAGTGACTGGGCTGGTCCTCTGACATCATCTCCTGACCTCCCACCACTAAAAACATACAGGTACTGAGGCACAGAGTCAGCATGTCTGCCTCCAACTGAAGCAGCGAAAACACTGTCTCGGACAAACTCCAGTGCTCTCCCAATGTTCAGAGGTCGTCCTAACTTATGTCTCATCGTCCGAATGGAACTGAGCACATCACTCTTGGATGAATAGGAATTTAAGTAGAAATTAGGAGTGACATCACGGCTGTACTGAACAACAGCTACTTGATCGTTATTATTGCCAACATTTAAATTTTCAATGACATTTTCCAGAAAACTTCGTATTTCTTCAAAGCCATTTCGTGAGTCATATGATCCATCAATAAGAAATACTATGTCACTTTTCTCAGATGCTGAAACAAAGAGAAAGGAGAAAAACAAACAGTCTAAAAGTTATATGCAAGATACAAGAAAGACAGTTTTCATAAATATGTTGTTTTACCCTGGTCACGTAAAAAAAAAAAAAACAAAAAAAAAACAAAAACACATCTTACCAGGGCCAGCTGTGGGACCAGTTTCCTCCACATGGTGCGAAGCCCCTCTCACTATAGACAACACAGCTTCCTTAGTAGAAGGAAGTTCTTGATAATCATCAACTGAGAATGCATAGTTTGGTTCATGGGATATTGTCTGTAGCTCAAGGGTGTCAGCGTCTCTTGTACCAATCACAACCGGAATGACACCAGTTTCCTTCAGTCTTCTAACTGGGTCTCTTATGTCATCTGCAGATCGCCCACCACTCAGTAGAATGAGTATCTGTGGAACTCCCTCCAGGACTCTGCTTCCAGATTCAGGTGTAATCACCTGTTCCCTCACATACTGGAGAGCAGCTCCGATGTTGTGAGGAGAGCCTCCTTTGTGAGTGAGACCTCTCACAGCTTCAAGAACGTCACTCGCTGTTTTATACTGTTTCAAGTTGAAATCCGTTTCTGCTGTGTTGCTGTATTGGACCACAGCCACATGGTCTTTGTTTTCATCAATGTTTAGGTCTGTCACAATTCTCTGTACAAAGTCTATAATATCTGGGAAACTTCGCTGAGAATTATCAGTGCCATCAAGCAAAATAATAACGTCTCTTCCACTGGAATCTGTAATTACACAATATTTTGGAAAAAAATTGATCAGTCATTAAACTTTGAGATTATTTCAGCATATAAATTATTGATGCAATCAGCCAAAACAGCATAAAGGACAGGTAGTGACCAACAAAAACATATCACCATAATCATAATCATGATGTCTTTATGGGACTAAAAGAGAATAAAATGCCCAAACATTCATGTTTACAACAGACTTTTCAATGTTACTAGCCACTAGCAGGCACTGACCTTTTAGTCCAAAATCTAATATGTCTGTGGATTTGTGGATATCTATTTCACGAGTAAGAGTGCCACTGTTTGGGTTCCATCTAACATTTATCTCTTCTTTAAATGAGTAATTTGTTGTTCCCAGTAATGTAATAAACATGCATCAAGTTATCCACCAAGCACAACCTTTCTTTTGCAATCTTACCAGATGATGTTGATTTGACAGAAGGGATTTCATTCTTGATAGTAGAGATTATTTGTTGCTCAATGCCTTGCAGATCACTAGAATCTGCTAGATAGACAGCATGGTTGGCATCTGGTGAGATAGACTGAATCTCAAGGGGGTCTGCATTCTTTATTCCCACCACAAAAGGCTTCACCCCTATTCTTTTCAAGTTTTCTGCAGCACTGTCGATATCATCACTGGACCGTCCACCAGTTAACAGTACCAAAGTCTGAGGGACACCTTCGTGGCGTCTACTTCCAGATGAAGCTGTGAACACATTATCCACAACGTATTGGAGAGCCGCGCCAGTGTTAGGGGGTCCACCTCCTTTAGGTCTCATACGTTGCACATTTTCAACAACATCCCGATTTGTTTGGTAGGTGTTTAGAAAGAATTCAGGAGAAGGTTCCCGGTTGTACTGCACCACTGAAACATGATCATTGTTCTCATCCACATTGAGTTTCCCAACTATTCTCTCAACAAAGTCACGCACTACTGGAAGGTCATTCTGCATGTCATCAGACAAGTCCAGTAAAAACACAATGTCATGTCGAATGGAATCACTTTGACCTGTGGAACCTTGACAAACAAGAGGAAGTTCTTGTTAGATGTATAGATGAAAACATAGTTTGATCGATCATTAGATGGAAAGCCTTACCTAAAACATTCTCTGTCTTTATTGTTAATTCCTGCCGAGGCACCCTCTTCACAAATGATACAAGTTGTTGATTGATACTTCCGGTATTAGCAAACTGAGATACGGAGAAGGCATATGAAGGGTTATGAGCAATCATCTGAAGCTCAAGTATGTCAGAATTTCTTGTACCAACACAGAATGGCACAACTTTTTCTCGTTTTAGTGCAGCAGCGGCATTTGTGACATCATCCTGAGATCTTCCCCCACTCAACAGAATCAATATCTGGGGGACCCCTTCTTGATGCCGACTTCCTGAGGACTGAGTGAAAGCATTGTTCCTCACATAGTCGAGAGCTGCACCAGTGTTGCGGGGTCTGCCTCCTTTGTGATCCAACTGTTGGACTGCATTTAGAATATCGTTTTTCTCCATGTAGGTGATCAGACTGAAATGTGTCTGCGGATCTCTGCTGTACTGAACCACAGAAATGCGATCTTTGGTTTCACCAACATTTAGCATTTCAACAACTTCTTGAACAGATTTTTTCATTGCTGGAAAGTCTTTCTGTGTGTCATCTGACCCATCCAATAGAAACACAATGTCTCGTTGAGAGGACTCTAATTCAACTAGAAAGGAATGTGAAAAGAATTTCATGAGTCAGACATAATAAATAAGCTAAAATTAAGTTTGATGCAAAGATCATATATTGCACAGTTGGCAAAGCCATTAGAGCAGGCAGTGACATTCAAAATTTAGAGACAACAAGCTGTTAAATGCCATATCGTTGGCATTTGTGGGGGTGGGAGGGTGAGGGGGTGGAATAGATGAAGAAACCTTCTAAAAACTACAAGATGCATATCGGTCTTTCATAAAAAAGATAGAGGAAGCCACTGCTTAACAACTTAGACAATGATGAGATTATCATTGGCTCAAGTAAGAGCTTGAGAAATTGTAGAGAAGCTCTCTGAAGGAAAAGGATAAAAAGAATGAGAGCCACAAGAAATGACGTAACCAGGAAGTTGCGTCTCGCCAGTGAAGGCTGTATGGACCATGAAACTGATCGGCTACCATTCTTAGAAGTCGATGCAATTTCATTAGAATTCACAATATTGAAAACGAGATGTTCAAGAAACTAAGAAGGAAGTCTGATTCTGAACCACGAACCAGAAATATTTCTTACCTACGACTGTAGGGGGCTCTGTTTGTATATCCCCCTGGACAAATGCAGCTATCTGTGGCTGAATGGACAAAAGTTCACCAAAGACAGGCAAGTTGAAAAGAAATTTGGAGGAAAAGGCAATTTTTCGAAGTTCATTCGATTTAGCGTTTTTCATTCCAATGGCGAAAGATAGAACACCGAAATGTTTCAGCTGTAATGCCGCAGCAGAGACATCATCACTGGACCGGCCTCCAGTCAAAACAAAAAGAATCTGTGGGACTCCTTCCAGGCGTCTACTTCCAGATGAGGCAGTAAAAACGCGATCAAGCACAAACTTCAGCGCAGCACCAGTGTTCCGAGGTCTTCCTCCTTTGTGTCGAAGAGCCCTGACAGCATAAATTACAGCCTTCTTGGATCTGTGAGATCTTAGGTTGAAGTAAACTTTGGCATTGTCACTGTATAGAACAACAGCCACTCGACTCTTGTCTTCGCTGATGTTCAGCTCTTCTGCCATTCTTCTGACAAACTCTCGAATAGCTGGAAAGCCATTCCTGGAGTCGTCCGACCCATCAAGGAGAAACACTATATCCCTCTTATCAGTCCGTGTGTCAACTAGGTTATATATGGACAAATAGAAAGAGGAATCATGGACTGAGACTTTCCGTGTATGGATTCATGAACACGAGCACAAGTTAATAGCTTTGAAATCAAAACTGAGTTAAACCTAAACTGTTACTTAAAGTAAATTTGCTCAGGATTATTTTTCTCCAGAAAATGGCATAAAAGAAAGCTTGTTGACTGACCATTAAAGCACAGACAGGACAATTGGTAAGGAAAGAGAAAGCCAAAGAAAGACAGAACAGATTAAAAAAAAAAGATTTTTACAGGGTAACTGTGAATGACATGCAACAGCAAAAAGCCAGACATTTTGTGTTCATCAACATACTTGTAATTCATTAGGCTAAGATTTTGCAGAGAAAGATTATATAGAGCAAAATACTGTATTTTAGAAATAACAGAAAATGTGCATTTCTTACCTACTAAGTCAGAGATTCCATTGATGTTTTCCCCAGTGTCTTTGTGTATGTTCAATGCATCAAGAAGTTGTGGTTGGATTGAAGGTAACTCGGAGATGTCAGTGACCATGTATGTGAAACTTGGTTCGAAAGCAATCATTTCCAACTCTGCCTGTTCAGCTTGTCCCACTCCAACCCCGATTGATACAATTTCATGCTCTTTCAGAGCAAATGCTGGACCTCTGATGCTATCAGAGGATGGTTTGCTACTGAGCAGAATTAGAATCTGGGGCACTCCTTCTAGTCTTCTACTCCCAGTGGAAGAAGTGAAGACTCTGTGCCTCACAAACTGGAGAGCTGCACCAACATTAAGGCGCCGCCCACCTTTGTGCTTCAAGTTTTCTATGGCAGTCACACTTTCATTTTTAGTCTTGTGTGAATTTAGATAAAAGTTGACCTCAGGGTTATCAGAAAACTGAGCCACAGAGACTCGGTCATGGCTCTCATCAATGTTGAGGTTCTTCACTATGTTTTTTATAAAGACTTTTATGTCTGCAAATCCATCTCTGGTGTTATCCGAGCCATCCAACAGGAACACAATATCCCTTTTTACACCATCAAATTGTGCTATGACACAACAAATCAGGTTCAGTTATGCTGATAAAGCACCAATCAACATTAATTGAAGCTGCAAAAGTAGTACAGCAAAAAACATTTTTCTCCTACCTTCTTGCAGGACGATGTTTAGCTGGTTCGCTGGAAGGTTCACATAGTTATTGATCTTCTGAGGAATGGTACTGAGTTCACTGAATTCCCTCACATTAAAGGCAAATGAAGGGTTGTGTGAGATGGTTGCAATCTGCTTCGGGTCTGCATCCTTGACACCAACACCAAACGGTACGACTCCCCCCGTCTTCAGTGCAACAGCAGGCTCGTTCACATTATCCGTGGACCTTCCACCCGTCAAAAGAATCAGGAACTGAGGGACGTTTTGTGCTGCCCGGCTGCCGGAGCCTTCAGACAAGATGGTGTCTCTCATGTAGTTCAGAGCAGCTCCAGTATTTAAGCTCCGCCCACCAGCCAGCGTCATTCCGTTGACTGCTCTCAGAACCTCTTCTTTGGTTTGATATGTGTTAAGATAGAAGCTTGGAGTTGGTCTCTCACTATGCTGAACCACTGACACTCGCACCTTGTCACTGCTAATGTCAAGTGGCTCAAGTACTTTGATGATAAAATCCAGGATGTAGGTGAAATCAGTACGAACGCTGTCTCTGCCATCAATAAGGAAAGCAACATCTCTTTCCTCTCCAGCTGAGGGAAGAGAAGAGACAAATTAAATATAGACCCTTAAAACATGTAATATTTTCATTAACTTAAAGTGTGCGCAAAAAAAAAAAAAAAAAAGAAACTAACTTGTTTCTTCTGGCAATGTTGCAATGTCCGTATCACCAACCACTGTGAGCAACTTTGGCGTAATCGATTCGGCCAGTGCCGGCAAGTCAGAGAATCGTCCTTCATGGTAAGCCAGTTCTGGAACAAAGGCAACCGACTTCATCAGGTTCTCATCTGCTTGTCCAGAGCTGACAGTGTAAGTCAGCAAACCGCCCAGAGCTAGCTTATCAGCGACAGATTTAACCTGATCTTGTGCAGGGCCGCCAGTGATCAGAACCAACACCTGCTGAACCTTTTGCCTCCTTCGTGAACCAAGTGATTGTTGAAACATAGAGTTTAGGGCATAATCCATTGCAGCTCCTGTGTTCAAAACTGAACCTCCAATCAGCCTCAGTTGTGAGATTTTGTTCACAACATCCTGCCTGTTGTCATAGGTGTTCAAGTAAAATTCAATTTTTGGACGATTGGAAAACTGCAGGAGACCAATCCGGATCCTCTCAGGACGCACATCCAGCTGGTTGACCACGTTGATCATGAAATCTCTCACATAGGGAAAGTTACTGCTGCCGATGTAGCTTGAGCCATCCACAAGGAAGACGATGTCTCTTTCCACGTTTTGAATCTGCACTGTGGTTATCTCCACCACTACAAGAGAAAAAGCATAGAAACGGGTGATTACAACTTGCATTGACATATTCATTTTGACCTGAAGTACTGATGTATCTATTCAGTCACTGAATGTAATGGATAATAAAACCAACACCAAGAACAAACTATTACCTGGCTCAGTGGGTACTTCGGTCACAATCACCCCAGCTAGAGTAGAGAGTGCATCGGCTATTTCTCTCGGGTTTCGAAACAGTGTACGGAAGTCTCGGGTCATGTACACAAGGGTGTCGGTGAAGGCGATCTGCTTTAGCTCCTGCTCATCAGCAGCCCTTGAGCCTGCGGCCAGAGTCAATACACCCATTTGCTGCAGGTCACGAACAGGTCCAGCTACACTGTCGCTTGACTTCTTGCTGGTCACCAACAGAATGAGCTGGGGCACTCCCTGCTGAATACGGCTACCCCTGTCAGGCCGTAACATATTTGTCCGCACATATTCCAAAGCTGCTCCAATGTTTACTGTCTGTCCCGGTCTTGGTTTGATTGCACCCAAAGCAGCAATCAATGACTCCTTGGTTCCATGGGTGTTGAGGTCCATCTCAAGTCGTGGGGAAGTGCTGAACTGCGCAATACCAACTTGAACGGCATCTGTACCGATGATTCTTCTCTCGACAAACCGCTTGATGAATTCACGTAAAGCATTGATGCCTGCCGATCCCATTGTACTGTCAATGAGGAAAATGATGTCCCTTTTTCCAGTTGCCACAACTGAAAACAAGAGAAAGGAAACATTAAATTAGTAAATAGAAAAATAACCAAATAACTGTTATAACCTCTAAGTTATATGTAATTAAAATATATTAAATATTTAAAATGTATTTGACTGTTCTTTACAAAACAGAGATTTTAATACAAAAGAGAAACTTTACAATAGTTCAGTTGAAGCAGGAATTTTACCCTTAACAATTTATTTAGTTTTAGGTAAGAATATTTGTGAGTAACATGGCGAGCCAAACCAGTTATGCAATTCTAGACTTTTTTCATTAAAAAAGATGAATATTCAAAATGTATTTATCATCTGAGACCAACAAATGGTCATTTGAGAATTTAGCATTGTTGGGCAATTACTGCAAAATTTTTCTGAGCAAATAAAGCTTCTTTTACAGTAGAAAATTCATGCTTTAGAGTTAAAAAAAAATACAGTTTAATCTTTGAAGATTTGGTAGACAGATAGATAGATAGATAGATAGATAGATAGAAAGCATACAGCCTCCTGATACTGATTATATTTTGATAGTACTATATTCATAAATTGATATGGGTTTAACTATTGCTAGTAATGTGCTGGCAGAACTCACTTTTAAGTGTTAACTGTCTTGGTAGCATGTCTAATAAGTCTCAGACCGTCTCCGTTGATTAGTGGAAGTTAAAATCCAAGTGCAATACACTAATAAGATATTTGACATTGACTGTCATTGCAACTTTACCACTGACAAATGGCACGTTTGAGCAGGATTGAGCCTACATACGTATCAACACCCATCATTTCTTCTTTTATTGTTGGCAGAAATATAATTGTTCTCAAAGTCATTTCAGTTTTTATGTGAAAATGTGGTTAAAAAAAATGTTAAAAAAAAATCAAAAATTTATATTTTAAGGATAGATTTGGACTTCACTTAACTCAAAGTTATGTGGAAAAATATTCTTGGCTTTACACTAAACTGAAGCTCGGACTTGTTGGAAGCTAATAGCATAGCACTGAACTATCCATTGAGCATGGTGGTGGCAGTATCATGCCATGAGCCTCAAGAAGGTAAATTCAATACTCTAATTTTAGATAATCATGAAAAACGACAAATGTCTAATGGGTGTGAATATATTTCATAGATACTGTTATAAGTGGCATTCATTGTTTTCAGTGAGATCCTGACAACTGTCTATTTTTACGTCCCCATCCATAACCTACATGTCCCACCAACATTTACAGAGATGATACATACCTTCTGTGAACTCAGTCTGAACTATAATGGTGCGCTGGGCCACCCCGTAAATGTATGGGAGCAACTGGTCCCCCATGTCTGTCACTGATCTGAAATCAGCGGCTGGAAGCACAAAACTTCTATCTGTTGCAACCGCTTCAAGATCTGCAGTGGCAGTGTCACCAATCGCCACAGCGAATGTGATAACGCCAGCTCTCTTGAGAGCCCGGTCACCAGCACCGGTATCGTCAGTCGATGGCCCAGCACTGACAATCACCACCATCTGGGGTACACCCTCCTCTGCTCTGCCCCCAGCTGATTCGCTCAAAAGCCTCTCAGCCACTTCCTCCAAGGCAGCACCCAGATTAGATTCATCGCCCCCTGAGTAGGTCAGGCCCTTTACAGCATCCAGGACTGATGATTTGCTGTAATAGCTATTTAGATAAAACTTTGTCTCAGGTATGGCATTGTACGTGGCCAAGGCCACCCGAACAGTGTCCCTGCCCACATCAAGGCGCTCTATGATTCTCAGAACCAAATCACGCACAAGGGGGAAGTTTGCCGGTCCAACGTTCTGTGATCCATCAATTAAGAGTACTAGGTCTGCTGAGTCTTGCGCTTTAAGGAGAGAGAGAGAGAAAACAAAACAAAATGGAACTTGTGAAAGCGTTAACAAAGTGAGACAAAGACAAAGACTGTAATCACAGAGCCTGTGCTGGCATATCATTGCACGTGTCAAGTAACATTCAGTGAACAAATCAACAACATTGAAAAACACATCATACTGCATGTAGGCTGAACCAAGGAGATTTTCTTACTGTTTCTCCAAGTATGCTTCTTTTCATAATTTGCCTTTGACAGTGGTAACTGGAGTCACAGTTTGATTGTAGAAACGTGAGGATTAATTTTCAGTATCTTCTACAATCTGAGAGCTATTATTACACCATCAGTGGACATCAAATAAATATTTTTTTTTTTTTTTCAAGCAGAAATATTTCCTGATAAATGGGGTATTGTTGTCAATTGTTACCTGAAACACTGTGTCAGGTCCTGGTCCTGGAAGACCCTATCCTACATGTTTAGGTGAGCCCCTCTTCTCGCACACTTGAATATAATGAACTTGTGGAGCTCTATAGAAAGCCTTATTACAAGTTGCTCATTATTTCCAATGGACTGAAGCAACGGCACCTCTAAAAACATGAGGAATGACGACCCTCCAGGACAAAGACAACACAACTTTTTCCAGGCATGCTGCTGATGACCTAACATAATGCTGCAGTTGCCTTACAAAACCAAATCACGGGAAGCCTATTTATCATTTAATCCTATGTCAAATTTGTATGTAAAATTGGTACGTCTCTCGAGTGACCTCCTTTGGGTTCAGCCATCCCATGCAGACTCTTGTTACAGACCTCAGATGAAGTGACCAGTCATGACCCTGAGGACCATCCTTGATGCCTGCACTTTTACAGTACTTTACAACATTCCACACCATATAAAGTGATGAGGACTATATACGTATTCATCAAACTCTGTCAGTGGTGAATACATTTCCAATTCAATTGTTAGTTGAAGTTAACATCTAATTTGTTCTTATAGAAATGGTCATTGATTTAAGCTCTATAATTTAAATGTATGAGTCCGATCTCAAGTACTTGTTTGTGCAGGTCGTGGATGAGTCCAAGCAGGTTTATCACTGTTTTAAATACAAAATATTGCACATATTGACCACATGTAGACATTGTGACTGATAAAGACGAACAGACATGTGCAGGACACATAAGCAGTGGTGCATTGTTAGCTATTGTTAAAAGCTTCAAATACCAATTTTCAAGTGTGATGTCCCAAACAAGAAAGCAACCCACATATAATAAAATTGTCAGAAGAAATATTAATCTAATGTGTCACGAGATTAGCATTGTTCATCGAAAATTCAGAGTCTTTGACTATTGTGTCCATAATGTACCTACAGAACAAGTTACACACTCTATATCGAGATGCAACAGAGTGTCAAACACATGCAGCCCTATTTTGTGATGCTTGAGGTTTTAAATCCATAATAAAAGTGGGAAGAAAACAAAAGTGATGTTAATTTTGCATGTTGGCAGGGAAAGGTTACTGGGGTTAAGATCATATCCTTGATTGTGTTAATACTGAAGTCTGGTCACATCCACATACACAGCAGATCCTTGCTGCACATGTAGACTTATTAGTATGGTAGTGACACTGGTCCCATTTCATTACCTGTCCCTCCTCCAGCCACTGGGGCCTCATTTGCCACAGGACCATCTTGCGATTGGGTCACTGCGCCGCAAAGCCCCACTACTAAATCTTGGATTATATCCCGCAAGGCCAGGAAAGTGTCTACACTGAAAACATGAGTGTCATGCGGTTGACTAGCCATCTCCCTGAGCTCGGAGTCCACTGCGTCCTGAACGCCAACGGAAAACATCTCCACGCCTGCCATCCGCAGCACCTGTGCTGGCTCTGCCACGTCATCCTGAGAGCGCCCGTCTGTCAGCACCACCAGAATCTGGGCAGCTCCGTCTGCGGCGCGGCTACCCGAAGCAGCGGTCAGGTGTGTACGCAGCAGGAATTCCAGGCCCAAGCCAGTCCGGGTGCCACCGCTACGGTAAGACATAGCCTTGATGTGTGCCAGGACTCCCTGTGCCGTTGGGTAGCTGTTGAGCTGGAACTCAGTCTGTGGCCTGTCACTGTATTGCACGAGGGCGAATTTAAACCTTTCTCCTCCCACTTGCTGCAGTGATTGTATCAAGGTGTACAGAAATTGTCTGACATGTTCAAAGTTCTCTTTTCCCATACTCCTGGATGAATCCACTAGAAAGTACATATCGGCTTCCAGCCCTTGTGCACAGTCTTTGAGTTTGTGGAGAGTGTTTGGAGGACAGAAGTGAAGACTGGTGAAAAGATGCTTGGTGCATAATACCAACAACATATTTCACTGTTACACGAAAAAAAACTGTACTGTTCAGGTCATTTCATGTCTGACAGTGAGGTACTGGACACACAATGTCCAGTTCTTAAACCATATAACTATTATTTAACTTCTATCATTTATTTTATTTTTTTAATCCACAATGAGATTGATATTTGAAATGTAATCATTAAAAGGCTAATAACAGTACTTGTAAATTTATTGAGAAATCCAATTAGCAACAATCAGACTCTAATACACATAATGTTTTAATTCCAATTGAAACTATACAACATTCTTAAATTTTTTCTTGAATTGCCTTTTGACATTAGAATCAGGGCAAATTGCTATAGGCTGGAAAACCAGAACATCTGCAAAGGGAGCGCTGACTGAAACTGACATTAAATCAGTTCAACTTACCATCTTGTGCATCAAGATTAGGAAGGAGTCCTGCGCACAGGACAGCCAGGAGGGCACACAGCGGTAACAACCGATGCCTCTTCATCTTCAAAAAGAACAAAGAGGACACCTGTTGAAACCAGACACAATAAAACACATTAGAATCTGAATTCATTTGCACTGTTTAACAAATAAGAAAATGTCTTGCAGGGCAAAAAGCGGGGTTGGCTTCTGTAGGGGAGGAAAGCTGCTTTTAATGTATTATAAGAGATTTAAATGAAAGACAAAACAATTTCCTTCAGGAGGGGCATTTGGTTTCAGCTCTTGCATCACAGCAAGAAAGCCCAGGTCCAAATATCAGTTTTCACTTTCTGTGTGGAATTTGCATGTTCTACCTGGGTACTCTGGTTTCCTACCACAATATAAAAAGATGTATGTGAGGTTAATTATTGGCCTGAAATTGCCCCTTGGTGTGAAGGTGAATCTGTGTTTTTGTCCTGTGATGGACTGGTGACGTGTCCAGGGTGTATCCTGCCCTTGCCCACAGTATACTGGGATTGGCTCCAGCAACCCTGCACAGGGTTGAGCAGTACAGAAGATGAATGGATGGATGCATCTCCATCCAAAGGCCTGATCTTAGAACAAGTGATGCATGTCAGTGGTCTGTGTTTCATCGTCAACCTGTGTAAATGTTTCTGAGGTTGCTCCAGTTAACACTTCTCCTCAAGCAACTGGAAAATCATCTTTTCTTGACATTTATGGACTGGATTTAGCAAAGAATGTTCTATTCTAAACATTCATTATGACTGAAATGCCGCATTCGAGCGCATATTCATTGTCTTTGTCTAAATTACTGTTAAAGATCGACTGTCGGCATGACCAGCAGAGAAGCAAAGCGAGCTAGAGCAGCAGTAGCGAAAAAAGTAGAGATCAGTACCACCTGTTTAAACAAGCAGCCAACATATATCCGTAATTAACTTAGCTTGGCAGGAACTGGGTTTTCCACCTCACAGAATAATGTGTTCTTCGGAGGTGTGTTAGATAGGAAAGCTCAGCTTCGATACAGGGTTCTATGGTTTGTCTGGTCAGATTATCCTCCAAATGTGTTATGATGTAATGAAAGATGGGTCACACCTGATTCATCTAGGTACTAACTTCAGCAACGTGACAAACCCAGCATGAGCATGGAGAAAACACTCTTTAAATGAAGTTCTAGCTCAGCAGATGCCGAAATGTTCATCATTTAAATGTGGGCTTCAAAAAGCAGACACACACACACACACACACACACACACACACACACACAGGCATGACTCATTCCCAAGCCTGCATTCCTAAAGTTAACTATCGCAGCTGTATCATAAATCTCAACCCACAAAGCTCAAAAAACCTCTTTGAGAAGGAAGAACTGCCTTCTCTTCTCATTTTCTGGGAGTTAAAAGTCCTCACAAATCCTCACAAAGATGCAGGCAGAAGGCCTACACTGTGATCGACTTAAAGAAACAGTTTGGATGTGGCAGACTTGGCTTTTTTGGAAATGTAATGTTAAAAATACAAACTGAAAGCTGAACACTGAAGAGTAAACAGTCACACTTGACCTACGACTGGGGACGCCCTCACCAATAAGCTCATGGACGGTAAAAGTAAATCCAGTACAGTTTACCTTTCACTGGCAGATATACTGTTAAAGCTCAGCTGAAAGAAGAGATGTTTTTGTTTTGAGGAAAGGCTTCTCTGAAATTTACAAAAAGTTTTCATCTGGCAATACTAAACCTCCAATTATATCTTTGAAAAAAAAAAAAAAAAAAAAAAAAAGCACCAGTGCCCTCTCGTGGAAAAATCAGGCAGCAAGTAGGATTAATTATAGGTCGCTCACATTTGTGTGTGAACTCAAAAATTCTGATCTGCAGTCAGAAGTCCAGTATAATGGATTTCCTCTTGTGACAACAATGGCTTTTAATTGTTTCCATGAGGTCCCTCTAAACGGCACTGTCTTCGAGCCAGGATGCTCTTTTAGGAAACATTGTGGCCAAACTATAACTCATTTTAATATGAATTGTCCACATCAATTTTATTGTAGTAAAACTGTTCGTGATTGGAGCCAAGTCTGGCATCTTTCTTGAAATTTTTCCACATTCTTCCACTTTTAAGGCCCCACAATCCAAAGGAGGAGTTTGGCCTTGTTTTCTTCCAAAACAACTTTTTCATCTCACCTGAAAGCAACAGACTGAGAAAAACTTCAGAATGCCTAAAGCTTTTTTTTTTTTTTTTTTTCTCAACAAAGGCCATACACATGAATCTCTCAAAAATAAATGAAACCAATTGATGGCAGAAGAAAAGTTGTCTGATGTGCAAATAAAATTAATACATTTGCAGATAAAGTTTTCTTCCATTAAGAGGTTTTTGCAGCAGTGGATTGGGTAAACATATGTGGCTGCTCAAGGCTGGGTATCTTTAGAAACTGCATTATTAAATCTCTAAATTACATTTCGGCACAGGATGTACAGGTCTTAGCAGCAAAACAGATAATGCAAAGTTACTGCTTTCAAACACTGCCAATAACGCATACCGATCTTATTAAAACTGCACTGTGGAAAATGCTGTTTTGCAGAGTGGACTGAGGCAGTAATGAATTATAAACACATGGCTGATGTATTGAAATGTGCAGGCGCTCAGTCGCTGTGTTTAGGCTCTGCCGCGTACAACGTTTACACAACCTACACTTCGTGGAAGAGGTTGAAACTCCAGCAACATATTCAGGCACATTTAACATACTTAACTAAAACAAGACCTTCTACTTGTTTGCATGCAGCTGAAGGTTGGGGCATGTTAATGAAGCAGCTGCAGGGAAACGTAAAATATGAGTGAGAAAAGCAGAATCTTTCAGATATAGGGCCTTAAAGGAAATATAAACTCCCTCGGACACAGCGCCAGATGTGTGTGCTCTCCCCGGTGCTAATGTGATTTCAGGTCAGTGTGAAGCCGCTGCTGCACAGAGCTTGCCAGGCTTTAACCAACGTGTCAACACCACGGCTTCCCGCCATCACCACAGAGGAAAATACAGGAGCGCTCCTGTTTTCTCTGATGCAAGCGGCCCAAACAATGGCAACATAAGACATTAAGTATAGGAGGGACAAGAAAGGACTGAGTAGAGAGTAACTGAAAGCATGTAATCAGTGTAAGAAGAGTTATGCTCCTTATGTGCCTATAGATCCCTACAGTCATCAACAATGACAACAAAATTTGTTAAATAAAGTCGAGCATTAACACAAGAATTGAGAAATGGGTTAGAGTTCACTTTAGGAAAGTAAAAAAAAAAACATGATCAAATCCATTGAAATGAATCCTGCAGCTTTAATATCAATCTGAGTCATTTTGCAGCTTTAAAGTCACATTTAGCAAGTCAAGCATGCAGAAGCAGCGTGTGCTCCAGTGTTTATTACACATCAGGGTCCCAGAGCCTTTTTTTTTTTCTGAATAGGAAATTGCATTTTTTTTTCTATATGGACCGCTAGGTGTCACCAAAGTCCCTTAAATTTCCAACAGCAGTCTCTTCAACAGGGCAACACTTTCCATGAGTCAAACAGGCTCATTGATCATACTACATACCACTGAGTGAGATATAACAATAATGGAAGAAAACTTCATCTCCATCTTCCAACTCCATGAATATCTGCTTTAACAGTAGACAGAAAGCAGAAGTAAAATCAGAATTATTCTCTTTTTTCCCTTTTCTTTTCCCCCAGTTTCTCATTAATAGTTTATAGTTTGTCCTTGAATGTGTAAAATCTTCTTTCTCATTTCATTCATCAGAAGTTGCTCTCATTTACTGAAGACAGACAGGATGTGTTTGCAGCTGGACCTCACACATGCATTTAACAGCTGAGACCACACACACACACACACACACACACACACACACACACACACACACACACACACACACACAGGTGGATAACAGTGCTGAGACTTGAGTTTTCTGCATCCTGCTGCTCTCATGATATCATTTTCATGCATCTGAGCTCATCGAAGGAAAAGAAAGCTCGGCTGTATACGTGTTGTCCTGCAAGTCCATATATTCTCCGAAATGAGGGTGGAGAGCAGGACCAGGCCTGACGGAGTAAATGTTGAGCCTGCACAGCTCTAAATGTGCACGAGGACCAATGTTTAGTGTGTTTATGCTGCACCCAGGTGGCCACAGATCAGTCATTGCAGTAGAATTTTCAAAAATCCATTATCGAGCACTTCACTGAACAAATATGAGCTGAAAGGCAGCTTGAGTAGCTCTTTTTGGCCAGAAACAGACAGTAAAGTTGTCAGCTGCAGTTTTATCGTTAATGATATGACAGCCCACTAAACCCATGAGAAGAATGGTTCACTGGAGCCGGCAGATGTTGTTCATTATTTATAAGATTAATGCATGAAGAGCAGAAACCTCATTATTGCCAGTTTGCATAAAAAAACTGAAATTCCTCCAAGGCAACGTGCATCTCAATCACTCTCACACACACATACACACACACACACACACAGACCCCAGCATCAGTGGGAGACATGTTTAGTGCATTAGTGGAACCCTTTACTCAACACTTATTAATACCAGAATGCATAAAACGTCTGCACATTTCTGCCAGGTTTAGAGCAAAGGTTTGAATTACATGCAATTTCACTCAACTTCATTACATATAAATGTGCAGAAATCAAGCATATGACTGGCTCCATCAGTTATTAGGCTTCAAGGGGACCTGAGCTGTTGGGATGTGGCATGTGTGGGGCAGATGAGAGGTGGATCAGTGATAAAAGTGGATTGGAGCAGGGAGATGGCCGGGCAGCCACTCTCACACAGCTGCTGCGTGTTAGGCCGTCTGACACCTGGCAGACATGTTCGAGTCCCACGTCTAGTCCAGGCCACAAACTTGACTTTTCTATTGCACTGGTTAAGAAGAAAAAAAGTGCACATGAAGGCAAAAATGTTATCTCCTGATTTACTATGTAATCTGTGTTTTATCTTGCCAGATCGTTCAAATCAATTTTCCCGATAAACAATTTAGATGTTTTGGTAATTCTTCATTAAGAACAAGCACACCATGAAGACCTCTGAGAAATCTCTTCCAACTTTCCAGACATCTGTGCTGCATCACAGAAAAAAAAAAGACAAAAAGCTCAAGGGAGTGAAATTGCCATAAAACACACAAGTGCTGATTTACAACGGATATCTAAGAATCCTTTGGTAAGTTTCATCCAAAGCCAGCAATGGTTCAGACTGTTGCTGCAACGCTGTCACAACCACGCCAGTAAATCACGTCAAAATCCTCCAAATGTGCAGTGGAATCTCCTCCTGTCTGCTCTTTGAACACGGACCAAACTCGTCCCTCTGCGTCTCGAGGCAACGGCTTACACGCAAACACACGATGCCGTACGTGGAAACAGTAGCTCATGAGGACAATTCATGACATACTTCAAGTCCAATTTCATTACGCAGTGACTCAGACGATATAAGATAACTTCATTTGCTGAATCCCTGCACGTGCGCGCCATAGCGCAAGACACAGATGAATTTCTCCACTTGGACAGAGAAGTGGAAGATTAATAGCTCACACCTGGTCAGCTGAACCTCTGCCACCATCACCACCCACTCCTTTGTCCAACAGGCCAATCACCTCCTGCTTCTCCCTGCTGTTTCTGGCCAGGAAGGTGGAAAACACTTTCTTGACACTTTTCCACCCCTGTACTGGGTTCGGGGAGGGTGTGGTTTTTTTTTTGAGGGGAGGCTGCTGTAGCAGCAGTGGAAACATCTACCAATCTACTCTTCATCAGAGCTCACATGAGGGTGCGGAGATGATAAAAAAATATATGTATATCTTCATTTCAACAAGATATCTCCCATTTGATCTACCTCAATGAGTACAAAGTATTCCTGGAATTTTTCTCGTGCTTGCATGTTAATGGTTTGTTTTGAGAATGTTTTAGCAGGTTAACTGATGCAAACCTTTCAAAAATGAGTTTTCTAACTTCGGAAGTAGACCTTGTCTGCAAATGTGCCGTGCAGGTCCACAGCTTAAACGGGTCTGATACCTCTCAGATGTTTTACTCAACAGGCATGAATCAAAGGCCAAAGAAGAATGCAGAAGATTTGGGGCGGAAAAGCACGCCTTCCACATGCACTGTGTACACAGCATTGCTGAGGTCTCCTCTTCCACCCCAGCTGCGGCTCACCTCTTGCCCTCGCAGCACTCTCAGCCACTAAAATATAGGCTTCAGTCATGTCTCCTAAATGCATGCTGTCTGATATTTATGAGGCATGAGCCTGAAGCTCTGCAGAAAAACCTCCTGTGTTGTGACACGAAGCTGCAATGTTGTGGCCAGTGCACCATAGATATATATTTAGAATTAACTTAAAGTGCAGCTGAGGTCAATTTTGCAGGAGTGGAAGTTTGAAATGAAAGCAAGCATGTGTGGAACTTACCCTGAGCTGAACCGGCTGTACTCCTCTCTGTCGTGTGTTGAAGAAAAACTTTGATCAGTTATGTGAAATGACAACAAGCTGCTGGACTTTTGGTCATTATCCTTTGGGTAAATTTCCCCCCTGCTGGCTTTTCCAGCACCTCCCCAAGGAAGGCGGCCGGGCAAAAGCGGTGATAAGGCCACTGATAGGAGATGGATGAAGACAGGGATCCTGAAGGGGAAATGACTGAGACAGAGGGAGAGAAAGGAAGAGAAAGAGAGAGAGACAGGCACCCTCCCGGTCTTAAACCAGAGGAGCTGTGGTGCTGAGTTCAAGCCTGGGATGGGACAAACTTCCAAACTCCTGGAGTTCTGCCACCTCTCTCTTCCTCCTCCCACTCTCTCTGAAGAAAGAGAGAGAAAAAAAAGAAAGAAAGAGAGGAGAGGAGAGAAGAGAAGAGGGGGAGTGCACGGAGGAGGAGGGGGGGGGGGCAGAAAAGGAGTAAATGAAAACCAGACACATGGCCCTGTTTGGTCTGGATGGGAGCAGTGGGGAGGATGATGTCAGAAATATGAAGTGGGCTTTTCCCTTTACCTTTTCCTACATTTTGCCCCTGTTCCTCTGCAGGGCCTTTTTCACAGCTCTGCCATGTTTCATTATTTAAAATGAAGCTTCTTTATTATTTTGTTGTTAAAACTACTGATTCATTCCATTAATCTGTGAGTGACAATTGAACTTTCCCCACTGCACTCACAAATCTTTAAAGAACTTCAACATGCAGGGAAAGCCAACATTTCTAAATGAAAAGATGCACTTAAGTTGATGGATGGTCCAGTATAGATCAGAAATTGACTAATGTGATCACATTTCAAGCCCACTATCATTGTGACTAAACGTTTCTCCCAAGAGGATGTATGAAAATGATGGCAGTGAATGCAGTAAAAAAGTATTTATGTGAAAACATTAATATATTGATGAGTGTCAGAGTGCCATGACTCACAGTCCATCATCTCCATGTGTTGCCATTTAATGCAAAAGTTTTCTTAAAGGTGCATTAATGAGTTTGTATGTTTTATGCGAAACAGCGCCCCCTGCAGGCCTTGGGCGTAATGCAGCTTAGTGAAAAACTCGTGCCTGTGGCTCGCGTGTACTGAAGAGGGGAACTCCTTCCTCGCTCTTTTAGTAGCACTCAAGTAAGATTTAAGTTTCTTTTACCTGGTGGAGTCTGTGCTGGAGCTGTGGCAGTGCTAGAAGCCAGTCTTTTCTTACTTTCTGGAAGATCCTGCTCAGTTGTTGCTCACTAAGCATCTGGCGGAGTAATGGCGGACAAAATGAAACCTAACCAGCCGGAGCGCGCATTACGTCATTCCTTTCAAATTCTCCCCAAAAAAATTCTGGTGCCGGACCGGCACTGCAACTTTCAAGTGACAATTTAGCGCTGTTAGCGGTACTCGAGATGAATATGTCAGGACACATTGTACACATCATTAAAAATGTGTAATATATTTATGGTGGAAAATAAGTATTTTTAAAGTTGAAAAACTCCCTAATGCACCATTAAACAAAAAAGCTAAAACAATACATTTTCATTTGAAATGTGTTGTTGGCCCAAGAGTGATTTTGATCATCGAGTGTGCAGACTGTGGGATTCTCTTTAATTTATTTATCA
Organism: Salarias fasciatus; assembly: GCF_902148845.1. Classification (NCBI taxonomy): domain Eukaryota; kingdom Metazoa; phylum Chordata; class Actinopteri; order Blenniiformes; family Blenniidae; genus Salarias; species Salarias fasciatus. Next base: position 10,235,975 of record NC_043760.1, read on the forward strand.
TATCTAGTTTGGAATAAACGGGAAGAAACAAGGGTGTTACCAAATCGCCACTTGCCCTCGAAAGCCAGGGTACCCAACCCTAGAAAGCCTCTGCCTTGCATGTTTTAGCTCTCTCTCTGCTTCAACACAACTGATTGCATTGGCAGGCTCGCTGCTGAGCTTTGCTCAGTGCTTAGTGATGATAGAATCATTAGATTCAGGTGTGTTAAAGCCCTGTCCACTAAAACAGTAGGACAGGGCCTCTCCAGAAATAGATTTGGGCACCCCTGTTCTAAATGGTTACCTTTTCGATGTTTTATACATTTGGTGTGCTTACTTTTTAAATATCAATGTAAACACTAATGCTCATTTAAACTGTCCTTTGCGACATCAGTATGTTAATTAAAAAAAAAAAATGTCTTCACACACGATCTGGATGATGGTGACAGAAATCAACACTTTGTAGGAAAAGCACTGCTAAATTAATAATAATAATAAGAATGCATTGGTTTTATAAAGCGCTTTTCTGGACACTCAAAGACGCTTTACATTGCATTATTCATTCTCTCCATACTGGGTCGTGGTAAGCTACTATTGTAGCCACAGCTGCCCTGGGGCAGACTGACGGAAGCGAGGCTGCCAATCTGCGCCATCGGCCCCTCCGACCACCACCAACCATTCACTCTCACGCTACATTCATACTTAGGCAAGGTGGGTTACAGTTAAAAGAGCAAAGAACTTCACGATGGACTAGAGCATTGTTCGTGACAGCCAATCATACAGTTTGAAAAACATATCTTCTGAATCGCACAATACAGACACTTAGAGTTTGTTTTGCTTGAAAGTTAACAGTGGCACCATTCCATGAGCCCTTCGGTATGACCGTACCTCTTTCACGGGCTGAGATACATCAGTCTTTTGTGCACCTGTGTCCAATTGCTCCATAATTATATATCTCAAAGTCAGGTCTTCTGTTTTGATTTATATCCATTTTCCATCTCAAAACATGTTAGCACAACGATCACGGCCCGCTAACACCTGGATGTACTTCATCTACCGTTTCCTGTGTCTTTTTACCAAAATAAAACATAAAACTGTTTTATTAATGTTTGGGTTGTGCACGAGTGACGTTTTTGTAAATTTTTTTGTAAATACTGACCTGAAGGACTTGTAACTAAGAGTTCACAGAATATCTTTCTGTTGTAAAACTTATTATTCTCTACTCTGCTGGATCTTTACAAGGTGAATCCTGTCTGAATCAATTTTCAATTTTTTTTTCCCATCAAGGTGAAATTTACTATTTAAATGTTTTAGTGACACTCCTACAGCTGATATATTGGGATAGAACAATTTGTCCTGAAAAAAACAAAGTCTTATCCATGATTCTGCATCGCAGGGTTCAAGTTTTATAGGCGTTTTTGCACAAAAAGTTCAGGCACTCCAACATGGCTTAGACCTCAGAGGGTGAATGAAATCATCTTGCGCATGTGCAGATGAAGTGTTTATGACAGCCGAGGAGTGCATGCACAATAGCAGTATTTCAGGAAAGTTGGGTTTCTTTCTTTTTACTTGGAGAGAGGTACCGAGTCATTTCAAAAAGTTGTATTTTCAGTGACTCCAAGCTCCGTTATGTCATGTAACGGACCCTCAATATGCAACGTATTTTCTGTTTTCACTTGAAAACATTGTTAACGGGGCTACAGTCACATGGTGTGGCAAACAGATGAATTAGATAGAAATGGTGAAAATAATGACCCACTATTATTTGGATAGTGTTGAGGACGTCTTCAAGAAACATTTAATTGAAAAGACAATTTTTCACCCTAACTGCCTTCCAAAATGTTCAAGTTTATTTGGGATGATTTTTTTGTGTGTGTCGTGACATCTGGTGAATGCATCAGAGCCATACAGACGTTGTATTCTTCAGTGGTGCTCAGCTCTGCTGCAGCTTTCAGCACTTGTGATAGCAGCCAAGCTGTGGACTGTGGAGTGGAAATGTTTCACATTTGACTTTTTTTTTTAACGTCCCACTAAAGTGACATTCATGTTGTCCCCACTCAGGAGATTATCAACAATAAATTAGTTTTTTTAACAGTTTAAATAGATTCAAAACAAAAACAGACAAATATTTTTTTGTTTTGGCACCACTAATCAATCATGAAGCGTATACAGTCATGCTTTGTGGTTTACAAGCACCAATAAATCACTTGGAATGTATTTACTGAAGAAGAGAACTGAACCACATGCAGCTATGTTTTCATGTGCTGTCTGCTTCTTATCAAACCGAGTCATTACAAGGCTCTTTTTGAGGAGGAAAATCTTTTAAAAGCACTTTTTCTGTCCCTCAACTTGCCTTTTTCTGTCTATATCCGGAGTTTTCCTGCAGAAATCGGCTGTATAGCCCAATTGTTTTGATTGTTATAACGAAAAAAGGGACCGAAATGAAGAGCTCTCCAACCACTGTGGGAATGATTCAAATGATTCTCTTGATGTTTTAAATCTTCTGGATATTATATATCAACATAAGGACATCGGTATGTATACTTTAAAGCATCAGTAGTGTGTAGAAGGTTTTATAGTGTGGTAGTCTCAGTGTGTGCTGGATGTTTGTCATTTCTTGGCCTCCATTAGTCATGATGGTATATGTCTGAAACATTTTATAATCTCTAGGTTATGTTTTCAGTAGGGTTTGTTTGTCTGTTGGCAACATAACTTAAAAAGTTATGGACAGCATATGTTTTCAAGTAATTTTTTAAGTAAATTTTCAAGTAATGTCCAAAATGGGAACAGTGGTTAGATTTTGGGAGTGATCTGGATTAAATCATGGATTCTGGATCGAAATTTGTGTTAACATTATGGTAAATGGGAAGTAAAATAACATTCTGCAACATCTCAGTCTAAAATAGCAGGAATGAAAGGAAAATTGGCTGACCCTTGCTCAATGGCATCCTCAACCACTTTTTAAAGTTTGGTCCAGACCCTGGAAAAATTGTGGATAACATGATCCAGAATAGGAAAAAGATAGATAGTCTGACTGTAAAGTAACAAATGAACATCCAGATATACAACTAACACCAATTGTAGCTGAGAGTCTACTGAAATCGAAACACTGAACTTATTTTTGTTGGACATTAAAATTTAGGGGAGTGGGGGGCTGTTTGGTGGAGGTCTGCATTCTCTGAGTGGTTTTCAAGTGTTAACATTGATTGTCACTAACAGTAACTTTAATGTTCTGTAGTTTCCCACCCACTAGAGTTACCTGAATGCACCTTCAAAGTGAGTTTGCAGTTACTGGCCGAGAGAGAGCAGGAGGCGGGACGATGATGTGACAGGAGTCAAGTTTTTTTTTTTCTTTTTTTTAAATAAATCGGCATTTGAAAAACAAATTAAGGAGCAGTACCATTTATTTGTGCCGGACATACACTGGTGTAAATTCCTTTTGACAAACGTTACATTTTGACTTGTCTACTGAACCATCTGGACTTCTTTTTTTTTTTTTTAATTGAGCTGTTCAGAAGTCCAGTAGCACTCTTTCTTTCCCACCTCTGCAATAAGTTTACTGCTTCAAAATAAAGCGCGACAGTCAGAGAAGCCGACTATGGATGAGTACAAGGGACAAAAAGGCTTGCGATTAAAATGCGATTAAAGAAATGTAGCGTTAACGCTGACAGCCCTATTATGTATACAGCTCTCTTCATCACTTTAGTTGATGTCAACAGGAAAGAACCCTCAGCAGCACTTTCCTGTTCAACTCTGAGAAATACCTCAAACGGAGAGAGACTGGCTGCAGCGTTTCTCTGGCAGTGAGCTGAAACAGAGTTTGTTCCCAGAGGTCAGTGTGCTGTAAAGTCAACTTCCTCACAATGAGGGGAAAGGTTGAAAAGCTGAATTCTATCAATGGTTGATTATCAGACAAGATAACCTTGTATCTCACTGTACTATCCCCGTAGTCTAATTTCATTTAATTATCCGACCCATGCAATAAAGAAAAGAGTGCACCATATGGAAGTGCTTAACGCTGTGGCCCGGGGCATCCATGTTCAGCTGTCTGAAGGTCATTACTCACACCAGCAAAATTTCCTGCACAGCTCTGCAGTGTTTTGATGATGCTAAGCAACCGCTGTTGTCAGAGAGTTCAGAGCTGTAATATGTTCGGAGAGGAAATGTAGAGTGATAAGTTGCGTGATTGTGCCAAATAGCTAAACAATGAATGAAAACGAGACGTTTTCTCACTCGTGTACAACGACCGAGGTGTTCGCTGTGAGCGCCATGTAAGGAGGACAAACCCAAATATTCTTTCATCTTTTAGGAAATGTCATCTGTTCCCTGGTTAGCAAGCAATAATCTAACACAGACCAATCGAATACAAACCTTTCACGGCCTCGCTCTGACCTGGACTAATCATCATGCGATTGGCTGACAGCTATGTCATACTCTCGGCTTGTTACTTTTGTCGAGGGGAGGTGAGGGGACTCTTTGATGCATGCGACCAAGGCGACTTCAGACGGGTGGATCAAAGTGTGTCATGTTTCCTGTCAAGTCTTTGGAAACATCACCTCTTGATGCTCTCCTTAATACTCAACAGCTTTTACAACAGGTACAGATCACGTTCACGGCACTTTGCACAAGGTGGAAATCCAAACAAGTGACTGTTCTCTGCAGCGTCGGGTGTGGCACGATGTTAATACAGTAATTGGAAATTCTGAAAAGCGAAACAGTGCACACACACTCACTGTTTGAATAAAAGCATGAGTCTCCCTTCCACATAACCAGAGTATTCAACCCGGTTGCTTTCTGGGACCTCAAAGGCCGTTAGGAACAAACTGTTCACCGGCCAGTGAGAAGGAAATTCATGTGTTGATTCCTCCAGCACTCCTGTTTCCATTTGAGCATAAGCAAATAAAATGGGTGGAGACGGATTGGTCTGAGCTCACTCTTACGGTGTCCTGAGGAAAGTATTATTACTCACAGTGATGGTAGGAGCTCAACAGTAGGAGGTGAAGAATCACAGTGAACAGTCATGTGTACTTTTACATTAAAAGTGTCTCAAAGCTCCAAAATTGAAGTGCAATTTCCTCGTTATTGTTGTCATTGACTGTTCCTCCCTTTAAGTCTCAGTTCATGAACAGTCATGATGCATATATGCTGCTCTCAACTGTCCTTCCTTAAAAACCTATTCCCAAAATATACCTCACCATCTACTGTTAGCAATTAACAGTCAACATCTAACTAATCAGCACTCACAACAAGCAAATGGATGTGAGGAGATGGTGCCAAAAAGAGTGGAAAAGACCAAAAACAGATTACACCACTCATAGGTGGAGATAATGTTCAAAATAACAGCACTGTTCACTTCATCTGTATTAAAAGAAACAATGCAAACTCTGCCCACTACAGACTGATCTTGCTGCTGAAGTTAGTTCATTTCCAAAGAGCAGATGTTTCCTTAAATGTCTCAAAGCCAAAAATGACTTTGCTCTGGTGGGACCGTGTGCAGTGGAGCAATTGACAGTACTCAATTTTATAAATGGAGAGATCGGGATTCGAACCTGCAACTGGATGACTGATTTCACATTATCAAGACAGGCCACAGTGAGGGAGAATCCACAGATTTCCCTTCTACGGCACTATTCCACAACTTCAGCAGCCCCCACAAGCACTTTGGTGTCAGATTGGTTTGCACACATCCTTTCACACACACACTCACCAATGATCACGCTGCTATTCAAGGAGCATAATCTGTCAATTCCGAGCAATTAAGTGTTCATTGCTCAGAGACACTTCAACATATGTAGAGGTGGAGATTGGGGATCGATCCTGAAGGCAGCTCAACAAATTGAACCACAAATATCAGATAACTAACTAGGTCTTTTTTTTTTTTTTTTTTCTAAATCAGGTATGTACAAAGAAGTTCAGTAACTCCACTGTTATTCAAAGTAGTAAGCTGTTACGTAGTTGAAGGGTGTTGGCCGTTGGCCAAGGGCCCCTCATGATTTCCTCCCGCTCAGGGCCTCAATATGGCCAGCGGATGTGTCCAGCATGATGTCAGCTGGGATCGGCACCAGTGGCCCACTATAATCTGGGTAAAGGAAGTCAGGAAAACTCAGTCTTTGGCTTGAAAGGATGATGTGATAAGGTGGGACTATGTGTTGATTCACAGTGAAAAGACCAGGATTGCAGGATATTGCATGTTCACTTTGTACCTGCATCGGTCTCCAAGTACTCTGCCTCTCTGCCACAAAGTTAATAGATTGTTGTCACAATAATCAATGACTCTTAATTGTATTTATGGGATATTGTGGGTTACTTTACCACAGTGGACTATTCCACTGAGGTCATATTAAAAGTGATTCAAATTCAAAAGTTTTCTTTGTATAAGTTACATTTTTCATGTTTAGTAACAAGTAGCAGCATTGTTCCACATAGAGTCAAGCAGACAAAGCATGCTTCATAGGCTCATAATGATCACAGCAGAAGAAAACACTGTAGAAAAAAAAATAGATGTGGGAAATGTAGACAGTGTAAAAATGAAGGCCCCATTTACAAAACAAAGTCTTCATGTGACAACAGAAACCTTCCGATGTGTTTTGGGTGTCCGTTGACACAATGGCACTCAGAGCATTTTTTAAAAATTGTGATTTCAGTGGCTCTGTATCCATCTCCTTTCAAACAAAGAAAAACAACAGCTTCTCTGACACACTGCTACTGCGCATGCACACTACGCTGTAGTAAATAGTTTTTCTGCATATTTGCAAGTAGATGCTTGAGTCATTGTGCAAATACAGCATATGATGTAAAGATTCTTTTTTTTCCCCCATATCTCTTGTCAGATATTGATCATGCTCTAAACATCCAAACCTGTGGGGCCATCCATCAACTGCAGGAGTTACTTCCTTTGTATGACTTCGTAGCCTTGACCCTGGAAGGTTTCCTGCCCAGCATGTTTGACATGTCTCCCTGGTCCGGCACAGCTGATTCCAATAAACTGTTGTAGCCAGCAACAAAGACTGAGGTGAAAGAATCCGATTTGGTGGAAAACAGAAATCTGCACCATGCATGGCAGGAGTTCATCAAAACCACATTGGGAAACACTCAATGGTAGAAAACGCAAGGTAAGAAAACTACTCTGTCATGCATGACTGAGCACCTTGTGTCTCTGAATTACAGCAGGTAATGCAGTCAACAGCTGCATTTAGATTTGAATAATTTTTCACTTTATGAGGGCATGTCAGCATTGAATTGCTTTGTATAGTGATGTACATGTATAAAAGAAAACTTCCTGATCAGTTCACAGCAAACAGATGACGGTATCCCTCGATTAGTTCCCACTAATGTCATTCAACAACACTGTGTCAAGCATTTAATACATATCAAAATTCATCTCAACGGAAAAGGTCAGGCTCTTTAAAGCGTTCTGTAATCAAAGATCTGCCTGACAGCATGGCCTCATGAAAGCCAGCATGTAAAAAAAAAGTGAGAAATGTGTGCACAGTGACCCCCAGCAGGGACGAGTTAACTTGGTGCAGGAAAGAGGTCAGATGCCAAATACTCGGTTCTCGATAGGATCAGGTTCCAAAGAGTGCCCGACGTCTGCAGAGACTTAAAATCAAAGCCAGCAGTTTGACTGCTGTGGTGATCTGCTTCTTTTCTCCTGAGTTGGATCACTTTATAGCAACTGTTGAGTCTCTATGAGGGAATGGTGCAGGCATGTGGAGCAGCCTCGACTGCAGCGTCCCCACTATGTCTTTGTTATGTGGTGCTACCATGGCTGTGTAGTCATAAAGACTGAAGGTCTAAAACACTGAAAGAAGTCATGATCATCATTATGGTCAAATCTTCACTGTGGTTTTCATATTCCTGTAAATCCGACTGGCGTATATACAGAGCTTTCCACTTTATTCACTGACTTTGAATCTGTACCACCCAATGACTCACGAAAACCAGGGATGACTGTGAAACAAGCGCTTTCAATGTTGTTTTAGACAACAATCTAAGTTTTCTTGAAGCATGCAGCCAGTCAAATTAGCCGCAGACTATTGCAACAAACTGTGAAAGTGGCACAAGTTGAGCCATGAAGGCTGCACAAAAATGTCTAATGAATGTCAGTGTCTTAGAGAAGACTTCCCAGCCGTGCATCATCAATGGTGCCTCTTGTTCTGCCAGAATTCAGCTGGAATATTAAGCATGCTGTCCGAGCAGAGTGGGTGGGACCTCGAGTAAGTTTCTGTGCTTCCAGCAGGTGGCCGTACTCAAAACCGAGCCACTGTTCATTTCCTGAAGTGGGATGAAGCGATCACATCTGGACATATGATCCTGGCTTTCAGTCTAAATATGGAACCGATCTGAAGACGGTTCAACTGAGCGGCAGCTTAAGCTAAGCTAAATGGATAAAACTGAGTGGGCTTCATACATCTTGAAGAAAAGGCTGAGCAATCATCCTACGTTTGCTTGATGGGGGATGGAGGCCAGGCTCGCATTTAGGAAGCTTTTCTAGTTGCTGAAAGTTTTCTTCAGTTGTGGTGTTGAAGGCGTAATTACCTCACAAAAGACCACACTTATGCGGTTTCAACAAATAACAGACTATTATGGGCTTAAACACACAAAATGGTGCAACTGATAATCATGTAAGGTTCGACAAATAAGTAAAGAACAACAACACGAGTAGCAAATATGACCGTACTTGACCTTTGTCTTGCACTTGTAGCTTGTTTTTGTTTTATGGATCAATTTCAGACTCAGTTTGAAGCTGTTGAACCTACTGGTTTTCTTGTTTGATCGTGATGACACCATCAATCATCATCACATATCATGCCATTGTAATTCAGACCACACTGTGGAGTTTGCATGTTCTTCGTGATCATGTATGGGTTTACTACAGGTGCTGCTTCAAATTGGACAGACACTGCGATGATCAGTTATGAATGAACTGCTTGCAGGTGTGACTGTGTGGATCTCTGTGTTTGCCTTGTGATGAACTGGTGACTTGTTGAGGGTCCTCACATATTTTGATAAAACACATATTTTGTGATAATTGCATGCAATTTTGAATCATTTGACAAATTCCAAATGTGAAATAAGCTGCAGAGCAAAACTGTATCTGCAACATGTAAGAAAACTGTAAGCAATGAAGATTTTCCTTGTCTTTTTTTTTTTTTTAGGAAAACTTCCTCCATTTCAGCAAAGACTTCTACTTATCTGTGTATTCCCAATGACATTAACTCTTGTGCCTTTCATTTTGAATTCATTGAGGATGCTAAGGCTGCCATTTAACTAAGGTATATTTGTCAAGATCATAGAAAAGCGTGCGTGGTGTGATACCGGCATGTGGATCCTTCTTCAGAAACGTGGCCAGCTGCTTTGGACAGAAAAACTAAAAGTCTTGTTCAGTGGCCACAGCTGAAATCAAAGGTAATCCGACATCTTGTCTCTTCCGCTCGTCGAGATTTTCTCATGAAAAAGTTTTATAAAAAGAAGTCTGACTCACAAAGTCATAATTTGATTATAGCCCTTTGACTGAATGAAGATAAGACATCAGCACAAGGAGTAATTCGATTTTAAATCTCATGAGTGATGTGCAAACCTCACGGAAGGGAAGCTTCAGATAAGCAACGGTCGCAGCTGATCAGTAAGCCAAATGATTATTTTAAAAACACACACTGTAAAGGTTTCGAAAGGCTGGGAGCCTATTTGCTCTAAACTGACTAATCCTGACGTATGAATACACGTCGACTCCTGCAAAGCAGGCAACATCTACTTTGATGACGATGCATGACTATTTTATTGTTTTACCAAAATTACATGTAGTTGCTCGTTTAGATACTTGTTGGCATCTTTTGTAGCAGTTCTACTTGTCACTCAAAATCTTTTACCTAATCATTCGCAAAGAACTGAATAAAATCTGTCACAAGTCTTTGCAGAACCATAAAATGTACTTGTTTTTTTTTATAACGACAGTGAAAATCTGATAACTATTTTATGTTATTGTGCATATGTCAATAACAATATCCGTGCTCCCTTTTTTAAAATTGTCTACTGCACAAAAGTGCAGCATAGGCTGACAAGGTATTTGTTTTAGGCAATATTACTGTTTGTTAAGCACGATAGACCCAGAAATACAGAGCGAGACCACATTTCAGAGGTCTTGAAGTCAAGTCATGTTCAGTTCAGAAAAGGTATTTAAAACAGGCAGAGGTAACAGAATCAGCAATAAGTAGTCATGAGGTTGAAAAAAAGTTGAGACATAACAAAGATCAGCAGAGAGCCGAGACAGGGGCAAGACGATGACAGGTGGAAGACAGGTTGATCTGAGAGTGAGAGACCAATGAAGGCAGTGAGAGCAAACTGGACTGGACAGGTCACTGGAGATAAACTGAGATGCTATCAAGTCTAAACAGGACGCAAGCAATCACAACCCGCACATGTGTCATTACACAAATTACCCAAAGATCCAGACGTGGCCTTTTTTCGATAAAAAAAATATTACTCCACCCCAAAAACATGTCAGGACTGGAGAACATTACTTTGCATCTTGATCCAGTAGTAGCTGTTCTGGTATTGATGATAAAAGGTAAGCTTGGATTCTTGCATTTTCTATTTATAGTTTATTGGGTGTTGGTACAGGAGTCGTCTCCCAATCACAAGGATGGAGATTCAAATCCTGATGGGGCTGATCAGGCACGATACACAGAGTGCTAAGACAAGCTTCTCAATAAAGTCAGCTCACCAAAGAATTTTTCAGAAAAGGAAGGAATTCATAGATGAAGTTATGGGGCAGAAATGTATCAAACCACAGTGATTTGTCTGTCGGCTCAATGGAAGAGGACCTGGGTGCGACTCAGGGTGCTCTATAGCGGAGTGTGCATGCTCTTCCTGCCCTGAATTTACTCCAAGTGCTTTGTCTGTTTTCAAAACTCCAAAGACATTGATGTCAGGTTAGCTGTCGAGTCTGAATGTGTGGGTTTGTGTGTCACTTTGTATTTACTGGTGTGCCCTGCATTACGCCAACATGTCATGTTAGATACATTCCCCAAAGACCTAAACTCATTCAAGCAGGGATCGGAGATAGAAGGTCTGATGGATGAACGGAGCTCTTCAGTTAATGAGACATAGATGTAAAGATGTCATGTAATTATTTACAAAAAGCAGAAAATCTTAGTGACAAAACAACAAGTCGGCTCGCAAGTTTCTCAGCTGCTTTCTCCATTTGGAAGTGGATTGAGATCAGAGCTGAGATGATAACTCTGACAGATGCATCTGATGTGCGTGTGCGTGTGCGTGTGTGTGTATGTGTGTGTTCAGGTGTTTCAGTAAACTGCTCACAGATGGCTTCTCTGGTTCCAGCTGCGCGGGCACTGAAGGATACGAGGTAGGAGGTGGAAAAAGAAAAAAAAAAAAAAAAAAGAGAAGCGGCTGGTCGTCGCTGTGTTAGGAAACAGAAACTTATCTCTCCTGACAGGGGCATTTCTCAAGCAGTGGTCACGTTTCATTTTCACTTGAAACTGTGTATCACGCTGGAGTGTGCGAGTGTCTTGCTGCTCTTGTGTAAACCTATTAGAGTTTTTGTGAGTTCAAACAGCTGCATTTTTGTTGAGTGAAGTCATTTCACCCAGACTCTGAGTCTTGGAGCAACCCTGTGGATGAAAATATGATTATGATAAGAACAGAAAGATAAGAGCAAAGTACTACTGCTAACTGTGGAACCACAACGGAACATTTCTCTTATGAGTTTTCCTGACTACATCAGAAATGTTCTGTCTTTTTTGTTTGTTTTTTTTGTAAGGCTTCATTTACGGCCATCCGCAGGGTTGAACAGTGGTTTATGAGTTTACACTTTGACCTGAAAGATGGTTTGAGTTTGAGTCATGGCCTGAATTTGCATGTTTTCCCTGTGTATTATCTCAGTGTCTTCACTGTTGGAGTATGCGCAAAAAAAAAAAAAAAAAAAACTTTTAAGGTTATCAGCTTACTTTAAGGTTCTATTTACATGGTAACATTTTGGTGAAAAAAGCATTTGTAGAATTTATATTCAGCATTTCTTTTCTGGAGACCAAATGCTTGCTTCAGTTTTCAGTCCTCTCATGAGAATTCACTCTGCTGTAGGTAGCTTAAATGTATTCAAGAGCAGAGGTGTATATGTGTGTTTTTTCCATTTGTGTAAAAGTTGTGAGTGTTTGTGTCGGCGTGTCTGAGGTGTTGCTAAGGGACAGACCTCGAAACAAGGCCCAAAACTATTTATACAGGCCATTTCCTCTGCAGGGATGAACCCAGCCCCTTAGACGAACTCCACTTAGACGAAACATGACGTGGTGCTGTCGTGTTTTAATCTCATATCTTCCAAAAGTCATGTTTCACCCTGGTTACATTGCTTCAGGTCATCACCGGCAGGCAGGGAGAGACACAGATGCTTGAGGACTCTTTTTTTTTTTTTCTCCCTGTTTCATTTCAAGCTTCAAACCTCAGAATTCCAACATGTGAGGAAGTTTGAGATAAACAGTGACCTCATGTCAGAGGTAGGAAGGAGGCTGGCAATCTTGATTCGGTTCTTCTTTCACTGTAGGAGGCTCACACCCACCTCTGCAATATAATGTGGTTTATTGGGGGCACTGTTTTGTTTGTGAGAGTCCATCATTATTCATCATTATTATAATTATTCCATCATTATCCCATGTAGTCTGTCAGATTGATAACAGTCAATCTTCACAGAAACCTAAAATACAATGTATGAATTAACAGACTTGCTGTTATTTTTGTCCATGGGGGTGACTCAGAAAAAGAAGAATTTTTGAAAAAAAAAAAAAAAGTTAAATAGGAAGCAGACAAGTCTAACAGCTGGCCAGAAGGGGAAAAAAAGGTTTAAGGCCCACGAGGAGTTATAAAATGGAAATGTGCTGCACACATGAGGAACACAGCTGCATACCATCATGGAGTGATCCCATTTCCTTTGATTTCCCTCATTCTTATCGGGATTAGACGGTGATATTTTGGAATGACACCAATCAGTCCAGATGATCTGCACTGGTGGACATCGCATTGACGTGGCCTCTCTTTTTCTCACCTGGATCAGCGCACACTTCAGCACACGGCACACAACAGCGGCTGCTTAAGAAGTCCAACTGAAATAACTACAGAAAAGTAGCATTTTTACAAGTGTTGAAGATAAAAAAAAATGGAGCAGATTGAACCAAATCAAAAAAGTCTTTTGTCAGAGACTTTGCTGCTGGTTTTAATTCAAACCTGAATGTCTGAACTGAAAAAAATTAAAGAAATATCCATCTATCTATCTTGATCAGCATTTGAAATGGAAAAAAAAAACACCACAAGAATTACTAAATGAATTGTTTGTAGGTAACAAATGAATAATTATGAAATGCTGAATGATCAATTAAGAAAGTCAATGAACTATTCCATAAATCATGACATTATGTCAGGCAAACACACAAACAAAAGTGAATAAAATAATGGAAATAACTTTGGAAAAGTAAAAAAAAAAAAAAAAATACAAATAAAACATGAATTGTAGTCAATTCATTAGGATGAATTTCTAGTGAAAGAAATAATCAATCAAGTGCCTCTGATAGACTGTGCACGAAACCATTGAAAACATCCAAAAACTAGTGAAAAGAACCTGTGAAAATGAGCAGTGTTCCAGAAATATAAATTTCTGAGCTTGAGCAGTCAGAGCTTGTTTAAATTATTTCAAACAAACTGGGACCAAAATGACTGATGTTCAAATAAATCAAGTTTTAGTTTTTTTTTTTCAATGCAGAAAACTTATTTTCTGAGCTCTCTCTCTTCAATCTAAAAACGTTGGCTAGTTTTGAAAGGTGATATGTCTTGAAGGTAATTATCACCATTTGTCGGCTCTGTTAGGAGCCTGTAAAACTGTGAAATGTGACCCTGTAAAATATCAGCTGCCCGAGCAGCATGTGGAGACTGACAGGTTTTGATTTACCTTTAGCGTTAGAAGAAAGTAGAAGGTTTCTCCACGTACATTTGACATCCATATTTGCAGCACCCATTTTCATGTGGGTCATTCCGGGGCTTTGGGCACTGGCTTCTGATTGAACCTGCATTTGATTTATGACATGAAGAATTATGTAAAACATTTGGATCTCATCAAGAAGATCCTAATTGACGCTTGAAGTCTGACGTCAGTATAACCAAAGTGTAGTCATGTCCCAGTAATTTTTTTATTATTTCATCATTTCATTAGCCCAACCCAATCCATCACCTCCAACCAAAGCCAAAAAACAAAAAAACGAAAACTGCATAGTCACATTTTAGTGTCTTATTTTTAGAGCTGTTATTTCTTTGGGTGGTTCATTTAGCATTAATGGTAATCCTTCGGCATTACAACCTCTAAAGTGAAATATTAAGATAAAAAAAGAATCCAAGTCGGAGGCTCACCCTTCAAACTTCATGGTCAGACTGTAAATGAAAACATCAAGGCTCCGGCAGAAAGTCATTTCCTCCGACTCTGGTGAAGAGGAAGCCAAACCAAACAATGTTATGTCATCGTCCCGAGCTCAAATATCATGAGTGGGATTTTGGTGAAAAGCTTCGAGTCACAGCGTTAAGTCACTTTCAAACTGCACTCATGCAACAGAAAGCCCCTGCAGACTTATTGATCTCACTCATGAAATTAAAGGGTTCTTACATACATATCTAATCATCTTCTCTAAAAGACAAATCTCTCCTGAGCTGCAACACACATTGTAGTGTCATCCAAAGGCTTTACTATACTGAGAAGCAAATATCTGACCAATCACACAAGAGTTCATGGACCACACGGTCCCAGGAAGGTGCCATGTAAGGTGAAATTGATCTGACAGACAGACTTGAGCAAAGAAATTGTTCATTAACGGCTTTAAATAGACACTGTCTTCTTCTTTCTTAGAGCTCTCTGCTGTTTTCTTCATGCCAGTTCAGTCTCAACTGCGTCTTCTCAGCAGCTGCAGTCACATGGATCATAAGTAATCCAATTCAACACAGATCTGAATAAAATCGCGTCATTCAAACATTTTTACTCGATTAGATTAGGCTGATCTGATTGAAGTTAGGGTTAGAGGAGGCGCTATAATCCTGTTCATTATCTAATCATCATTCATGTAAATGGCACATTGGATCATTTTGGAGCTTCAGGGACTTGTCTGTTATGTAACATCGCCATGCTGGGTGTTTTAAGAAGAAAAAATGAAAGTGCAAAAGATAGATCAAGTTTAAACACCACTGAAAACCAAGTTTTAAAAATCAATCAATTAAATGGAATGTTCAGTAACGTGAACAACACTGATTGTGTTATGTATGGGGACTGGGGTTTTTTTTTCTATGTAAGGCTGGTGCAAAATTACAGGCCTCTGATGCTTTCTGTCTGTAGGATCAGTGCTTTTAAAAAAAACAGACGACATTGACTTGTTTCAGACCCAAGTTGAACTTGGCTAAGCTTGTGTTATGGGGAAGTCCATTTAAAGAAAGGTGTTTGTAACAGTGTCTAATTAAAGCTGTGCTAGTGGATACACAAACCATAAAAATGGGTACAATGCATTCCCAGTCAGGTTAAAAAGAAAAACAAGATGGGAAAAAAAGGGTTTGAACATATGTAAATATTTCCAGGCCCCCAATAAAAAATATATATATATGAGCAGCTTTACACAAAACACTCATCTGCCATCAGTCCACAGCTTCTGGCTTCTTTTAACATGTGAGCGCCGTAATAATGTGCAAGTCCTCAGGCAGTGCCAGCGCTCCAACACAGCGAGAGAGCAATTTATTTTATTTTATAGGAAATATGAAGCAACTCAATAGATCTGGCACTATCGCTAAGCTCCAGTTAATTTACGAGACTCATACCACGTAAAACGTTCACACCAGTTTGAACCCTCGCTACAACAATCAAGGTTAACATATATGAAAAACAACCCAGCAGCTCGCCCAAATAAATAACCCCATGAAAGAAAGGCTTTCATGGGCCTCTTGTATCTGGACGGAGGAGGAAAATAATTCACATCCACATGTCATTACTCAATAATTTCTCTTTGAAATCTCTCCCCATGTTTCTGCTGTTGGTTTTTTTTTTTCCCCCTTGAAGAAACCACTCTGGGTAAAAGTGCTCTGTAACATGGCCAGTCACGTGATGCACACATTTTTCCATGCCCATTTTGGTTTTGGGAGGCAATTCTGGAATATTCCTCTCAGTTTTCCCATGGTCAACCTCACACCGCCGTTACACCTTCCTCTTACATGACAGCGATGGACAAACTCACCAAACCTCCTCCCACTCAAACTCACTGGGAGGTGCACTTCCAAACCAAAACCCAATAGAGTCGCATTGTGTTTGTGAAAATCTTGTCTTGTCAGCCGTTTGCGTTCTCCAGAGTTTGTGCTTCTGAATGTATTCATCCGCCTTCTTCTACCAGTTTCTTAAAACTTCAGGTTTTGTTTGCGCGAGCTGACCATTAAGCTATTTGGGAAATGTTTAACTCACAATCCCGATAACATGAAACTATAGATTATTTATTTAAGGGGTTTTCATCAGGCGAGCGTTCCCTGGCTCCCACCACTCCCCACATAAGACGCAGGGACTGGATTGTCTTTCCAGCACTTCGCTGTTGCTCTAAGTTGCTTCTGGTGTATCACGTCTCCCTCTCGCTCTGCCAAGTGTGGCCACATGCTCCCCCCCTCCTCTGGTCCTCCTCTGACTCACCAATCCTCCTGAACAATGCCCACCATTGAACCCTCCAATGGATGTCTTTTAATTGACAGCTGGAATCTATTAATGCAGTCGCCAGTAGCCATGGCTACTCCACAATAACTTGCATACGTATATATCATGTATGAATTCAGGGCAGATTGGCAATGGAGACGCGGCGGGGACTGTTGTGTCACAGTCCTTGGTTGTCCTGAAAAGGCCCTTCAGAGTCGTACATGTTTAGGAGCTGACTCACGATACACTGTCACCTTTTCCACCCTCGCTATTTACCTTGAGAAGTTATAATTTCCATGATTTGGATAAGAGAGTAGGCTTGCTCGACATGTGGTAGCAATTTTCACTCAACGGTTTTGTTCTCTCGTACGGCGCTAACAGTGTTTCCCAGTGTAAAGGAGAGAAATCAGATAACAAGGCTCGAGTGCTGACATCCTCCGACCTGATAAGTATGCTAATTTGCTTTAAATGTTACTCGTGTGCAAAAGAGGCTGTTTTACACAGCTGTTTAATGTCTCACTGCCTCCAACTCATTCCTTTGTGACACTGAAGATAGCTCACATTTTTTAACACGCAGTCAGGCTGCAGCAGGGTGTGTGTGCACGGTTTTGGGGGTGAAGCCGTGTGTTTGACAGAAGGGAGTCATGTGAACGCTCTGCTGTGCAGGTCCACTTCAGGAGGCAACGCTTACATAATTGCTCAGGAACGACAAACGCTTCAACAAGGGAGTAACGACGGCACAGCTTAAAGCTCGTGTCCAGAGTTTTGAAAGAGAGTTTTTTTTTAATCCAACGTCTGGAGGTTCCGCCCTCCCTCTGCTTTCATGAGCGACCAAGCCACGCCCCTTTAATTGTGCATGCGCATTATCTGTCAGGTGAAAATGAGAGCCTCTGAGTCCTACAGCATCCTACATGTTTAGCTGTTTACGGTGGATGTTTAGCGGACAATGGATATATCAGAGGTAAGCAGGGCGGCTGCTGCGTAGCTAACTCTCCTCTGCCTGGGCGAGTGGCCGTGCTCTCTGGCTGTGTGCACATGTTGATTGACGGCACGACAAGGCAGAAGCTCAAAATCTATTGGCTGACGCTGACCGGCGCTTTTCCGGATAACATGGGGGTCTATGAGATGAAGGCGGAGCTCATAAATACATTTTTATATTGCTTTATGCTAATATTATATTATAGTATCGAACCAGACTAACACATTTAAGCTCTGTTAAAAAATGATACATACACTGGAAACGAACGGAAACTCCGGACATGAGCTTTAAGAAACACTATCCCTGTGTTTCAGGGCTGCAATTCTTGTATTTGACAGAGAACAGTTTAACAGCAGGTTAAAGCGGCACTCCTCAGCAGGCAGGACCTTGGCCACACTGCATCCCATAAATAGTTTATTCCTATTATCCTAGGCACTTAAATGTGTCACTTCTGTCAGAATATCAGTCTTTCTTCCTAGTTGTGGCTGTCTGTTGTGACACTGATTGAATTGAAATTCACTCCAGCAACTGATCAATGAGTCTGGTCCCAAAGGGAAGTGAGTCATGCAGATGCTTAATGTGTTGCTTTTGGTCGATCTAGCCAGCACACTTGTCACTGAGTGAAATTTGCAACTTGTTAGTAATACATTGATTAGTTGCTGGAAAACACCATTCAGATCCCTCCTGACTGACACACGCTCAAGATCTACAACTGAAAATAAATCTCGGCTTCACCAATGAGAATCAAACCTGCAGTAGAATTAAATGGAAGGAAAGGGCTTAGCTGGACACTGAGATCCAGAAATTTAAATGATTATTTATACTCAAGCTCAATAGCCACATAAATCCCTGTAGTGCTTTTCTGTATCATCACTGAGGGAAAACAAACATGATCATATCAAAGACCAACAAATGAGCCACATGTCAGCATGTCAACATGCTTCAGCGGAGACAAGAGGTTGTCCAACAACTAACTCAAGACAGCAGTTTTCATAAACGTCCTCTTGCCAACAGTGCGTATGAAAGATGAAATGACGGTCACTAATCAGTGTGCGACTGTTGTGCAAGAACATAAACAACACAATTTAATGCAATGCACAGGAACAGCTGCAAGCAGATCGCAGTAACCAAACTCTCGCAGGCGACTTGAGGCTGGTGGCCATCAATAAATCACATCACGTAAACACACTGAAACATTCACGATCCACTCGGGATAAATATAAATGCTCATCGTGTGTAACGTAAACATAAAGAATTGGGGACTTTTACTTTTGTGAAGGCTAACATCAGAAAAATAATCCACTTTTCTGTGCTGTTTATGGATAATGGCAGTGATGAAGCATGAACCAAACATGACAAAAAAAAATGGCATTGTACATATGGAAGATGATCCTGAAACATCAGAAAAACATTTCTTCATGGAGTCTGAGAGCAACACTTCCACAAGTTGGTAAGAATTTATTGGGGGGAAAAGAACTAAAAGTGCAAATATTTATGTATATGAATAAAATAGACTTTAAAGCGATTTTTTTTTCCTAATCCAGTGAATTTTGGTTGATAGCAGTTTACTGTGATATAGCGTAATATTTGTAAATGGGTGCCAATACAGTATTGTTTCATAAAATAGGTGTGGAGTAGTTTACTGCAATGTAGCGTAGGTCAGTATCAAACAGTGGCGTATACAAAAGCGTATAAAACTTTATACTTACAAAACATCATGAAACAATATAATATAGCATAGAACTGAAAAGTGCAATATAGAATACTGTATTATAGTATCATAGTGAAGTATCAAACTCAAAACAGATAGGAAAATGTGTTTGAAAATAACAGATGAATGCAATGATTTTTGTCTGAGTATCTCAGAGTTTCTGTTGATTGTCCTTCATTTACAAACAGAGGGCATTTCTTCGTGTTGTGACTGTTCCATTAGAGCAACTGGGTTATGTCATGATTCAGCCTGATAAATACCTCCTATCTGCAGCCAGCCAAGCACTGTCCAAGAGATGAGGCATTGTTATTCAGATTCTTGCCACGTGTTACTATTTTCTTGCCAGTATCAGGTTTTTAACAGCACCCCTGCCTGATTGCCGAACATCTCCTGGCTGGAATCTTTGAGCAGATCACTTGGAAGAGCCCCGATGCTGCACACAGCTGTTGGCCCCATTAACCCAGTGGGTCGGCGTCGGCGGGAACAGTGAACCGCGAGCAAGTTCCGAGACCCAGAACCTATTGTTTAGTTTTCCACAGATGTATTTGAATCTCTCACTGCATTATTTTAAACGCAAAACTTTGTGATCACTTCAAATCTGTCAATAATCTCCCAACTTTTTTAGTTTTCATACCTACAATGAAAGTCTGCAGCCTCATCTGGGCTGTAATCTCACTGCCATAACAAGCTGCTCTGTCTGTGAAACACTGCAGTCAAATGATTGATTCCTCTAAATCACAAGTAACAAAAGATTGTTAAAAAGATGTTCATTAAAAAGAACAGTAATCAATCTAATCGGTCCATCATCGACTTTCTGAACATGCCAAGTGGTGGAACGGTGGGTCTGCTTTCATGGAAGACTTTCAAACTCTGGTACATTCTGAGATCAAGGGTCCACACAAGATATACAGAAAGCCCAAACTCATGGAAACCTCTGAGAGCAAATCAATGGACTCTGTTCAAGGTGTTTATACAAGATTCATCATTTATCTGTGGCTTTACAGTTAGGAGGTGATGATTTTATAAACTGAAGCACTGCATTCTGGGACATAAAACAAACTGTAAAGATGATTGATGACACTGTCATCTGTTTGGTCTGTACCAACTCCTGAAAAATCTCTGAGTATCTGCAACATGCTTTGTCACCGTAACCTGCTTTTATGCAGACAAAACTAAAGAATTTTTTGAGCATCTCACAAAACGGTTGATGTTATTTAAGAACAGAACTGGAGAGAGTTCATGAATTGTCTTTATTTTTAAAATCTTGGATTCTAAATAGAATCATGGTGTAAAGACCACATTATTTATTCATCTTGGGGGAAAAAAATAACTTAATACAATGTAGTTTTGTTTTTTTTAAGGTATAAAGGAGAATTTAGTGGTGTGTGTTTTTACTCTTTGCTCACTATCGTTTGTTGCACCACCCAGACCAAGAGCAAGACATCATGGAGGCGGTCAACACTCAAGAGAAGCTCCAGCACCTACTCCTCAGCTCCACTGTCTGTTCTCTTCTATCTGTTCTGTTCTATGAGTGTATATGAATGCCTTCACTCAGTGTCCCCTTTGGATTGATTTCTTATATACTTGTCTTTTTTAACTCCTTAGGGATGGATGGATGGATAATGGATGGCTGGATGGGACAGGACTTACCAAGAACCTTCAACCGTCAATCTTTTTAGCATCTTGGGTTTGATATTTACACAGCTCTTTCCAAACTACCTACAGTGAATACGTCCTGTGCACTCTCTTTGGTCTGATGGAGATTATTTTTCAGTCATGTTCAGCAGAAATAAAAATCATTTTCTAGTCTGACAACAGCATGTTAACTCCGTGTTTCCCCGTGTAGTGCAGCGCGATCTCATTTGTCGCGCCAATGCAGTTGCGTTCACCGCGTCCGGTGGAAACACGGGGTAAGGTTCGGTTTGTTTCAGGCAGGAAAACAGCATCGTCACCATCAAGCCACTGTGGTCATGACTGAAGGAATTGAGACGTCACTCTTACAAAACAATGAAACAGAAGGCTCACGTGTTAAAGCTTCATTCTTTCGCTCCAAACATTACCAAAATAGCACAATATAAAAGTTCTGGGGTGGACCAATGATGATTAAGCATTTTGGTCTTTTATTTCCCTTTGATGCTCAGAAATCCTCCACACAGAAGAAGAAAAACTTTGGCCTAAAAAGAGGAAACTCAGTGGCAGCTTGAATTTTTTCACTGTTGAGTGGAATATGTGACAGTGTGTAAGAAAACCCTGTGTGCCACACAGCTAAAGCTCTCTCTATAATAAGCCTTTGTCAGTTGGTTCAAACAGAAAAAAAAAACACTGACAGCCAGCAGAACCCAGCTGGATGTGTGAAAAGGAAACTTTTCAGCTGAAGCCTCCGAAGTTTTAAAACGGGGATTCCCATAAAACTGTTCACGCTGCTGTGAATGCACAAGAGCCTTTGAATATAAAAGTAATATCCTCTATTCCAGTCCACAGGCTTACTTATTCATTTCTATGATCAGTAACCATGCACAATTAAAACCGGGCAGTAACCACAACATTACCGCAGATTAATGAGGCTCCGCCCACCTGGTGAGTCTGATTTAGGGAAAGAGTTTTATGACAAAACCAAAAACTTCTCAGGCACTCGGTGTTAAAAAATTAACGCAACGATTTAGCTTTACAGCGTCTGGAGAGAAGTCTCACATGAGGGTGGAGTCCTTTCTGTAGTGGTTTTTAATTCAGGGGGCATTTCCTGCTGTTGGCTTCATTACAGGATTGAAAACAGGAACTCCCTCCTGCTTTTCCAGTGATTACAGTGGAGACGAGAGACAAAACTAGAAAGATAAACTGTGAAGGGAAAATCTGCAGATCCATAGCAAAGGACACTGTCCATTCTGGAGGGAGATCAGGCAAGAGGAGCTTCCAAAACCACAAAAAAAGGGAGGAGGGGAATAAAAGAAATGTTGTGGGAAATTGTGATGGAGTTTGATTCTTGTGTCAGTGCTGAAAAGTTGAAAACAGCGATCTTCTGACAAATAACAACATAATCTAAAACAAGCTAATTATGGAGTAGAATGTGCACATATGAACAGTACCGACATATTTAAGCATCAAAGTAATTTCAACCCTTAAAAAATCTGAAGCCCTTAATTTGTACGAAAAGCACAAAAAGAATGAGAGAATTCACGTTCACCTCCTCCAGATATTTTGGCAAAACCTAATTTAAATCTGATTTATGACTGACTCAGTTGTTTTGTTGTTTTTCATTGTATTTATGGTCCAGAAGAGAATATGAATTTTTTATGCGTTAAACTTTTCATAATGAGGGGGTGTGGCTACTGATTGACAGGTCTGCTCTGGAATGATTGATGGATAGTTTCAGCGGTTTTCAGGTGGTTTACATTGAGGAGAAACATTAAGATTAAGTTCTCTAATTGTTATTTTCTACAGTTACTCAGTTTGTTGACATGTTTTGATTATTTGTTGGTTTACGGTACTATGAAGAGTTCCTGGATTAACTGTTATAAAAGACCCTCAAAGGATTCAGTTATTCAGCTTTTTTTTTTTTCTGTAAGTAAACATTTACGTTTCATATCTTGTTTTATCAGTAAATAAGATGTGTAATATTCCCCAAAAACTGGTCATTTTTTCTGAGGTGTTGTAAACATGAAGTTGAACCAACTTTAAGCTGGCAATGTGTTTTGTTCTCCTAGCTCTCATCAGGTCTGCCTCATTTTGGAGCCAGGTTGCTTCGTTCCTGTTTTATACAGACTGGCTAGACTTTATATATATGAGCCTTCAGAACTTCTGAGAGCTGTAACCTGAGCAGAGAAAACCTCAATCAAGCTCAACAATGTGTCACAGCAGAACAATGTCAGAGACAAGCAGCAAACAGATACACGTAGTTTTTACATGGATTTATATGTAAAAAAGAAAAAAAAAATCATTTGGACTCCTTCACTGAAACCATGTTTCAGTAAAGGGTGCAAGAAGCCTGAACTGTGTGCATTTTCTGACTTCACTGCCTAGTTCACTAAATCAAATTCATTCTAATTGGAACCTCAGGTAAAGTTGAATGTTTGCAGTGAGGTCATTAAAGAAGACACTGAATCTGTGGTCAGAGTGACTTTCATAGCACTGGAAAGTTTGACATGATTAGGAACACTGAGGGTGAAGATTGCACTCATTTTCTGTGGAACAATGTGACAGGATGTGAATTAAAAAAGGCCTGCTTATTGAACTGACTCATCGGTTTCCTTATGAGTGGTGACAGACATAAAGTTCTCATTTTTAGGTTGGAAACATTTTGTGCTGATTCACTGGGATCTTCCACACAGTGTATACACTCACATAAATAGATTGCACTTTAATTTGCGTGTGACTTACTAAGAATAACACCATGAGGGACTTCAGTCTTCAGCTGAGGGTTTTGCCTCATTAAGCCCAGTGTACATGAGAACGATCTGCTGGAAAAAGTGTATAGCTTCGTTTACTTGTGATCACCAAGGAGCACTGAGATCAAACAACCACACAAATCTGCAGCTGGTTAACAAAGTTCCCAGATTGCATCAAGTTACTAAATATATCAAACATTTAGAGGAAATAAATATAATTTGACATTGGAAAGAAAAAAATTGGAGGAGATAATCAGTCATCGAGGGAAAATCTGAGTTACAACAGAGAAAATATCTTAAAGTCCAAAGCTGTATGTCAGGGTGAGCCAGCTGAGAAAATGCCTCTCACCACAACAAATCTTATAAACAACCTGTTCTCAGATGGCTGGAAATCAAATTATATGAATCATTCACCGCTCACTTTCTCATTTGATCTCATTTTATGCAGAAATCTTTAACAGATCAGATCGTAGTTGATGCAGAACATGATATTTGACATCTTATGTATTCCAACAATGTGCGCCATGATGGAGCTGATTTTACGATTCACACTGCACCAAAGCTGGACTGGAGCCTCACTGAGGACATATTAACCCTGAGCAGATATGATGAGCACAAGCGGTACGATGTTCACATCTACCTGCAGAAATCTCTGAATTTACAACACATTTTAGCCTGGGTTAGTTGTGAAAAGCCAGGGACACATAGTTTAGGGATTCGGCTGGAGAAATGAGTAATTTAATAGACCCCGATGTTGTGACCTGAACATCTGTCATACTGGTCCTGTATTAAACCAAGCATTTTTAAACTGATAAGGATAACTCATACCACCTCCTGCTGCCTGCTGAGAACTACAGAATCATAAGTTTACTCAGACAAAATATAGAATAATGTAATTCACACTAATCAATGGGTATCACATGATTATTCAATCTTTTAAAGATGTCCTTCAACGAAGAGGGATGGCACTTTAGAAGACAGAGATCCTCCTCCAATAGGTGGCCCTGCTGATACATAAATTTCCAGTCTACAGCCACAGTCAATAAGGCGTCTGTGTGCGATTTGTCCTGCTTTCCTTCTTGACAAGCTGACTGAATAATACAAGTAAGCTCCGGCAGTATCTGTCTGGGTGCCGATGATCGAGGACTAGAGCCTGTCCAGAGTCAAGCCTGCCTGTTGCCCATAATCCATCTGGGTTTGTTCCTCCTCTCTCAGGAAAACGTTTTGTAAACGGGGCCTCAGACACTGATCTAGGTGAGGTGGGTGTTAAATATGCATGGACCGATGCAAAATCCATCTGCTCTTCACCCTTCCAAACAGACTAACATGTGAGTAGAGATGTTTTCTCAATGAAAAGTCTGTCTTCTTGGACATCCTTTTGGAGAAAGCTTACAGGGGTTGCACAGGAGTTTTTTTTTTTTGCGTCCCACTGGAAATACTGTGTCTAAACATTCAAAGCCCTGAAACTTTAACAGGCTGCACCCAGTCGCTTTTGATCCCCTGTTTAGTTGTGCTGCAGCAACACGGCTTCCTGCAGAGATCAGGCAGCAGATAACTGATTCTGTGTACTTGGAGCTGCACGAGCCGTCTGGATATCACTGTGTTGATTGGAAAAGTGCCAGCGTTCCTGCTGGTAAACACTGCGCCAGCCAGCACACACACACGGGAAGACCATGGATTTAGTTTACCGCTTTATCTTGTTTTGTTTGCCCTGATGCTGCAGCCCAGTTCAGGTCGTGGGTAATACATTTTATAATCACACCTTCAACGGGGTAACTAAAGGAAGTGCAAACCAAGATTACCTTGAAAATATCTCAGGGAACAATGACATAAAGACATCCCTGAAGAAAAAAACTAAATCCGTACTGAACTGATATCCTTTCTCCTGCTTAAAATGTTTACATGTGTTCAATCAAATAGTAAAAGTGAAACATTTCCAGCATCAAGTTGCTCCAGGGGATTGGACAGATCAGCATTTCAAACAAGTGAACCGTCGATCATGTGCTGTCCAAGATTTCTTTTTTTCTTTTTTACACATTAGTGTGTTTACACTGGGAGGCTGCCAAGGTGAAACAGGCGGAATTCAATGGTTCAACACAGTGCGAGATAACTGCAGGAGCTGACTGTGCAGAGGTCAAGGCTTTGTTGTAGTCTTCAGTCAGAATTAAAGCTTCCTGTTTCTGTTCAGGAAGGGCCAGTATTTTATAATACACATCATGCCTGGTTAAGTTGTAAGCTAATCTCAGTTTCCAATGGGAGAAAGGCAGCAGGCATGGACTGGAGTAACAAAAACCCACACCCACATACAGACCATGCAAAGTGCTCACACAAAAAAAGAGATATTCTCACAGTGAGAGTGTGAAGAACTGCACATTAAATCCATACATCCCAAACACATTATAACTGTCAACCCCAGGCCTAACCCTAACCCAACCTTAGCTCTAAAACACAGTCTTAAGACATACAAACATTTAAAATTATGATGTTTAGCATTCGGACCTACCTAAGGTAAGTTGAAGTCCAAAAACATTTGTCTAGTAGTTCTCAGGCTCCACAAACAGAAAAAAAAGCCTGACATAAAAGCACACATTGTGTATTACTACGAGACATTACAGTGACTGACTTGCTTTTCCAGTGAAGTTAGTCCAACCTAATCTAGCTAGTCCAACCCTGTTTTCTTGTATTTTTCCTCTCTTGTTAAAGTGGTCCTTTGATAAAGTCACTCGGGTTCAATAAAGTTCAAAAAAGTTTAATAAAGTTCCTTGGAGTCTGTCAAATGTCTCAGTCCAGTTTCTGTAATTGTCTCTGTTAGTTGCACAGTGTTAGTCAACACTGTTAGTGTCAAGGTTGCTAAGTCAGGAGTCAAAAGTCATGGCTTCTGAGATCCTACCGCACGGCGGCGATTCACAGGTGGAGACCTCCACGGGGTCATCGAGATCAGGTTCTGGGTCAGCTCGCCATCTCCTTGGTTCAGGAGGAATCCAGTTTGAAGTCCAACTTTCCATGATGCATTAAGGGGAAATCAAAAGAAAAAACAGCCTGCAGACCAATAAAAACCTTAATGTACAGTTAAAGGTGTAATACAACATTTTGATTTCCGGGTGGATCACCTAAATAATTGGTGGGTCTGTTTGTCAATCATTCTGACGAGCTGCTTTCATAAGGCGGTTCTACGTGCTTGCGCCCAATCAGCTTCTCCCTTTTGCGCATGCGCATTCAGAGTGTTTATGTAGCCGGTGAGCTTCTGAGCTAGTACTTACCGACGGCGAGTCTGACATAATGAAACTGTAACTGTTTCGGAAAAAAAGCTTTATCTATGAGCGAGGCGGATCGCAGAAACTGTAAACAGAGCCGTGCACGGCGGAGAAGAGGAGATCGTACACGCTCGTACACTTCCGCGTTTCCTGGGAGAAGCAGGAGAGCCGGGCGGCAGATGGTCTGGCGCATGTGCGCGTTGTTCAAAAAGTGAGTAACAGACGTGGGGCTTCGTCTTTTGAGAAAATCGTGTATCAGACCTTTAAGATATCACAGATCACATCACCATATTTTCAGTTAAATCAAATTCCTGTATGCGGCTGGAGTTAAAACAGCAACAATCACTTCGTAATCTTAGGATTTAATTGTGACTTTTAAATCACTACATCACCACAAATGGGATGTTTTTTAACCCATTGAATGATTTGCCGATCTTTTATTACCATTAATTATGATTATACAGCGCCCCTAAAGGGATGTGCAAAAAATAAAATTAAAAAACATTTCAGGTGTGCACCTAAAACTTTCACGTGCGCACCTGAAATGTTTCACGTGCGCACGTGAAAGTTTCTGGTGCGCACCTGAAAGTTTTCTTCTCCTCAGAATGACAGTACAGGAGTTGGTGCGCGTGTATTTTGAATTGGGCATTATAAAGAAGCTGCTGCTTTGCTTGCAAGTCGTCATGTAGGCCCATTCATCAAATGATCTTTCAAACGGGCGTATATCTGAGTTACGAGCTCATCGTACGACGGTGCTCGCGTGGCATTACTGAAACTTCGTACCTCGCCGATCTCAGCGTTGGAATGATCGGGTGTTGATAAATGCTGCGGCTGAATTTGATCGTCATTAACATGCTACGGCCTGAAATATGCGTAGATCTGAAGCCGCGCCCACTGAGGTCAAACACGGGAAAGGAGCGATTTTGGGGGAAAAAGAACTTTTTCGGAGCTGGAAATCGATCCTCTCAGGTCTGAGGCGGAGGTAAATGAGGATGAGCTCTTGGAAGAATTGAATGGAATTAAAGGGAATAGAAAAACGCTGTCTGGAGATCACCGCGGCGGTGAACAGCATCGCCTGGAGGAACAGGACAACCGGCCTGATGTCTGAACAGATTATAGATCCATTAATTAAACCCTGATATTACAAATAATGAGGCTGACTCACGTGATACAGCTCAGATTTTATTGTTTTGTTTAATTATGTCTCAGAGCCAGACAGCAGCGGCACCGCGGCCCAGTCTCCTCCCCACAGCGCTGACGGTCCAAACGAGACACACACCCAGCACCGGACCCGGTGCCAGGCAGGACCCCAGACCGAACGGGACACAGGACTGAACAGGACCCGGGACAGGTCACAAAGGGCAGCGATTGCCACCCGTGCCAGTGCTGGCTAAATTAAAGCCAATTAATAGTAGTCTTAATAAAATGTTTGACTAAACGTCCTCTGTCTGTATTTAATCTCCCTTTAGCTAATATGTTATTTTCTAGGTTTGCTGCACATCACGATTAAATAAATAATTTGCTAAACTTTGAGAGTTTATTAGAGGTGTCCCCGACTAGAATTTCCATAGTCAAATCTGATTCGTCCGATCCTGCCAATAGCGACTGATAGTCGAACTCTATCATCTTGTTCGGGGAGCGAGGTGGGGGGGGGGGGGGGGGGGGGGGGGGGGGGGGGGGTGTGTTGAGCGGGCGCTGCGGAGCGTGCCTACACGGGGCGAAGGAGCGTTGGGCGCCTATGCCTACAGCCGGGCCTGATTTCACTAATAATAACAAAAAAAAAATAAAAAAAAAATACAACAAAAATAAAAAAAACAGCGCAGGCAGGTAAAACAACACTTTTTTTTTCCTACACACTGAAACACAGACTGGAACAAAGTGTCGGTGACTCTAAACATCAAATAAATGAAGTATGTTCAAATGACCAGAACCAAACCCTCTTCTAACAAACGCTGAAGCATGTGATTTATTTGTATCTATAATCTCTGCAGATAAGCTCACATTTTTTGGCTAAACAATTCTCACATTATCTGCTCAAATTAAATGAAATAGGCTTAATTGCGCTGTGTCGGGTCCGTTTCGCAGCGGAACATCCATGCAAAAACAAACACTAAATTAAATAGAATTAGCCTTCTAGATAAATAAAAAATAATATAATAATAACCTAAAATATTACAATTAAACGAAATAAAAGTCAGCATTAAAAATGAGAATTGAGTAACAGAACCGTCTTTTATTAGCCCAGTTATCTGGCTACTTACCCGTTTAAGGTGGAAAGCCATGTTGTTGTGAGTGATATGAAAGGACCACTTGCATTTGACTTTTTTTGGATCATCTTTGACTTGGTCTGAAGTTCTTTTTTTTCCGACATTGAGACTTTTAAAGTTAAGCCAAATCACCACCGAGATGCTGCTCTGTGACGGAGCTCTGCGCAAAATCGGATTGTGCCACTCACCATGGTGGTTCATTCACAAACACTAATAGATAGAATTGAATAAAGCTACAAGTTAAGTAAATTTTCCACAGTGTATTTGATAGGCTAACATGTATATCAAATAGGATTTATATCATGTTTATTTGGAAAAAAAAAAACAAGCAATTCTATGTAAAATCAGTCATTCAGCACCCCCATACAGCTGTAATGGAATGGTCCTCGTTTCATAACCACATTTTTTCGATGTTTCGACTGCGTGATTGGCAGTCGAATCAGGCCCCTTCGACGAATCATCGACGTATCTGAGGACACCCCTAGAGTATTTACATTTCAGTAGGTTCTTCAGGTCCTGTCTCTCAGCATCTGGTTCCGACTTGGGTCCTCTTGTGCCGGTGCATCAAAAGTAACTCTATCAGCCAATGAAATATTGTGTGAAACTGCACAGGTCAAAGTCACATCTTTTCGGGGGGGGGGGGGGGGGTGCGGTGCTGCAGTACACGGAGCATCGGGGCCCAAGTGTATGGTCACGCCCCCCATACGCAGCGCCCTAGGCCGGCCCTGTCTCGGACACTACATGACCATGACGACTTGCAAGCAAAGCAGCAATTTGTTCATAATGAAGTCCCAAGTCAAAATAAAGGACAATTTCAGGTTCGCACGTGAAACATTTCAGGTGCTCACCTAAAACATTTCAGGTGCGTACATGAAAGTTTTAGGTGCGCACCTGAAAGTTTCTGGTGAGTACCTGAAATGTTTTTTTAATTTTATTTTTTGCATGTCCCTTTTGGGGCTCCGTACAATTATGTATTATAACCATGAAATCCATTTATTTGTTTGAAAAATTCATAAACTGAAATATTATTTAGAACAAACTCTGTTCATGACATTTAATTTTTACAGTTAGAGCAACACTTTTCTTCATATGTAAACATTTGGAATAGTTTCCTAAACAAAACTGTCATACTGTGCAACACACACTAGTTCTCATAGCTGTTGAACAGTAAATATAGCACACAAACAACCAAATGAAGAGCTTCAGTTTGCATTATAGACTCAAAACGCTACCACAAAATAATGAAATGTATCTTTTGAAGTAACCAATGAACTTATCAATGCATCCAAGCAGTAATTGTAGCTCAGCAGATGGACCAAGACAGCCAAAAAAAACACACCCACTCTGCCAGCATGCCGTCAGCAAGACGCACAACTAGCATAGTTAGCCAGCCTAGCTCATTAGCTTAGCTGAAAAGTTTACTCACCAAGATTTTCTGAGAGTTTCTGCACCAGTTGCTGGTCACTTCCTCGCTCCTGAGCGCATTCTTGGACGGCAAAAAAAACCTGTCCAGCTCTTTAATTCTCGTTTGATTAACCATTTTTTGCAGTTTACTACACGCCCGTCTCTGTTCTCCCTGTTCCGGTGCTACCTGAAGGGGTGGGAACTAGCTTCCGTCCACCAATAGGATTTGACATTTCAGATTTTTAACCAATGAAATGAATGAAGTTTTACAGACAAAGAAATCAACTAAATATCAAGGGATGGGTGAATGACAGGGAAAAAATAACACAAATGGAAATCAATTCATATCATATATATATATATACTATATATATATATAATATATATATATATATATATATATATATATTATATATATTATATATATAATATATATATATACACATATATAATATATATGTAATGTATATATGTGTGTGTGTGTGTGTGTGTATATATATATATCTATAATTATATAATGAAGAGGTAGAATGACTCACTGCAGCAAGTTGTGGTGCAAAATGGTACTACAAAAAATAATCAAGTTAGTACATTGGGTATATTTGTCAGCAGATTTTTTTTTATTATTATTTTAAAACCATGGTGATTTTGTGATTGTGAGGCTAGTTTTTGCTCAATCTTAGAAGGCAAAGTTATATTTAAGTTTGTGGTCTGTAAACTACAGTGAAAGCATGAATCAACTCACCGAGTAACCAATTTACAAAGAAGAGAAAACCTCGCCTCCCCAAGGCATTGTTGGTGGTATTCAATACACAGGAAGATGACAGGGCCTGGTGGTTTGAGCAAACAAGAAAATGGATGCTTGCCAGGTCACATGGCTCAAACTCAAGGCTTTTGGAGACACGCACCGATGAGTGAGGGGAATGAGAATGAAATCTTCAGTTTATCAGAGAAGAATTTTCATAAACAAATCACCAAAGAAAATTCTTCCAGCAAAGACAATGGGTCATTTTTCAGATTCAATTGTGTAATTCTCCATGTCCATCAAAGTCAATAAGCAGTCTCCTGTGTGACGACTGTTCTCCACTCCATCAGCCCTGTTATCACTTCCATTAGAGTGACTACATTTATCTAAATAAACAACTCGTAATCCTGGTGTGAATGTTTGGCTTTGTCAGTGGAAACCTGAGCTCAGAGTGAGAAGGCAATCAGACCCACCCACTGTGCTAATAAAAGTCGCACAAACTGTCTTCTCTCTCTAAAGTAACCTCCTAAAACAGCAATTGTGATCAGGACTAAATGGATTAAATGCATCTTTCCCTACTGCGTGCTGTAAAGGCACCACACTGCACAACCTCCCATGTTTCTTTGAGCTGGACCCTGAATGCACCATAACATGTCATTAATAAGGGGGAATCAGCCCTCTCTCTGCACCGGACCAAGGACATGTGACTTCAAGGACTTAAATCAAACCCCCCCACCCCCTGCAACCTCATGATCACTGCACTGCTCACTGTCCAGAGATCAAATCCATCATAGACTTGCTTCCAACTCAAGTGATTGACCATAATCTGGGTACTTCCCCCACTCTGTTGCACAGTGTGATGAGGTCAGAGGGGTACGAAGCACAGAGCGTGACCACTTTCAAGTGAAAGTCAGAAAGGCGGAGAGGCGTCTGCCTGCATCTCTTCATCCTGGTTAGCAAGACATGTGATTTGTCTTGCTGTCTGCAGCTTGGTTTTGCCCTGCAGTGAGTTTTGGTCCGCCTTGAGAGGAAGTACTGACTGGAGGCTAGACGGCAGAACAAGGTAGACAGTGTCTTAAAGTCTCTGTTTTTATGCTTTGAGTCTATGATTTGAGCTGTTTCTGTATTTCAATGTGCTGGTATGTTATATGGGATGGCTCTTGTCAGGCCAAACATATGTCTGAAAGGCTTTCAGCCTGTATCAAAAGAATGATTTTCACATTTAGATCAGGTTTTGAAGGGAGAATGCATTAACTGTGATTCAGTTTTCTAAATCTTGGAAGATTTGTCAAGTTGCTTTCTTGAAACCTCAGACTATGAACACGTTGTGAAGAGTTTTTTTCTGAGAAACTAATTTTCTGGGGTTTGATCTGCACTGTTTGTACCGCTGTAACTCTTCCAGGTTCGTGCATTACCACACCTGCTCTGAAGACAGACCTTCCCTTTGCAAACACAATGAGTTGATACAGTGCACATCTGCTGAGAACAGAGGATAAACATCTAGCCTTGTCTGAAAAAAAATGCATATTTCACTGTTTTAAAATACATTTTAAAATGCAATGAATGCTCAGTGTAGGTGACTTGAATCATATAGATTTTTGCTTTGCTTGCTTTATTATTGCTCTATTGCAACAAAAATAGATACCAGTGGTGCCACGCCTGTTAAGTAAATACACTGTGTCTATTACCGCCTTGTACAGGTGAAATGTTAGCTGTGGGTAAGCTGTAAACAACATTTAATCTCATGAGCTGAGCTCGGTGTCTGCTTGACTTTCCACCCAACCTGATCTTTCACAAACCAGCATGCTTGTTTTTACCATTAGTGCCCACTTGCAGAAGCAGAAATCAGATTAGGGAACGTAGTGATTTGAGTTTTCTTTGCATGGCCTGAGGAAAACAAGACAATTACGTGATGATCCCAAACATTCCTTTACTTCTCCCTGATTTTGTTAAGACTTTTCACATGCAAGTCAGTGGTCTTAGCGTGTGTGCATGAGCGCATCGCTCTGTCAGCTCCAGTGGAGTTACCTCATCCCCTCAAACCGAGGCATTATGAAACCACGTGAACGATCTGGAAGGCTCCATTCAACAGCGACTTGATTAAATCCAGTGTGATGGTTTGAACGGTGCCAAACCTTTCTGGATCACAGGACCAATGCATGCAGCATCTAATCAAAACCAATTGTCCGAGGTTCTGAACCTTATTAAATGCTGTTATTCTGGTCTGATTTGTTTGGACGAAACACCCAAAACTCAACATGAGACTGGAGGAATTACACATCCTCGGCTCGTGGCTGAAAAGCCGACAGTGACTCAAAGAGCTTCTTGAAAGAGTTTAAGAAAACGTCAAGTCCCAACATCAGGTGCATCAGACTTATCAACGGCCCCTTAAATATTTGAACCATCATCAGCAATCAAGCCACAATTTTATCGATTTGATATGGAAGTCAGGGCACTTGAGATTTAAATTTAAACTTTAAAGTTTTTTCCTTGCTGCGGTGTAGAATATGAATAATCGAAGAGTCTGTTTTAAAAAAAAAAAAATCTATTAATTACTCCAGAAAATTAACACTATCTTAACAAAAAGCCCATTTTAATGAAACTCTCTGGTGCAAAATACAGTAAAATGTCAAAACAATACTTTTCCAGTAGCTTTCTCACTGTGTTGTGAAATGAAGTCATACAAGAAAATCTACACAGAATTCAGTTTCAAAAAATCAGAACCAGTGGTTAAATCATTCAACAATGTTGTTTTGGCAGTAAAATAATGTGGCATAAACTGCCGAACTATGTTTTGTCTATCTTTCAGGAGAATTCGGTAACATTACTGCTCGGGATATCGTGCATCTGATACTTTCTGTGACCTCTCATGGGAAAAAAGAAACTACCGTGCAGGACTATTCACATGCAAACTTGACACGGTGCATGAGTTGAACGATGAGCACAACTCGACTGTTTCACACCAACTGAATAGCAGCATCGACTTATTTAGACACAAAGCTGAATTCATTCTGCAAAGCATCCATCATCTTCACTGCAGCTCTCTTTTGCAACACAGGTAATATCGACTTTTGCTCTTTGGTTTTTTTTTTGTTTGGTGGTGTGTAGAAAGACATCGGGGGAGCCTGTCGTCAGCCTGTCACCACTGCTGCCAAGAAGCTTGATCTGTCCAAGCTCACGGACGAGGAGGCCAAGCATGTGTGGGAAGTCGTACAGAGAGGACTTTGACCTGAGGAAGAAGAGAAGAAGACAGACTGGGGTAGGTTTCTCACAATACAATACCGGTATGGTACTCAAGCTCACACTCATGAAAAACTCCCTGAAGAAACCCTGCAAGTATCACCGGACTGCACCCGTCAGCAACATACTCAACACACCCAACAGGTGTAAAAGAGAGCAGGAGCAATGTCGTGATTTGGAGCTTCTTTATCATTCATGAGAACAGCAAAAGGAGATAATGTAAGTAAGTTTTGCACTCTTTAGACAAAATATCTAAGTCCTGCTCTTTGAGCAATAATTTCTCTGAAAATGACTGTAAAGAGGGTTAAAGGTGCTGTAGGCAGGATTTTGCTAGTCAATGCTAATTTTTCTGTTTTCTTTGGATTAAAGGTTAGAGCATCCATTGATAATCCTTTAGGAGTGTAGCATAACTGCAATACCGCGAGGGCACAGCATTTCCATTTGTCTCTGTTTTGAGCTGAAAAGGAAATCTCAACAGCTCCAGGTATCTTTGACCAATCAGAGAGCCCCTGAGGCTCTAACGTGATTGGTCGTGAGGGGCGTCTTGTCACCCGCTCTGTGGGAGGGGCTTAACTTGCATAAGGACGTGATGTCAGAGAAAACAGGACAGGATTGGCTGTGCTGGGTTTCAAATCACCATCTTAGATGGGTCAAATCACCATCTTGCTTAGGTAAACCTCAGCAAGATGGCAGAGATGCCGAATCCTGCCTACAGCACCTTGTGTGGAAAACATTCTGTTTCTGCATTGAGATCATGAGTAACTTAAATGTTACTTTAAATAGACGTTGAGGTCAGAAAATCAGATTTTTCAGCAAAAGATCTTTAGGTGTTCCTTTAAACCAAGGGTGGGGAACCCTGGTCCTGGAGGGCCACAAACCTGCATGTTTTCCATGTCTCCCTGCTTCAACACAGCTGATTGCAATGAGGCTCGTTATCTGGCTTTCTGCTGGACTTGGCCATGAATCTTGATTCGATTCAGGTGTGTTGAAGCAGGGAGACATGGAAAACATGCAGGTTTGCGGCCCTCCAGGACCAGGGTTCCCCACCCCTGCTTTAAACCATAAAAGCAGGTCTTGATGACAGCATGACCACAGTGGGGAGACGAATCAGGGTCGATATGGCTTGTAAATTTTAATTCCCTGTAATTTACTCAAATAACAAAAAACGTCTTTAGTCGTCTGACATGGGGACTTTAAACAAAGGTCAGCATGGTCAGTTTCCCATAACATACAGTTAAATACAGATCGCTTGATCCATGATGTTGAAATGTATCCTACCTTAAAAATTAACCTCCCCGATCAATGGTTTAATAGTCAAGACATTTCAGGAGGTAAAACAATCCCTGAAATGGATTCAATTTTATTTCTGTTGTGTTGAGTACAGCACAGTCAATTGAAGGCACTTTCATAGAGAAAAACCAACAATTTCACATGAGCAGGCAGAGGAGACAGTGGAGAGGGAAAAAAAAAACCCTTTGACAGGAAGAAAGCTGCAGAACCAGACTCAGAGGTGGAGACTTTCTGCTCTCCACTGAAAGAATTTGAACATATTGTTCAGAGTATTGATATATGGAATTGTGGTATTTTTTGGGAACAATCATGAAATAAGATTGTTTCTTAAGAAAGAATTTTATCACTGAATAAGACAGACACACATTCAACGAGCGAGAACATGTACAATTAAAAATGGTCAAAAAATGTGTTACCAACAGGGAATGAAACAGGTTATAAGGAGACATTTTGTAGATACTGTAGCACACCTGGAAAACTGCCCATTGCAGCAATTTAGACACATTCTTCTGTATGCAAAACCAGTCTATGCCTTTGTAAGAGGCGGTTTGGGGTTGGAGGCAACTGGGACGTGTTACTACTTATTTTGTATTGCTCATTGGGAAAATAATGTTTCTACAGAGAAAATAAAACATATTCTGTTTCATCACAATTTAACATCTGGTACTGAATTGCCTCAATCCACTTTTATGAAAAACACAGGGACACAAATGTAGCATTTGATAACCAGAAAAATATATTAAAAGATCTTCAACCAGTCTGTGTTGCAAATCTTTCCAAAGATCAAATTAGATATATTATCCTTAAGTCACTGATAGAACCTGTTATCTGACAAACCAAAGGAGATCTCAAAACTTGGTGCATTGATTTTCTGATGCATGGAAATTGAATTGGCTTTGACTGACTGACAAAAATGTGTGGCACTGCCCAAATAACTTTTCACTGGTCACTGATCTTTTTTCCGTCCATCCTTGTTCTGGCTCGTGGTGTGAGACTGTTCAGTGTGATGTCTTGTATCAGAGATGCCCACAACGGGATCGGAGGAATGAGCTCCACTCCTCCAGCGTGCACTGAGGCTGTTGAACTCTAAAGGAATTCCTTGGAGTTCTTGGAAGATACCGTGCCGTGTCTGGCCCGATCATTACAAATACACAGCCAGTGCAGATGCAGAATGTTTTACTGCATATAAAAGTCAAGTTTCTTGCAGGATGAAGGACACGTTTCAGCTTTATTCAAAGCATCACTTGAAGGGAGAAAGTTTCCAGAGACCAGGACTCCCATGTTCCACCTTTGAACAGATGCAGCATAATTGTTTCCTCTCTTGTTGGGAGAGGAAGGACGATCAACTAACTTGTTGGATGCAAATTGAGCAGAAAAGACATGGAGCAACATAATCCAAGTGCAGACTTTGTTTCATATGGTCAGCAGTTTATCGGCGTCTCTCTCCTGCCACTGTTTTCATCTCCTTGGCAACGATGACGGATGGGTGGTTTTGATATCAGACTACGGAAGGAAGAGGTTTAGAGGGAATTTCCCCCTCTTGTCCACGTGGATAGCCACAGCAGCGCAGAGCGGAGTCCCCCAGGATTGTAAGGCTTGTATATCACTGTGGAACATTGACAAAGTAACAGCTATACCTGATGATTGTGGGACTGATCTGCTCTCAGAGAACTTGTCAAAGGTAATAAACAAACAGAAAATATAATTATGAAATGTTTTTGCACTATTTATTACAATCAAATCTTAACTGAAACCAAAGCTGTTAGGTTTGGCTCAGGAGAGGTTGAGTCATGATGAAAGACATATTTGTTGAAAACCAAGGACTGCATTTTATTCCAAAAAAAAAAAGTTAAACCAAAAATCCAAAATTTCAAGGGAGTAAGCTTGTGTTATCCACAGGACCACAGAATCACTCATGCCCGGAGAAAATCCATGCAGAGACAGAAACAGAGTAGAGATTCCAAGTTTGCTGGTTTGAATCCCACAGCAGAAATGATGCCACTTCGAGTCTTGTCTTCTCTAGTGTCCAGACCTCAATGAAAAACCTCATTATAAATCTTTTTGTGCTCAACCAAGACATATTTTGACATCAGAAGATCCTCTCTGTCAATCATTCCTTTTATTAATATTTGTTAATTTTAAAAAGGCAGAACTGTCACAACATCAGTAGCACTCTCTGATGAGCAGCTGAGAGCAGCACAACAGAGGAGACTTTGAAGTTGTGAACAAGCAATAAGAGGAAGCTTGTCATCATCAATTTTCTGGAAAATCGGTTGCAAAGCCAGATATATATCAGAAAATGAGAACTGTGAGAACTGTGGTCCAAGATTCTTAGCCCAAGACGGAAGTGTTGATTGTTGGAAGCAGCTGAACTTTATTATTTGCTAAAATACTAAAATCAAATATGAAATAAGCTCTCTGGGTTGGATTAAAAAATAAATAAGATATACAGTGGGGCCCCCCAAAGACTCTCTGGCAAGACCTTCAAGCATTTGTTGTCTGCCAGCTTGAACCAGAGACTGCTGTTTTCTAAGTGTAATAAAGTAATGCTTGGCTGGACCGCAGCAGCAGTAGCAT
Organism: Salarias fasciatus; assembly: GCF_902148845.1. Classification (NCBI taxonomy): domain Eukaryota; kingdom Metazoa; phylum Chordata; class Actinopteri; order Blenniiformes; family Blenniidae; genus Salarias; species Salarias fasciatus. The sequence continues at coordinate 10,274,505 of NC_043760.1, forward strand.
CGCCAGCTGAAATGTAATGAAGTGGGTGAGTGAGTGATCAAAATTACATCACTTTTCAACTCCATAAAAGCTGTGAGACTGACTCATGAGATCGCCATTGGTCTGCATATTGCCATAACTTAGCATGTTGGGTCAATGGAAATACTTGATGATAATCAAGTGTGTTGTTGAGGGTTGTTTTTCTCTGGGCACCAACATCCACAGCAGCAGCAGCGTTGTAATGTACCCCTGTGCATGTAAATATACATCAACAGGAACTGGCCGCCTTGAAAAATGAGGTAAACCCTGGCCAGCAGAGGACTTGGAGAGAAGGTGAATTGTTTGGAATGTGCATGAGTTAGAAGTGGCCCGAAGAGCCAAACGTGTCCACTTCCATTCACTCCAAACAACTTTTTTTGCATTAGCTCTAAACATTTTCTGTTCTCTACATACTTGCCTTGCATCAGCCAGAGAAAGCTGATTTTGTCTGTGTCCTGTGAACGGCTCTGCTCATGCTGTCTACAAGCGCTTGAAGAAAGAGTGTCTTTGAATAGACTTACTAATCTACTTACTGCTGAAACCTTCCTGTTTCTGCTCTTCATTCCTCAAAATAGAAAAGTAAGGATGGCCATTAGGCTTTTTGACTGAGACTGCAGGGCAGAACTTTCCTTCGGTTAAAGTCATTTGGGTGGTGCTTCTTGCCACCTCGTCTTTAGCCGTTTGTTTTCCGCTCGAAGCCTTGTTTGCCGTTCAAACTGCTGACCTATAAATAGGTACAGATCTTCATGTGGTTCAAATATAAAAACTGTCCAGGCCTAAATCATGGAAAACCACTTGTGTTGGATCACAGAATCAAATATTTTGGCAGTGGTTTAAAAAATAAATAAAAACTGCCGTTGTCATGGCTTTGGATGGTCGTTTTTAATATGTTTGCATTGTGTCTGATCTGATTATTGATCAGTGAAAATATTAACATGAAGAGAATAAAATCTGAAAGCTGCAGTGATGTTTTTCCTCGCCACAGACTGGGGGAAACGACTGAATTTTTCAGGTTCGTCTGAGCTCAAATGAAGCTTGTTTGTTTGTTTGGTTGACCTGGTTTGTGTTGACTGTTCCTGCTTTAGTATTATGTTTGGCATTTTGCAGTTTAAAGAACTTCAGGATTTTCTTCTTTTTTTTTTTTTTCCTCGAGTGATTTTATTTCCACGGCTCTTTGAAGACTTGTTACTCCTTGAGTTTTATCTCTGAAAGATGCAAATCTGAAAAGCTCTTGCTGGACTGAACTGCATAAAAGACATTGTTGTGTTCATGCTTGAGTGTTTTGCTCTTGGGTTGGATGAGTTTTCTCTTCAGCATTTCAGGGCTTTTTTATTGAACGTGCTCTTTCTGTTGTGCAGCTTTTCGTGGTTGTGTAACCTCAAGGTTTGAAGTGCTTCCCTGATTTGCTGCTGCTCTTTAACCCTTCATTCTGTCCCTGCTGGCGTGCCGTGAGGCTCGAGGCTGCGTCGCCGTCAGCGTGCGCCTCAGTGGGTGGGAAGGATGAAAGAGTCCGCAGCGTTCTCTTTATGGAAATTCATCTCATTTTCAGACATTCACTATGGAATGCAGAAACAGTCAATTCTTTCTGGATCAACCTCTCATGAACACTTTGACTAGACTTTCTTTTAAACCTTGAACCTTTTTGCACGTGTTAGGAAGTTGTGTCACATTACATAAGCTGCGTAGCTTTTTTACTCCTCATGTCTCTTCAGTCTTGCTCACTGAGGTGTATGAAGCAAAAGCTTAAGGTTTCTGAACAATAGTCGTAGTTTTGTGGAAACATCATTTCCGCTCGGCCACATGGTGGTGCAGTGGTTCGTGCTTGTGCCTCACAGCAAGAAGGTCCTGGGTTCCATTACCGGCCGGGGCTCAGGCCTTTCTGTGTGGAGTTTGCATATTCTCCCTGTGTGGGGCTTCCTCCCACGGTCCAAAAACATGCATGTCAGGTTAATTGGTCACCCTAGGTATGAATGTGTGCGTGAATGGTTATACGTCTGTATATATGTCAAGCCCTGTGACAGACTGGCGACCTGTCCAGGGTGTACCCTGCCTTCGCCCACAGCAGCTGGGATTGGCTACAGCCACCCGCGGACCCCGAAAGGGAGAAGCGGTAGATAATATGAATTAATTATTTCCATTATTAACCAGCTGAAGAAAGAAATTACAGCGTGCCTTTCAACTATGCAACTTCAACTCTGCTGCCTCTTTACTGGTTGATTAATTCTTCAAAACATCATAAATAAATTACCCCATTGCAATTAGTATCATAAGCTGACAAAGGTGATCCTAAAATTTTGGGAATCTATTCAGACAAATATTTACATTTCTAGAAGATCAATTAGAAAAACATCATTACAGTCAATACAGATTGATTACAGTCTGTATTTCTGAATCTTATGAAAGTCAGACAGCTTAATAAAGCTTTGTAATTGCCCATTTTGAATTTTCAAGACAAAACACTATCCAGTCCTTTTGCGCAGTGCTCCGAAGAAGGATATACCAGAGCACAGCAATAGAAGCCATAGACCCAGCCGCTGTGCGCCGGTATATCCTTCCGCGGAGCACTATGCTTGTGCAGATCTCTGTGTATCAAAACGCTATTTTAACAGATTGAAAAGAAAAGACATCTTTTAAAATGTTTTATAACCTTTTGGATTTATTTCACGTGCTAATACGCCATCCCCTGGACCACTGGAAGGAGTATTCTGTCCACTTTCGTCAGTCCGGCTCTGTCTCCTCTTCACCTCCCACAGTTGAGCTAAGCTAACTACGATGCTAACAGCTGGGAGCCAGCCACTGGACGAACGGACACAAAAGGTATTTATGAGCTTATCTCACTTTGTAAATGATAGGGATAGGGCGTGGGTCCAAAATCTTCGGAGTATTCTTTTAAAGCATCTTCAGGTTAAACTGCCTGGTGTGATCGACTGCGGCACCCTGCCTCTCTGGGCTGGATGAAGTGCTGTATAAAATTACTGGCTGGAATATAATCTGATATCATCAACATAAAATGAAGAAAACGGTTAGCATTGTTGCATCTATATGCAGGAAAGTTCCATTAGATAATATTTATCAGTTGAGGGCAGAAGTCCCAGAGGCAGGAAATTTTTCAAAACATCTATTTTTGGGAGGTCCACAGATGATGCATTGGATGCAGACAGCAATCTGTTATTCAGGTCAGGGGATCAAGAGTCATTGTCCACTGTACTCCTCTTTGTTTCAGCCAATGCTGCTCGTCTCATCAGTCTGACGCCAAACCCAGAAACAGAGTTAAAGGATCTTCCTCTGGAAAACATTAAGCCTTTGATATACTGTAATTCCGCTGTTCCTCTATGCCAGTGTGTGGTTTTTTTTCTCACCATCGTAACTTGTCTCACACTGAAACTGACGTGAGGTGCTGACGAGGTTACGAGCTCCTGATGTTGAGATAAAAGGCCGAGAGGGAGACAAACCTGCTCGCACTGGAGTAACGTCACGTTAAGTCAAAGCAGAGAGGCTCTGATTTGTGTGCGGGGACACACAGGGAGAGAGGATCACCATGTATGGGAACGCTCAGGAAGACACCCACAGCTATGAAGGCTGCAGGAACCAAGTGGCTGTCTGGCCGCCGCCGGCCGCCGGATTCCTGAGCTTCACCAGCTAAGCAGAAAACTTTGTGGTGCCAGTTTCTAATGAAACACTGAGGGAAGTGAGGCATTCAGGAGCTTACTCAAGTGTGGAGGAACTGTTTGAACATCCAATAACAAACTTAAGAAATGTGACTATTCTTAATGGAAAACTGAGTTTTACTACCTCCAGAGTTTAAACACCATAAAAGGGTCATTCGGGGGCACCGCAGATCACGAAGTGGACCGAGGTTTCCCTGCTCTGAGTTTCTTTAAAGTAGATTTATGTCAAAAAAGTAAAAAAGAGATTGGTGAGAGTGTCTGCTCATGCTTGGCTGCACATTGACAGCTTGCACATTGAACTTGGTTAATGAAAATTAACTCCCGTCAGAATCCAAGTACATTTTCCTTCATCACAGACATTAGTGCAATAAAGAGCTAATCATCAAACCTACAGCTTCATAACTCAAAAGGCCAATGACAGTTTTTCAGGTCTTCCTGACCGAGCATGACAGAGCTACTCACATGGTTAGAATGTTGATTATTTGCACACATATAGCTGAGCTCAAGGAGGAGCATTTTGTATACCAGATTTGAGAGACTTGATGTTTGGAGGGGAAAAGATTTACCAGATATTACTTCTAAATCACATCAGTAACGACCACCAGCTGCATCCGCCGAAGGTTATGGGACAGTGACAAAGTATCCCGTTTATACCAGAGAGCTGGGCTGTAATTCAAAAAGCATGACTGTGGAAAAAGCCTTAATAAACAATACGCATCTTCTTATTCTCGCTGGATCTTTTTTCCAGACTCAAGCCCACGCTCGGCGACATTTGGGACTAGTTATCTGAATTGGACTTCCTGCCACTGTCACCGTCTCGCAGCGCAGAGCAGAGTCGAACCGTCGCTCTTCACACAATCAGAACCAACTTAGTTTAACATTTCTACTGGGAAAAAAACAGTCTTTGACTTTTAGCAATGAAGTCATCCACAACACATTAGTCTACAGCTGCCAACTCACACTGAGGAGAGGAAAGATGTGTTTGAAATTTGCTGAAATACTGTAGCTTTTATTGCCGGGGACAGTTCTAATTATTAGAGGAAGATGGAAGATTTTTTTAAAGTTTAACCAGAATTCAAGCTTTATTGATGCCATGTACTTATTTCAGTCGTTTTGAGTCTAACAGGCAAAGCATGGTAACAACAAAAGTGGAAGCAAAGGACAGAAAAAGACCAACAGATACCAGCAGAACGTTTCCATTTGTAGGAAGGTTCAGTAGCACTCTGACAGGTTGCTAACATCTTTCCTCGAGAAACAGCTTGGTCTGACATTTGTCAATTAGAGCAGAGAAACCTGAAGGAAATTATGTGTCAAACTTCATCATTTCTGACACGAAAGTACTAAAAATATTTTTCAACAGAGGTTCACTAGTGTAGTATCCTCAGTGTATTCTGTCTCTTCATCGTGATTCTTGACATAATATTTATTCAAAGCTGCCAACGTGCAGCCGTGTGTTGCCGTCCATGCACTAAGAACCAGCTCTTCATCCCTGTTTGCCATCCAGCTCCTCGCCTCATAACCCCTCTGCATAACATTGAGCTGTGAGTTGTGTTTTTCTAGCTGTAAAACATCAAATGGATAAGTTACAAACTTGCCTTCAGATGTATTCCATGACTCATCTGTGGCTATTGGTTTAACATGTCGGAGGAAATGTGCCTTGGACTTTACCTTCTCAGCAGTTCATCTGCTTGTCTGCTTGTCAGCAGGATGATTAAAAATGCGCAGCTTGATTTTTTTGGGGGGAGGGTTTTTGGAATGATGGAGCGGTGTCCGGAGAGGAACAGAGTCGTAAAGCGGCCTAGCACCTGCCTTTTTAGGACCAACTACTGGGCAACAGCATGTTTATGAACACATCACTCACATTCTGATGCCAGGGAGGTGTGACTGCATCCACTGAGAGCACCAATCACATCGAATACTCATAAAATACCCACATAGCCCAGTGAAATGCCTGTTCTGTGAGCAAATTATCGATCATGGTGAGGAATGAAAACCTGGATTCAAACTCAAGATTTAATGCCTCATTGATTTTTTTTCTCATGAACACATCGATTGATAACTATAAGAACCTCAAAGCAAACCTCCATGTGATTCTGTCAAGGGGATCCCGAACCACAGGTTGGAAACCCTGTCCCCAAAATACAGAAAGTAAAAACACTCACTCATCAGCACATTACCAGAAGCTTCTCTTCTTTTTTAGTCCTTATTGTGGCGGTTTCAGGGATGTTTTTGGTAATGTTAATGTAGGTTTTATTCCACTATGTTCAGTGGTGTGAATAAAAAAGAATTGTCTTGCAACCAGTTGCAGATGAAAAAAATAAATATACTAGAGAAGGGAGCAGCTGAACTGGAGAAGAGAGAACATTCACTGTAGATCTTCTTTTGTGTAACACTATTTTCACATGAATTGAGAACAATTCCTTGATGTATGCATTGTACCAGTGAAAAAGTGTCATAATAACATTTTAATTTCGAATTTACTTTTTCCTTGTTGTTTCACAGTATGTGTGATGAAAATATCGATATTTTCACAAAACAATTATTCTGAAAAATGTGTGCAATTTCAACTAAAACTCAATTGTAATGAAACCTTATGATGCAAAATATACAGTAAAAGAAAATTGTTTGGCTGTTGAAGCAGAGTGAATCTGCTTTGGAATCTCTGTCCTTTAACATTATTTTGACAAGTTTGTCTGTATACTCAGATATCGTGCTTTCACTTGTAGTTTTATTTATTGTAGAAGAATCCCTGTTTGGCCTTGGTGCTATTGAGAGCATTTCCAGTTCATGTTGTTTTCAAATAGGAGTGTATGATACGGTTAGTGTAGCTTAGCATAACCACTGCAGTCAGGGCCAAACAGAGCAAAAAAAATTCACATCTGCACAGGTTTTTCATACTTTTTATGTCCATAATGAACTCATTTATACTAATACGGAGTGATCACGACTTTGAATGTGTTAACTTTCATTTTGATATTCATATTGACATTCTTCTGTTTTGCAGATACATAAACTAAAAATTCAAAGAGTGTGGCGAGCAGCTGTTGTTTTTCTGAGATTTTCAAACGCAGAAGAGAAGCAGCTCATATGTGCAACTTTCAACAACCTTATGAAGGTTTTGCATTTCCTCTGGAGAGAAACAGCTAAATGACAGAGACCCTTTGCACAGTTCCTCCTCACACTTTGATACCAGATGTGAAAATAAAAATGTCCAGAGGCAGAAAAAGGATGATTTCTCTGTGGGTCCTTTGCCTTCCTTGCAGACTTTGCGTACAGTACACAAAATTGTGAGCATATGTCAAACTGCAATGTTGCCAATTTATGTTCCTTTTCAGGGAACTGAAGACCAAGCTGGAGAAGGAAGATACCAAGAGAGAGCTGCTGGGAAACCAGAGCAGCCTGACCGAGTCTCACTGCATCCGATGTCTTCAGCCCTTCAAGTTCCTGCTCAGCAGCAAGCGTCAGTGTCTGGACTGCCAGCTCTTCATCTGCAAGGCCTGCAGCCGCTACAGCAAGAAGGAGCAGGGCTGGCTGTGTAACGCCTGCCACATGGCCAGGTAGTCAATAACACAATAGATCACGAGGAAAGTCAGCATCATGACTGGAGAATAAAACCTCCCCAATAAAAGAAGTTCTCTATAAAAAGTGGTCGAAGTGGAACTCACGACTTGGTTCTGTTACTTTGTACCATTTTGGAGATGAGATAGACTGAAGTGTAGGGAACCTGTCAGTCACCAGACAATCTCCTTTGACTTGGACCTGTTTTTGACTCAATGATTCAGACCCACCTTTGTTGGCAAAATTAAATCTTTTTAACTGCCTTTATTGAAATTCATGATTGCTTTTTATGGCAGGTAAATTCACCTGACCAAAGTAGTTGTTCAAAGACCATGTAGGATCCTTTGACCATGACCAAAAAGATCCATTTCACCAGTACGTTGAATTGTCAGTATATGACGCGTGTGTTATCATGCTGTCATTTGGAGCAGTAAAAATGCCGACTGCATCGTTTATTGAGCATTTAACAGCTTTCTGTTTTGAAAAACAGCCTTCCAGATGTGTCCCGTGTGTATTATAAGTTGCAATCAGTGCTGACAGGGCTGATATGGGAGTTTTGCTGGTGTTTGCATAAACAGCCATGATAGAGCTTCAGGGTTACGTGACGAATGGGTTCCTCTGTAAAGTGTTCAACTCTTGGACAACAAGTTCTGGGATGTCTGGAAGTCGAAAAGTAGTTGATCAATATATATTTGGAGGTTGTCTGTTGCAAGAGAGCTAATATTACAGTTGAACTTGGCAGCAAACTTAAAGAATGACAATTTGATCAAAACACTCAGACTGAGTCATATGAATAACAAATAGAGACTATTACAGTGTCATCCTGTTTCCTGCACACATGTAAAAAGAAGTTGACATCTTATTTATTTTGGGAACAAATTAAGGAAAACTGCTGAAGGATCAACATCTCTAGTAAATGTGATTTGACAGCAAGCAGTATTTAGTGAATGAATTGTCTGCTTTCATCATAACAGTCACAGCTAAAATCTTTTATGCTGCTCAACCTCGCCTGGTCTGAGTAAAGCTATTTATTATGTGCGGTTGATTCCGGCGCCATATGCTATACGGCTGTTGTTTGCACAGATGAAGCCACATACTTCTAAATGCCATGCTGTGGATGTCAAGCCAGAACGCACAAAATGGGCTGTTAAATAAAAGTATCTGTAGAAAAAGAGTCTCTTCCAATCCGGGCTGCTGACGTGCTTGAATGTTTTGTCTTTTGTGTGTTGATCTTGGTCTGTGAATAAGTCCTTCGTTGCTCATTTCCTCTGACAGAGTCCTCAAGATCGGTACTTTGGAGTGGTACCACGAGAACGTCCGGACCCGCTTCAAGCGATTCGGCAGCGCCAAGGTGATGCGATCGCTCTTCAAGAGGCTGAGCGGAGGGTATAGCTGCCCTCAGAGCGAGGCGGGAGGTAAACCAGCACAACCGCTTCACAGGTTTTGAGTGGAAAGTCACATTTTAAGAGCAAATCACATTTTAAGGCCTGACTCAGGATGGAAGGAATTTAGAGGATATAGGTGTTGGAGGGATACACGCCATCCTCAAACTGAATTTACATCTGAATTCTTAGACTTTCTCTCCAGCTTAGTGCAGAATTCAGATAAAATCATAATAGTGGGTGATTTTCATGTAGACTCAACATTGCGTTTAGTTCATTCTTTGACACAGTTGAATTTTGGCAGAATGTGAAAGAATCCACTCATTATTTCAATCACACCCTTGACCTTGTTCTCACTCATGGTATAGACATTGATCAATTACTGGTTCTTTCTCAAAATTACCAGTTTTTTTAAAGAATTAAAACATATTCATGGATTTGGTGCACCACGAAATATGTATGCGGTATTTGAACAGTTAACATCCTCCTATGTTGTAATGGCAGCTGTTCAGCAATGACATTAACCCCCACCGGGAGATTTAAAGCTGCTTAGCGGTCAACAAGTCAAACACTGTGGCGATGTTGGGTTTCTGCCAAGTGGGGATGTTTGCATATACATGCTAAGAAGTGCAAATCAGTGGTTACCAACGCGGTCCAGGGTCAGGTCTGGGGTCAAGGTTATTTAGAAGGGAAAACTTAAAAAAAAAGAAAGAAAGAAAGAAAGAACAGCTCCCATCTGTTCCACCGTTTTTTTAGGAGCCCCAAGGAGAGGCTGCTGGTCAGGAGTTCAGTCTGAGAGAAACTGACTTGAAGTCATGGAAGTCTGCTTGAGCCCACCAAGAGAAATCCCCGCCAAATGAAAGGCTTTGCTTCACATTCAGCAGCTGCTCGCCGCGCTGTAGCTGCATGGAAAATCTGTATCAGTGTCTTGAATCACACAAGGGCCGAAGTGGGAAAACATCTCCATGGCAATCGCGATGTATGAACTGTGTTTAGAGCTGCGATGCTGCACAATGAACCAAATCTCCAAAGAAAAAAAAAAGCCAGAATGCAGATTCGCAGATTCGTTTGTCCTTGTTCTTCCATTTGGCACCCATCTGTCTCAGAGAGCCTTCATTTTTGTAACAACGCGTCAACTTTCCGCTGTCTTTTTCAGATAGCCCAGCGCCATTCACAGGCTGCCAGATCTGTCACAGGGATTTAATCTCCTCCATCTTTCCTGTTTTCCTCCCAGCTCGAGCTCCTCACAGCTGCGCTGTCACAGTGTCTCCCTCCGGCCTTTTCGTCCTCGGATGACCGGTTTGATTGTTGCAGCTCTACCTTGTTGCTATTCATGCAAGTTCCCCCTGTACGGCTGGAGACATTATTGCCGATCTGGTGAAAAATCTCGGTCATGTTTAAATTTCCTGTCTCTCTTTGAAGCATTTCCAGTGGCTTAGAGCCGCACCCTGAGCACTTGAAACAAGTCTCACTGAGGCAGATTGCATATCAGTTGTGCACTTTATTCCAAACAGCAGATCTCCATGTGAGATCATCGCATCAGAAAATCAATGAGTTTGATGAATTACTGCAGGAGGAGAAGGCGGACGCTCCTGGTCCCGCTGACACTGAGTCATCCCAGAGGTTTCTGGAGAGGTAATGTAGAGCAAGCTGGTTGGCTGGGTCCGCCGGCGGCCTTGTGATCACTGAGTCACATGTCTCTCATTCTCAGTCTGGAACTTAACGATCAAGTCCGGCAGGGCTCCAACAGCCAAAAACAGAGAGAGGGAGGGATAGAGAGAGAGAGAGAGAGAGAGAGAGAGGGAGAGCGAAGCCATTGTTTCTCTAACATTTAGGCAGAATCTCATGTGCAGCCTGTGGACAGATGCAAAGATGTATGCATGAAGCGTAAACACTCACGTGTTAACAGATTTCATTGAAAAGTGATTACATGAAAGAATTCATGTGACCATGTGGATTGAATTTGGCATGCATGACTGTACACACGCTCAATACACACTTACACACACACACTCCAACATTCTTTTGCTGTGTCTTTACTGTATGTGTTCGGCTGCACTGTGGTCCGCTGGGCCCCCAAAGCTCTCAGGGTGTCTTCCTATGAGCACAGCGTTTCTGCAGCTTTTCTCCAACTCAGGCTTTAGTTGTTCAGAAACGTGCTGAATTCGGTCGACTCTGCAGTTTAACTGTGCAACTGCAACTTCTGTGCTTGATGACTGATTTTATGTGGAAAGTTAGAGCTGCCTGCAGTATCTCGATTCAGTGAGCTGCCGCTAATGGATGACAAAAGTGCAAAGGTAACCTCATTCATTCTGAAAACAGATGACAGAGGTGAGATGCTGATGAAAGGACTCAGATCTGGGAACATTCAGGTGCGATACTGCCCACTGCAATTATTCATTTCCTCTCTGTTCTGTTCTGTGTTTTAGAACCGCATGAATATGACACACAGAGCATGCCCGAGGTCCACGGTAAGTAAACGGACTGATCCCACCCATCCACGGCAGTCATAGAGCTCAGCTTACCGAGAGATCTGTGATTGATTAATAGGTCTGATTTGGAAATGAAATGCAAATTTGAAGATAACATCGATTAGTTTGTCAAATGGTGGCTGCAAAATAAGTAATGGCTTTTCTGCTAACAATTGGGAAATATCGGTTGTAAAAAGGTGAAACGGCAACTTCTAGCAAAATGTAATTAGAATAATTTGAGTCATTAAGTCTAAAAACATCTGGGAGACTTTTCTAAAGGATCTGATTGCCTGATAAGTGCAGGGAGGTGAGCAAGCACAAGATTACTTTCAGAAAGCATATGTGCTGCATCTGCATGGAGAATCCAAATGCATCACGAGGAATGATTAATTTATAGGTCAGTGCAGATCAAAAGGACATTAGCATCCAAGACTTGGGAGCAACAGCGTGATTCAACCTGTTGCACATTTTTCATTTAGGACGCCAAAGTTATTTCAGTTAAAATTATGAATATTTTCATTAGTGTTTCATACACAGGAACTGCAGGAACATGTAGAATAGGCCTGAATATGGCATCATTTCCATCATTTAACTCCTGGCTATGAGCCAGGTGGATGAAAGGATGGACAGATTGTGGACAAAATCCAGTAGCAAAAGTGATTAAGGCGCATTATTATTTTTTTGTTATTTTCATCAGACATAGACTGTGTGCTGTGAGAACCCAGCCAGAAAAATCCAATAATGACAACAACTGTTGAATTGTATTGCAGATAAGCAGCACCTGGTGTTCACAGTGCTGCTTATTTTCAACATGACGTTCAGAGTTATAGCAGGGTTTGCTGTGCTCGCATAACCATCCCGGTGTGTCTGGATCAAAGAGAAGCTCTTCAGTCGGTCAGTCATGAGTCATTACTGTCTGAAGAAGAGATGGGGTCGTGAGACAGGCCTGGTGATTTGTGAGTTAATGCAGAGTCAGGGAGACTTTAACAAACATCCAGAAAGAAAAAAATCCAAATTAAAGATCTTTTCTGCCAGTCTGATGATCCTCTGGTCTACAGGGACTCGCGCCCCGTTTACACAACGACATTTCAAATGAAAGTTATGTTTTCATTTCAGAAAACTTCTGCATATTTATTGACGTGAAAACAGCAGAAACACTGGAAACAAGTAGTTCTCATGTTGGGCCACTAGTGAGTGCTGCTATTTGTTTTTTTCCCATGAAACCACACACACATGCTGCAGAGAAAAATACACTATAAACATTAACAAGGGCGAGAAGAACTATTTACTGCAGCAGTGGCGTGCATTTCTTTGGCTCCTTCCACTGCTGTATTGTGAAAAAAACACCCAAAATGCAATGAGAGCTTCACGTTCTCATGTTGTCGTGTAAACAGTGAATGGGTTTGCAGTTCCTGCAGCGGACTGTGATGTGGTGTTTCACAGTTTTATAGTCCAATCATAGTGTCAAACATATCGATCAATGACTCAAAAGGAACCTGGATTTCGTTAGAATACCTCGTTGTCAAGCTGCTGCGTGATGAGGAATGAGCAAAGAATTAGGTAGACCACAAAGACGTGCAGAAAACTCAAGTCAAGTACCACGATCCCTAAACTCTACACAGCATAGAGAATGTCACACCCCACCTACTGGCAGGGAGGTGTAATAGCACATGATGATTTTATCACAGCGAGCCTCTGGAGGAAGTGTTGGCCCCGCTGGGTTTTCTGGAAGCTGTGTTTCAGGAGCATTACAGACCTTGCGCAGCATGTTGAATCTCACCTTTGACCCTCATACTTTGATGTGGCATTCTACAATTAGCGATCCAGCAATAGAAGAGTCACATGTGGCTGATAATAACATGAGTGTCAAAGACATTTCACCACCACCCAATGAACTGGACTGAGAAAAACCTGGATATTGAGAGCAACCTTCAAGATGAACTAACTGAATTTTGTTAACCTCTGTGGATGAGTAAGATAATTATAACCAAAATGCATGATTTATTTCAACATAATCCAAGAGTTAATTGTCCTTATTTTAAAACTTATTTCCTCCTTTTTATTCGGGCAAAGAAATCACTGGTGCCTTGTAAGAATGTTTAACTTTCCAGTGAGTCACTGCGGTTATCAGCTGGATAAACCTAATTTTTTTCATGTCTTTGAGATTTTCTGGATATTATGCATTTAAACAGGTTTTGTATTTTTGACTGAGCGCTGTCATAGTGAACGATTTTACCTGCTTCATATTCCTGGATGAATCTTTCACCACATTAGAGAAAACAATGGTCGATTTGAACCTCAACCATCCCTCTTCCACCTCCTACAGAGATAATCCCACCGTGTGTGTGGTCTTTTCTCATCTATTCTGCAGTCAGAATGAAGTTTAATAATGCGTATAGTGGTATTTTAACTGAACCTTAGAGTGCATGAGAATACTTGGGAGCCTAATTGTAAACAGAATGATCCCATCGGAGCGATTTGACAGTAACTTTCATTTCCGAACGTTCTCAATAAGCTACTAAAGTGATCCTGTGTGAGTGCAGCCGTGAGCGTGAGCACATACAGTGGGCACGGCGGTTTGGGAACCGACCAGAAGGTTCTGGTGAGGCTGGCACCGTCATCTGGCTCCAATTCACACTGGCAAGGAAAGAGTACACAAGCAGAGCCAGGGAAGTTTTAGTCACAGCTGCCGAAGACGGTTGAGAAAATAACACAATTGCGTTGTGTTTGAGCGTAAAATGACTCAGACGTACATAGGAACGATTTGTTTAAGGTATAGAACATAAACACCGAGGTTTATCTCCTGATCTGAGGAAGCTCGCTCTTCAACTTCTACTTCTTTGTTGTTTCCAGTTGAGTTTCTTTTTCCACTTTAATCAAGAGAGCATACATTGTGTAGAAATGCAGCTCATAAACACTCTCATACAGCCCGACTGAAAACACACCGAGTTTCCTTGTTTTTGTTCCCCTCCTTCTTGACCAAACTAAAAACTGACCAACAACTGTAAAATATAGAGAGGAGCCAAACATGACATCTGAAGGAGCTGAATCCACTTGAAACCACTTGGCTCACTTTAAAACCAATTCTGATGGATTTTGCTTAACATTTGATTTCGATATAAATAAAGAACAAACCAAACAGCTGTAAACGAACCAAGCATCAAACGCAGAGACAGTTAGAGTCAGTCCTCCTGTCACAGTTACCGATGTGCACAAAGGAAATCCTGCTTTTAATCCCTCATGTGTATTTCATAGGCTGTTCTCTGCAGCTCGCAGTTTCATCACAGTAATCCAAAAGGATCATGCACACAGCCCAAGGTTTGTTTAAACTGGATCAACACTGAGCGCTGCAAACACATCCTTGGATTGCATTACATCTCCGTCTCGCTCCTTTCACAGCAGTTTGCACTGCGACGGCTTTGGTTTTGTTTTGCACTGACTTAGAGTTATTATGCGCTTTATCATTGTCACACAGTTATTCTGACACAACGTTCTTTTTCAGTTGAGTATGAAGAACACAGTATGGATGCAAGTGACGCCCAATACAAAGGGGTAAGATCCCACTACCAGTTAATCTGCTTATCTTCTCTGCTTTCATTGCTCATTAAGCATTGCTTGATCTTGGAACACATGAACGAAACAACCTTCTGCAGTCTGTGGAGTGTAGAAAGTCCACTTCTGCCGTATCTGACTGATGATGTTTTTGGAGAAACGAAAAAAGACGATTTAGTAGGAAGGTATCAAAGTTCAGATACACTCTCGAGGCTAACAGGAATCCATGCTCAGATCCTTTCCTTCAATTGCACTGACTTGATGGCCGAGCTGCTGGTGGCTGAGGTCAAACTGGCACCAGCCACATGCATTTGGAGGAAATACCAGGCCGTCATACATAATCCCACACATGAAAGAGTCTCCGGTTCAACTGTGGAAACCGTTAAAAATCTGAGGGGGAGGAGAAAGGAACTGAGTCTGCAGGAATTTTGTCACAAAACCAAGACTACTATTGTTTACACCACAATCTGTGTGCAGTGTGGGAGCCGGGCTGTGTTTACTTCCAATCACTGCGTCGGCTGTGGAGCAGAAAAACGGCCGTGTCTCTGCACGCTTTGTCTTCATTTCAAACCTGACTACTGACTCAGGTTTTATTTACATCCCATATGTATGCTTGGACTTTTTCATGGAAGTGACAAAAAACAGATTGCTGGAAGGCCAGCTGCTGCTTCCTGTGGTACTTTTGAGTTATTTTGAAACAGAGCGCCCTCTCCTGGCCTCATCTCAGTACTGCAGCCAGCCTTTGGGTAAGATGGGTGGTCATAGAATGCAGTTGTTGCTGATAATTGTCTGAAATGTCACCATTATGATTTACATCAGTCTGTTTAAAACATTTTACCTTATACTCATTACATTTGTTGTTTGACTCACAAATCTAAGAAGAATTTTAATGCTCATGTTTCTTCTCTTCCCACACAAAAGTCAAGATTTTGTGGTGACAATCACACTTTCAGAAAAAATAGCTGAAATATTTTCAAACAGGTGACACCCATTATTACTGGGAAAGAAACACAATCCATGATTTTCAGAATTGACACTTTCTTATTTTAGTCAAGGCATTAAGTCAGTATGATGGGTGGATGGATGTACCCCCAAAAAACTTACACCTGCACAAAGACAAGATGCAAAACAGCCTGGTTTCACAATCAAACGATTATCTACACTGTAATTCAAGCAATCTAACCAATAGATTTTGATTTAAATAAAAACTGAATTCAACAACGTGTAAATCATTTAAATTCTCTCTATAACTTGTAATGAAACAATACAAATTTAAAATTGTTTGGGACTTTTCAAATAAAATTTTTTACCTGATAATAATGAGGAATACTTAATAACAAAGAAATTATGTGAATCAATGAAAAAAAATCTTCTATTAGTGATGGGTTTCCTTCTTGTTCTTTCACTGGTGTGTGTGTGTGTGTGTGTGTGTGTGTGTGTGTGTCTTTCTCCTTCTGCTCTCCAAAGAGCAAAAAGGCCAAACGACGACTAACAGTCGATCCATTTGATTTCAAACCGGGTGGAGATGACAAATCAAGAGGACAGTCAAATCAGGTAGACAACGGCTGACTAACCGAACACACACACACACACACACACACAAACACACACACACAAGCACAAAACTCCCCAGCTGGTCTGCATGTTCTCATAGAAGCCATGTGTCTGTACTTCCTGTTAGTTTGACTTCGCTGTCTGTCTTCGCTCAGCACGGTCTGGTTTTTAGACGGAGTCATATTAGCACCGTCATCCTTCATTCTCAGATGTGGCCACAACACAGTCCTTGCGTTCGTCTGACTGTGCTAGCTTGTATGTGCATGCGTTGACACGTCTTGTCTCCTCATCAGCGTTTGACTGTCCGCCAGGGGGTCGCTGTGTTTGGTTGAACTCAAGTTTAAAAGAGGTCCAAAACATTTCGACTGTCAAATTCTGACAGTTTTTTGGGGTCTCCTAGTGGAAAGGTAAAGATCACAAAGGGAAACAGTGTTTCTGCCTACTTTTGATTGTTAGGTGGACTGGGTGTGTCCACCGGTGTTTGGCTTCACTGGGATGTTTTAGCAAACAAGTGAGCAGAAAGAAGCGACTTCTCAGAGGAGATGTGGAAAGATCACTGCAAAGCAAGGAGGTTGAGACCCATTGGTTAAGATTAAAGACGAGAGGAACCCTGCCCTACCACACAGTTAGCTGGGCCTGGCTCCAGGATAAAGCAGCATAGAAATGGATGGGTCAAGTTTGTTACTTAGGTCATTTAAATTTCATTAAAATAGGAAGAACAAAGCAGGTCAGCATGTAACAGGTGAAAGAAAAGACACCAAAATGAACAGCATGCTCTCATGACCCTTAACTGTTTATCACTGTTAATCAGTGATAGTTTGATGGACATTAAAGCAGAAGACATGAGTGACGAACCCTAACAGTATGAAAACACACTGGTATCAGCTGACAGCTGAGCATTTCTGTCAATCAGCAGTGATCATGAGCAATCGAGTTAGTGATGTAAGGGAAACTGGACGAGCTTTAAAGGTCCTCTGCAGACATCTTAGTGCCTGCTAAAACACACACCGGGGGACTGGTGGAGTCCATGCCTCTCAAACCAGGCCGGGCTGACGTGGCGGGATGAGACATATCTTTAACCTTTCAAAAGTATATACTTCACATATTCAAGGCTCACTAAGGGAGTCTGGGTAAACTCGACCGCTTCCAAACCAGACGATCTGGCAGTAACATTTACTGTAAACACATAGAAGCACATTTTTGAAGTGGTGTCTCACATCATGATTTTTCAACCTTTTCAAACTGTAATTTCATTCTGATGATTGTGATTTCTAACACACTTTGCATGCTCTGTAATCTTATACTTGCTAAAACAGATTTAAAAACTTTTTTCATCAGCCATCTCAGCCAACTGAACTTTCTTAATCATAGCTTTCTGTTCTTATGAATCAGTGCAAGGATCACTATATGATTAAAATATGTTCCACTTTATGATTCTGCTGCAGTCTGTAGTTTCACCTCTTCACTCAAAAACACATAAACTTACAGTATGCTTTCTTATAGGGGGCACAGTACTTTCTTTGTATTTGTATTTTATATTTGTTGAACCTTGACCAAAAATAAACCATTTATTCATACATGTGGGTAACGGTTTAAAATTCATCTGAAGCTCAGAGAAATTGTGGAATTTACTTTATTTGTCTGTCTTCAGGGGAGAAGTGTTCAGGACATCCTGGTGGTGGATGTCGGCCGCAGAGGGTCTGTCTTCGCTGAGGCCGACAGGGCTGCAGCTTTTCTGGAGATGACCCCACAGCAAGGTGTGCCGTAAATACATGATATGCTTGTGGTTTGAAAAAAAAAAAGTGTTAAAAAAGCATGTGTGATTGTTTTTAAATGTACTTTTTTTTACATGATTTTTTATATTAAAATGTATTTATTTTATTATCAATTCCACAAATTAAACATTTCTGGAAAAAAATAACATATACATAGTCATCCATATGCTGTCCACCACTGAGTTTAAAGTAATTTTCCCTGGATGTACTTGTTTGCAGAAAATAATCTTTGCAATAAATTGTGAAACAACATAAAACAGAACAGTGAACATGTATATAAGATTAAGAAGAAGATTTTCATCACGATTTAAAGGAAAGAAAAGAAAAACAAAGGAAGAACAGAAAAGCACCAAAACTTTATAGCTTTAAACTGAGCTGTGAAATAGGTCCGCCTAATTTATATTATATCAATATCCTTCACACCTTTTTTAAATTTCTGTCGGTTTTGTGAATATGAGTAGTGCACGTCGACTCTTTTTCATAGTTCGGTTGGAGTTAGTGGGAGAAAGATGCTCTGTTGCCTACTTGGACTGTAATGCTTTGAGAAAGGGATGAATTATGATATTATAAGAAGTAGCGACAAAACAAGTGAGATAAATTTCCGTCATGCAGCACAACGCTCTTAAAAAAATAAACTTTTATCTGAGGCTGCCATGTGTGACAGCTAATGTGGCTCCAGGCTAATGCTAATGTTACCCCCAATGGAAAATCTCATAAGTTGCTGTCAGTCAGTTGCAGACAGTGAATATAGTGACAACACTATAACACTATAAGAACATTGTTGTTGTGAAGCACTTTGGGCTTTTAGTTGTAAATGTGCTCTATAAATAAATTTGATATTGACATTGACATTGACAACATTGTGCCTCACTGGAAACCTATTTATAGAGAGAGACAGCAGCTCTGCAACTCACCATCTGTTTTCATATGTATTATATTGATTTTATTTGACATTAAAAACAATTAAAGCCACTTTTAATTAGTCCTGTCATAATAAATTCAACATGTTCATTGTGACATTAAAAAGCATAACTTAAATAAAGCAAGCAGTTGCTGCCTCATCCAGACCTCATTGCTCCTTCATTGAAACAACTCTGAGGATGACAGACTGTAAACATTTTGAATCTTTTCTTATGTCCTCTCTCTCTCTCTTTCTCTTTTTCCAAGATTATCTTCTGCCTCCAGAGATCCGAACCTTCCCCCCTCGCTCCGGCTCGCGGCTCAGCCACTCCTCCTGTGGGAGCGGCGGACCTCGGGGTGGAGGCGGCCGGGGCAGCAGCACCTATCTGCCCGACGACTCCGATGACGAGGAGGATCGCTGTGTGTTTCCGCTCTACCAGTCTCACCTCGCCCTCTGCAGCCACACCTCCCAGGAGAGCCTGAACTCGGCGAACCCTCCACAGCAGGTCCTTAATTCATCTCAGACTGATAATCTTTGACATAAACCCCATGAAGTCCTTTGCACATCGCCGTACTGGCTCTGTGGCTGCTTAGGGACACACATCAGTTCTTTTAATGTCATACTTCAGTTTGTGTCTGGTAATCTGTGGTTCGAGGAAATCCACTGTGCACTTATGAGACATTAAGTCTAATTAGGAACTAAAAATGTTGCATCAGTACTTAACGAACTTCAGCCTTTTTACATAATGGAACCTCAATGCTGCACAGACAGTCTGATATCAATCAACTTCACTGAGGAGTCTGCAGCCCACATGGCCTCCCAGCATGGCTGAGGCCTTTCTCTGCAGTTTGCATGTCCCCCTAAAGCAGGGATGTCAAACTCGTGCCAGAAAGGGCCGAGTGGCTGCAGGTTTTCATTCCAACCAAGCAGGAGCACACCAGACTCCACTCATTTCATCAGGTCTTCAGTGTAGCTTGATGAAATGAGTGGAGTCTGGTGTGCTCCTGCTTGGTTGGAACGAAAACCTGCAGGAGCACACGGCCCTTTCTGGCACGAGTTTGACACCCCTGCCCTAAAGGGTATAGAATAGCATAGACTAGAATAGAATAGAATAGAATAGAATAGAATAGAATCGACTTTATTAATCTTACAGTGGAGAAATTTACGAGGGCAAGAGGATCGTAGAACACATGGGGGGGGCAAAAGTAATGAAAGGTGCAAATAAACAACAAGTAATAGTGCAAATTGTAGTAAGGATAGTAATATAAAAACTAAAACAAGGAAGATCTAACTGTGTGTACAACATAAATCATAAAAAATAACAGGAACTATAATATGTGCAATAAGTTTTTAGTGCAGCAGAGTGGACAGCAGAGCAGTGCAGGGCGTAGTGGATTGCGACTCTGGCCCTTCTTGTACAGAACGTTGGCGTTGTGGGACCAGTCCAGTTTATTGTTGAGGTTCAAACTGAAAGTCTACCGAGCAGTCATCCTCACCACCCTAATCTACGGCTCGGAAACCTGGACTGCGTACAGGCGACATGAAAAACAGCTTGATCGCTTTCACCTCAGATGCCTCAGAAACCTCCTCCACATCGGCTGGCAGGACAAACTCCCCAACACGGAAGTCCTGAAGCAGGCAAACCTCCCCAGCATCACCACCATCATGCGCAAGGCCCAACTCAGGTGGGCTGGCCACGTCACCCGGATGCCAGACGACCGCATTCCTAAGCAACTCCTCTATGGAGAACTCTGTCAGGGTAAACGCACAGTTGGGGGGCAGAGAAAACGGTACAAGGACAGCCTCAAGGTCTCGCTAAAAGACTTCAACATCAGCACTGAATCCTGGGAATCACTTGCACCCCACAAACCCGGCTGGCGCCAACTTATCAGCAAAGGAGCCAATGCAGCAGAGGAGCGCAGGACCCTCCAAGCCGAGCAGAAGAGAGCAGCACGCAAAGCCAAAGACACGAGTACCAACAGCACAGCGCCTACCCACTACTGTCCGACCTGTGGGCAAGGCTTCCTTGCCCGGATCGGCCTCATCAGCCACCTCCGGACACATCGTTAGCAGCTCCACCTCATAACAGATGTCATGGTCATCTTCGACTACGAAGGACGAACATATATATATTGTTGAGGTGAACACCCAGGTACCTGAAACTGTCCACTGTTTCAATGGAAATGGATCCTTTAAAGGTGCTGTAGGCAGGATTCCGCATCTCTGCCATCTTGCTTAAGGTTACCTAAGCAAGATGGCGATTTGACCCATCTAAGATGGCGATTTGAAACCCAGCACAGCCAATCCTGTCCTGTTTTCTCTGACATCATGCCCTTACGCAAGTTAAGCCCCTCCCACAAGAACGTGCGACAAACGCCCCTCGACCAATCATGGTTAGAGCCTCATGGGCTCTTCTGATTGGTCAAAGATACCTGGAGCGGTCGAGATTCCTTTTCAGCTCAGAACAGAGACAGATGGAAACGCTGCGCCCTCGCGGTAGTGCAATTATGCTACACTCCTAAAGGATTATCAATGGATACTCTAACATTTAATCCAAAGAAAACACAGAAAAATTAGCATTGACTAGCAAAATCCTGCCTACAGCACCTTTAATTCTTTGCTTATAAGATCAATTAATCAATCACTAAAAGTTCATTTACTGTATATATCTCTTTACACAACCCAGGTTGTGGCCAAAGTGCTTCACACAGAGACGCAGGCAAATATCTTAAAAACAACATAGTAACTTAAAACAGATTATGTAGACTATGTCTAAAGGAATAAGTAACTGAAAGAACCTTGCTCTGACACCTCAATCAATTTGTTCTTGTTTTTTGTTTTTTTTTAAGATAAACTTGGGTTTATTCAGTGGGCTGATTAACTTGGCGTGGGAGAAGGATACAGGAGGAGAAATCTGAATTATGCTTTCCAGTGACTGTGACTGCCATTATCAAGTAAACAGACCCCAAAAATGCAACAAAAAATTTGTTCATTTTAACACTGAAAAGGTGTAAACAGGGCCTGAGAAGATGAAGCCTGTGCCTTACAGCTGTGAGGCTGAGGTAAGAAAAGTCATCTTGCAACCATGAAAGCTCAGCTCTGAGATCACTGCAACACAAAACGTTGCAATTTGTTATTAATTATAGAGGCAACAAAAGATGGGGAAATAAACAATACTGTTCTGATCATAAACTTGCCCTGCCTGAGCTGTGTGAAAGAGAAGTTCGGACCGGTCTGTCATCGCTCTTTGTTTAAACGAACGCTTAAAGTAATTACTTTTGGGGTCACGTTGGAGGAATCTTTCTAGAAGAAATGAGATTTCCTTTTACTGTCAAGATCTCTTCCAGCAGCTGTAACAGACCGACACACAGTCAGGTCCATGCGGCTGACATGATGAGTGACGTATGGGAGACAGCTGCGAGATCAGAAGGAGGTTACATACATACATTAGATCACGGTCTATTTATGTGGAGGGATCACAGCAACTGTTGTCCACGAGGCGCAGATAGAAAACACATTTTGTTTACCATTAGCTTTGCTGACTTTGAGGAGGCTGTGGTCGTGACAGCTGTCAGGAATCAATAAGTCTGCGCGTGTCCTCATGTGTCCTTTGCTGTGGGGTCTTTGAGTTGATTCACAGTTAAGGAGTTTAAACCAAAGAGTGACTGGACCGTTGGTTTTCAGTGCCAGTGGAAAGCTGACTTTCTCATTTATACCTTTGGTATCTGAGGTCACAGGGAATTAGCATCACAGCTGGGCAGCACACTGAAGGAAGACGGAAACGGGATCCATGGGAAAACATGCAGCTCGAACATCAAAAACAGGGCAGACGTCTCTGATTGGCCGCCGGCTGCACGCCTCCACAGACCACTGCTGCTCACCCAGCACAAGGCTGTTACGTAGCTTTCCATTTGATGTTGATTTGAAAGCCACTCCAGTCAGAAACAGACAAGGGTGACGTCAGTAATCTGATTATTCAGGCATCAGAGATGAATCAACAAGCACTACTAATGTACAGGCCTTTCTACATTTTCCGTACAGAATTGAATAAAAACTCTGGATGAAAGAAAACGAAGCGTAACAGATGTGGATGTTCTCAAACATTGTACAAGGACTCGCTGAGTGGTGTGATGACAACTGTGACTCATAATCTATGTAATCCACAGCCACCCATCTCTGCTGTGAAGTTCTGGACTCTGCATCCCTTTTTATAGGAAACTGATTCAAATTAATTAAAATTGGATGGCTCAACTTTCTTATTGGAGAATACTCCAGTTTTTTTAAGCAAATGAAACAATACCATATTTGATGAAAACTTAAACACAATCCACCAGATTTTATGTTGTATGGGTTGAAAAAGAGTGTTGGTGTCTCATAATCTTTTATTTGCAAAGAAAAGAGGATTTATTATAACTTTTTCTTTGAGGGACAGACATCGGAGATGGATCAGATGACCATCTGCATGACTTCCTCACCTGAATATCTCTCTGAAAATATTATTGTATTATCATCTATTACGATGAAGATATTACCTATGTTTGAAGTCAAGCTTTAATCTTTTAAAATATTTCAGTGTGAGTGAACGTGGAGTCATGTGGCATGGTCGGGGAAGTGACTAAACATCTTGTTTGGGCATTGATATTATATGATGAGTTGTTTCTCTGTCTCCATCCAGATAACCGACCTGGACAGGCGCATGTCAGCCATCGAGACACTCCTGAACCGTATTGAACAGAAGGTCTCCACAAGTCATAACCAGGTAAGTCTGATCAGTGTTTCCAAAGGGAGGTCAACAGAGCGTCATTATCTCGACTCCATCCAGCTGTTGCAGAAAGAGATCTCGGGGATTACATGAAAAGACGCATGAAGCCAAAACCAGTACAAGAGCTGGCAGGATCGTGTTTATATGTACCATGGCGTACCACAGCAACAGAGGCTCCTGACATCTTAAAATTTACAGCTCATGATTATTTCTTACTTAAATACACATATTGGAACATGTTTCCAAGTGTGACTTTATGTGAACAACATGACAGATCCTATAAATATATTTCAGCTGTCTGCAGCCACTATTCCTGCTCTGTTTCAGTGTGTTTTGTCTGGTTCTTTAAATTTTGATATGTGAACAAAGCTATCTCCTATCAAAATACGGCAGGGCGGTTGTATTACATGCATTATGTGCTCTCATGTCTTCATTATTTCTTACTGACCTGGTGCCGTCAAATGAGCCACAGTAAAACGTGTGTAAGCATGGGCCTTGAACATAAATAGCAGTAAACCTTCTGACTGCAGATGTGTAAAATGAGCTGCACTGTAGCTGCAATCTGTCAGATCTACTGTAGCAGAACAAACATCTGATCTTGCTGCTTTATCAAAGGTTGACCCTTCCCAGATATCCCTCAGCCTTTACGTGGATTTACTTAATATGCTATTTAATTAGAGCATGGCCATTAAAGTGTTCCAGGGCATAAAGAGCCACTTCGAGTTTGCAATTACGTCGCTGATATTTTATGAACTGAATAGGACGTACAATGCAACAATTCAGACCACAGGTCTGAAAGTTAAACAGAAATTTAATGGCAAAATGCAAGCTAATCCAAAAAAACAAGCTTCAAAGGCAAGGGACTGTTAAAAAGCAGGGCTGGAGATGTGACCTGAAGCACGGGAGACAGCGGTCAGGAACAAAGCTGACAAAGAAGCAAAAGCAGACAGCAAAAAAATATTCCAGAATCTTCATGGACAAAGCTGTTACCACTGAGAAACAGATGATCTGAGGATCACTGGAGACAGAGCAGGATGGATGAATGGCGGAGGGGGAGCGGCCGGCCATGCCCTGCAGCAAGAGAGAAACAGAGGGAAGAAAGACAAGAGACGCTATTGACAGTGGAAAACACCAGAAAGAAGAGGAAAGAGGGACGGGACGACCTATACCCACACAGACGGGAAGCTGCAGCAATTATCAGATTAAATGCTGAATATTTCATATTTTTGATGATTTTCCTGTGATATTTATTAATTATTCTACGGTTATAGTTTATCAAGTTATCACTTCTGGTTGAGTTGAGCATATCTCGACATAAATCCTCCATCACTTGGATTAGCAGTGCTAACTTCTTATTCCCGTTAGCCATGTAGGCATAAACTGCTATTGGTGCATTTCTCCAGCAACTGCTTCCTGACTGGATCAGCTGAAAGTGTTTATATGTCAGGGTGGCGTTCACAGACTGTTGCTGCCCCCAGTGGACACAGAAACCATTGTTCATTAAATAGTAACAGCTGGTTAATGGTAATTATATTTCTGGCAATGCTTTTAGGAAAATATGTGTAACTTGTGTTCCGAGCACTGTTTTTTTTTCCTTCCCAGCCTTGTGATCTTCTGGCTGCAGCTCATTGTTGTTTCAGCCTCATAATAAACACAGTTACTCGTATTTCACCGTCGTCTCAACACCAGCAGTGTCTTATGTGGGTTTGGTGTTTTTAATTTGAATGTGAGTCCCTAAATCCACACCCGTACTGTCAGAGATTAGGCCAGCCCACAAAAACAGCAAACCCTAAACGAACACAGAGCTCAGGCTCGCCTGGTAATTAGCGACTCCCCCACTTCAAATGAGAGTAATATCAGGGAGTCTCCATGTTTTCCGCTCTCTTGCGGCAAAGCAGTTGACATGTAGCACATGTTTCATTAATGTGGACAGAGGTCACAGGAGGGCTCAGGGGTTTGTCTGCTCTCAGTTTGGTGAGATCAGATTAGATTCCAGCCAATAGAAGCCAAGAGAAACCTTCTATAATCTGAAGCACACTTGAATAACTGCCCAGTCCTTTTCATTTTTGTAGTCTTTTGCATTTATGTATTCATTTGAGTCGGTGTCTTTCTGCCAGTGTTAGACTTCACTTTCCTGTTTTGGCAAATCGTCGATTAGAGAAGGGAACATCTAGAATGTCTTCAATCAAAAACAACACTGACCACTGACCTCTGCCAGTTCAGTTTGGACCTCGTTTGTAGCCGTCTTCTACTCCTGTTTCCTCTCATCTCTTTCATGCTTTGGACCACTGAGCTAAAAGCAGGGTGGCAATAAGATGCAAGTTTTCTCTCTCAATTTCATTTCAGTCCTTTTCATGTGGAGTTTGCATGTTTTCCCTGTGTGCCTGCATGAGCTCCTGCTGGCCGTGTGATGAACTGTTGATCTGTCAGTCATATAGAATGACATTGGGTGAAAGTGACATTGGGTGAAAGGGTGGGGAAACTCTCTGGATTGCAGGAGGAAGCTGGAGCAGCCACACACCTGTGAATTCCACCCAGACTGGAAGGTGTTCTCACTCTGTAACAGTGGAAGTCTATTTAAATCCATTGCCAGATAACCTTTCCTGTGAAGACCTTTTAAGGCTCTTGGCTTGTTGACAGCTCACATTTAAACACTAAAGGCAGAAGCAGAGTGTAAATGTCAGAGGTTTAAATAAAACGGGTCCCACCTGTCACTCCTGAACTGTTTGAATCATTGACATCTCACCATGAAGTCCTCCTTTTAGGCCCTGGTTCCACGGCTGTGTTTCAAGAGAAAACACATCTTTTTTGCATTTTCGTTCCAGAAAGATTACACCTTTACACGCCAACATTTTTAAAACAATGTCTGATTACATGACTATGGCAGAAAAACTGAAAACAATTTAGTTTGCATGCCAGACCACAAGTTGGCGCCGTTGGTTGTTTTTGCAATTAAATCATGCATGACAGCCTAGAGGCAAACATTTTGTTTGTCATTCAAACCACACATGTGCAGAAGAGCTGTGCAGTTGCGGTGCTTCTGCTGAGTGTTTCCGGAAAGTGTGCATTATTGAAAACTTACACCTTGGGAACTGTTTTGAAAAAGTAGGTTTTTGCAGGGGCTCTCAGCACAGCTGTTGTGTACATGGATTTCCAAAATGCGACCAATTTTTTCGGATGCCGTCACTCAAACATTATGTCCACTTTGTTTCACAAGCCTAACATGAAAGTGACAACAGTGAGTGTCGGTGTGCTTGTACCCTGAATTCACTCATTCATTCAGCTTGGATCAGCCCGAGCCCCGTATGGATGATCGACGATTGGATGTTTGAAAAGTTCAAATGTCTGATGACATTTGGGCGTACTTAACTGTTTGTATCAAGTGTTTAACTTTATAGTTTCTGTGTTGAGTTAAAGTTGGCAAAATGGCTTTTCATGGAGTGCACGCACAGGTTAAGACAAAAAGAAAAACTAGCAGACTCAACAGAAAATACAGCAAACTAAATATTTGGAAAACGCCAAACAACAAGCAGGAGCAGAAAACTGAGAACTGAATAAACTGACAGCCCCGACTTCAACAAAAGTCTGAAATGGCTCATGAACCTGGATAGTCATCAAGTCATCAGCAAAAATGGAAAGATAATAAAAAGTAGGATTATCAAACAGGCTTCAGATGAATTCAAGATGGTGGGAAAGAAGAAAGTGTCACTATGATCTGCATGAGTGTTTGACCAGTATCCTGCACGAATAGATGGGACCAGTAAAAACTGTGAAAATGAGCTACAGGATTGGAGTCTATTCACGAAAATCTTTGATTCTGACCTGATCGCAGACGCTCGTGTGTTTGTACTGCTGGAAATACTTGCCAGTGAGTAAGAGCCTTCTAACTATGTGCAAAACCGCAACGTTTCTGCCTCCTTTTCAACATGTGAAGTAAACTAAACCCTGTTCCCAAGTCACTGAGCAATTACAGCTTCTGGAAAGGGTTTCGTAAACATTTTGGGCCAGTCCAACGATAGATGTGTTATTTCAGACTTTAATAGACAATAAACAGTACAAAGCCGGCAGGAAATGAGAACAAAGACAAAGACTTTGCTCAAATGCATCATCATGCTGTGATGTCTGCGGCAGAAACACCTCACTGTGGTCTGTTTGTCTTTGAACTCCAGGAAAACCATCAGCATCTGGTGATTCCCATCAAGTCAACGGTGATGTACATCCAAAGAATTAACCTTTATGATTAGCGCTGCACAGCATATTAAGACTGATGTGTTCCTTCCTCCGCTCCGTCCAGACTTCCGTGAGTCCAAGCAGCAGCTCTCCTCTTCCTCCGCTGGAGGACGTGGACCTGGAGGAGCTACAGCTCAGGCAGAAGCTGCACGAGCTGACGGACAACATCAGCGACCACAGCCTGACCTCCGACGAGGACGAGCCCCGCCGCCCGCTCTCCTCACAGGAGAATCCAGGGTGGAGAAGCCCGGCGCTGGAGTCGATGCGCTCCAGGATCCCCAGCAGGCCTTCGTCCAGGACCAGCATCATGGTTTCCAGACCGGAGGAGGAGCTTGCTCAGCAGGCTGACTCTCAGAAGGTAGAGCGATGAACTCTATTCACACAAAAGGGTTCATGCCTGAGCTGTTTGTTTACCGGCAGAAAAGTTAATCAGAGACACACACACACTGAACATCTGGCTCGCTGCACATTTGATGCTCTAAAAACAGCCTGGTTCATGAAAGTCCATCCAGCTCCCCTGGAATCCAGCTCCGGCACAACCGACTCGTAAATCAAGTCAGTCCACCAAAGAGTTTATTTTTCCTTTGCAGCCGTCCCCCAGATTTTCTGAAACACGGGAAGGATCACAGAAATTAGTCATTCTTAGCTGATTTTCTAAGTTGCCTGAATTGTTTTCTCTGCCAGTTCATTCAGTTTAAGTCCCAAAGCAACACTGAGCTGAGATATCAGGTATTTTACTCCAAGCTGCTGCTGCAGTGATGGCTCATATCTGCTTTAAAATCAGGATTCATCCATTTACATGAGTTTCCTAAATATGAAACAGTGATCATCAACTCTAAAACTACCAAATCCCAGGAGAATTTGGACTGGGAGTCATGACACTCTGGAAGAAAACACTGTATTTCAGAAAAATTACAATGTTTTCAGGGGCTCCGAGCTCTGAGTTTGTAAAACAAACACCCAAATCACAACCGTAATTCTCCATTTTTACTTCAAAACGTTGTTATGTAAACAGCCTGAAAGTAGATTCATGATTCTGAACATTTCAAAATAACACTCCTGTTCCACAGCAACATGGACTCCAAACTGCAGCAATCTCTTCAATAGAAACCTTTCTTGTGGCAGTCTTAAAATACTCTGCATCCGAGAAACACTTTCCAGAAAACAAGGCAAACTAAAAGAATTGCAGTTGAAGATGAGAGGAAATGGTATGTAGGTGTAAGAGGAGGCGCGGAAGGGAAAATATTGTTCCAGAGAATGAAACCCAGACTGGACCGCTGCACCAAATGAACTGCAAAAAGCAGAACTTCACCCCACAAACACTCTCTTGTCTGGATTTACATCTCTTTCTAAGTTTCAGTTTGACTGTCAGGTCGATCAGCCTTTATAAAAGGTTTTAAATACCAAAAATGAGCCAACTGACTGTCAAGGACTTTCTGCCAACTTACATGAATATTGTGTGTGTGCTCTGGTGTGTGCTGCTTGTTTCTGAATGAATTTCCTGAGACAGATGAACTCTCCTCTCTCCGCAGGGCCTCCCGTCGTCCGACAGCCCGGAGAAGAAAGGTCTCTTGATGGACGACGGCTCGAAAACCAGCTTCAGAGGCTCCACGGCCCTGCTGGTGGAGCTGGAGGGCCAGGTGGCTCAGGCAGCCGCCAACGTGCAGAATGCACAGAGCGAGGTAGAGTGAGCGTCAGCAGCCGCAGCACGGTTTGCGAACTCCTGATGATCAAACTGAAATCCAACAGTTTCCTTCCTGTCTGTCTGAAGGTGTCTTTCTTGGAGGACAGGATTGCTGCCCTGAACGCTGCCGGCATGCCTGTGGATAAAAGACGGAGGGTAATACTGGCTCATTCATAACTGTGGCGTAATACGTTTCTCACTGTTTCACTATATCGTATTTTAGTGTGAAGAAATTTCTGTTTGTTCAAAGATGAAATCATTTAGTGAGTAACAGAATCAAGCTGTGGGCTGATTTAATCCTCCAGCTTCACTCACTATTGTGACTCAGTGGTTTTGGATCTCAGCTTGTTGGCTAAACCCTCTCTGATTCCAATCATCTAATCGAATCACTCTTATCTCCAACACACTTCAGACGTCTATAACTGTTTTATAAAGCACCAGTGTGCCCAGTATAATCTAAACCATTCATTTTCCCCACATGTCTTTTAATCTGCGTCCTGTTTTTGTATCTTCCAGTCAGCAATCCCGATCCAAGCCAGGAGACTCTCCCACAACTTTCCCACAAGTAAGCAGAGCGTTTTCTGCCCCTGAGCTCCATCCCCAGGGCCTCCCTGCTGACTCCCAGCATCTTCACCTCATTAAACCCCGGGAACACCATGATCTCCTTCACAAACCAGTCCACACACACTCTGATTCTCAACATGGAGCGCATATCTAGCTCTCTGTGAGTTTAGAAAAAGGCAATTTCAATAAAGATTTTTTTATGTAACAAATTCTTTTGATTCTGAGACCAAAAGCGAATTTAAAATCAGGGCCTAATGTGGACCGTACCCTCTGCGAGTGTTTACAATCAACAGGGAATGACGCATTTCTGGAGTATTTCCCCTTTATACTCTAAGGATGCACTGATACCCTTTTTAAAGGACGAGTACAACATTTAGCAGCTTGCCATAACCAACTACCAGTACTAGTACTTAAAATTAAATGCCATTAATTCCAGTTAACACAAAACCCAAAGGGAATATGTTGCAGTGAAACACCTCCTTACGCCTTTGAATTGATGCAATGCACATCTCAGACAATGTGAAGTCTTCAGCATACTTCTGTCTGCACACTGCACTATGCATGCTGTAGTCTGTAGACCGAGGCTCTGAATACGCCGAGCAGATTCACTCGATTCTTGTATCGATGCATCCCTAACCAAAACCAGATTTGACGATTGCATTTCTATTTGGTTAGATGTTTTTTTTTTTTTTAAAGTGTCAACTAAAACTCTTAAACTGTTTTACTTTCCAGTTTATTTCCTGAGCAAAACGTAACTCAGCTTTGTGTGACATTATTATTTCCTAACTGTCATCAGTGTGTAAATAAAGTAGCATCCTTTATACAGTGATACCGTGACACGCTGCGATGAAGCTGCCTGAAGTCCAAATATGCATTTGTTTTCATAAAGATGTATTTTAGAAAAAAATGAGTCAATTGATCTAGGATGACTTTTGTAGTTACAGCAATACACATTTCAAGAAGCTGTCATTCTTTCTTCAAGCCAAGAATGACGTTGCAATGTTAAGAGTTGTGAAAGAATTCCTCAGGAACGTGCAGATGACCTTGTCAAATGAAGAGATGTAGCAGGGTTTGTGCTGCTGTATGTTTCCAGGCCAGGTGGACAGGTTTGTGAGGAACTCCCTCAACAGGGGCTCCTTGACACAGAGGAATCCGCTGGCAAAGCCCAACACCAGGGCTACCTGTGCGGTATGAGCCCGCTTTACCTCGCTGGGGGCCGTGAGAGTTCACCTCCACAGTTGCATTACTGTTGATTTGGAAAAAGAAAGCAACACAGTGTGTCTGGACATCCTGAAAGTTTTCAGTATTTGACTGACCAAAGTTGTACTTATTTCATTATTTATAGCCTGAAAACCATATCTAACTGTGTATTATTCCTGTGTTTGTGTAAGAGATCATGAACTCTCCTTGAGTTCTGCAAGGTGATCAGTTATTTCAGAAACTCGACCAAAAATCTGCAGATTGTCTTTTTTTCCATGGTGTGACAGATCTCTCATATTTGGTGACATTAACAAAGAAAAGAGCAAGAAGCAAGTTTCAAAGGGAAAAAAGACTGAGTTTAAAGTCTAAAAGTTTAAAGCATAAGTGTAATGTTTTGTCTCATTTTCCAATCATTCTCAAATCCAACACTCAAAAGCAAGAAAGTCCAAGATATCAAATGAGTCCTTTTCATTGAAGACGAAACTTTCATTAATCTCAAATGTGGTAGTTTTGTACAATTTGATCCCAGAATTAACCAAACCTGAACACCAGATAAGCTATCTGTGTGACTCCTGCTGCAGAATCAGTGAAAGTCTCACACAGTTCAAAAACAAAGGATTAAATCTTTACTGAATCCAGCAGCAGGATTCTGTTGAACACAAGACCCACAATCCAATTCTAATACGCTAAAGAGTGAGCTGGAGGGAGTTTCTGGATACTAGCTGTGCTCTGTCACCGGTGGATTAGCAGATTAGAGCTGATTTGGCCTGAAAGCTTTGGGCTTTTGAGCTGCGGTGCAGATCCAGATTTTAGCAAAAACAAGCCAAAAGTGGCTCCAGTCTTCTCACTGGCTTTCAGGAAAACTCGATAAAAGTGAAAAAACGGAAGCCGTTACTTTCCAGATGTAATGACAGAGGTGAACTCTTCACGCTGGGCTTTAGCTTCTACTCTGGTGGATCTGCTGAAGGTTGAAATCAGATTGGTTTTTTTGTTTTTTGTTTTTTGTTTTTTTTTGCTGCTTCTCTTTCACTCAGATCAGTCTCTCCAAGCTAACTGATGGTCTAATTATGAGGATGCATGATACCACTGTATTATCACAGCTGGATTAACTAAGTTTTAACTACAATATGAGAGACGGAAGCAGCTGCGGTGTCCAGCCTGTCCTCTCAGTTTGCTTTTTACTCGCTGTTACTCATGAGCTTCGGCGTTTGCTGTGATTCCTGTTTAATGAACCGTTACAAGTAATAGCTGCTTCTTTCATTCTGATCAGCATACAGACAGACCAGATACTGGAGCTGCTCTCTGCACCATGTTGTGCTGAAAGGTTTTATTAAATTACCTTTTCTTCACCATTTTTTAATTCGATCGCTAATAGCATTGTGAGTTCACATACTCAACATAGTTTGTTCACGTTCTGTTGATGGATTAAGTCTGTTTTCAATTGTTAAAGCTGAAAAAAATCACATATTGTGCCTTAAATCCAGCTGATGACTATTGATGTTAAATACACTTTCAACTCAAACTGGATGTTCATTCAAATGTCTCTGCTGGTAATCATGCATCCTTAGCTAATATTTTAGCTTGATTTAGATGCTAAAGCTGATCAAACTTCTCATTTAATTCTCTGGAAAAGGTAAGAAGATGATTTTTTATATATCAGGAACAGTTTTCATGTACATGCTGTGGTCTTTTTTTGTTTAATCCCTGCTTAAAACTGCTGTAAGTAAAAATTAGATGTCTCTTTGTGCTCAATCCAGCTGAAAACAGTGTGTGTCTGTGTGAGCTTGTGTGTGCATGTTCACAATGTTAATTTCACCATCCTAATTAAATTAAATAATCCAATTCCTTTTTTTTTTTTATTAGGTTTTCCTATTAAAAAAAAATAAAAAATTGTAAGAAAAAAACTAATTGGCTGGAATTAGGTTTGGTGCCCGTCACTTTGAGAACTACTGCTTAAATAGTCCAACTTATTTATTTTCCAGGTTGAAAAAGACAGAATTGGAAAACAGATTTTTTTATTTTTTTTTTTGGCATTTTTCAGTTTTTTGTGTTTATAAATGTAAAAAAATCAGCTTTATCAGATCGTCTCTGAAATGTTTAATGAATGATTCCTGAGCTATCACTCTTTTAGAGGACACTCCTTAAAACGTGTTTTAGTGTTGTTTAAGTCTTTCATGTTTTACTTTATTGTAGTTTTTTAACAATTTAAATGACCAAATGTTATTTTCAGTGAATGAATCCCTTGATAAGTGACCGAGTAGCCTTACTGCCACTGCAGCAGCACAGAAAACTTTCCCTGTTCTTCCACTGTGCCGTCGTCCTGAAGCGATCACCTTCAGAATCGCCTGATGTGAGAATAAACACATGCTGATCCACTGTCAACACTCCTACTGTGACTCATCAAGATCGACAGGTTTCTCAGTGTTAGCCTGCACTGCCTCCTCTTCCTGTTCTCTGATCAGACGTTTCACTTGCTAATCACTGATTCTATTAACCTAATCAAAGACCGCACTTCGCTGATGATGTTGATTATAACTTGCAATGCCTGATGCCTGTGTGTGTGTGTGTGTGTGTGTGTGTGTGTGTGTGTGTGTGTGTGTGTGTGTGTGTGTGTGTGTGTGTGTCTTCTTGCAGAAGCCGGTAATGACGCAGGGCTCCTGAGGAGGAGGCTGAGTATTGTGTGACCGCCGAGTACTTTCTTGTGATCATGTTTATTAGCTTAAACAGTTTGTGTCACACTGGAAGTTCACTCAAACTTTTCTTTTTCATATCAATGCTGTTTTAATGTTTTCAAATTATATTCAATTATATGACTTGACTGGAAAAAAATTATCTATCAAATATATCACATAAGGTCCATAAAGAATGTATTAAAGTTTTGATTTCCTGACAGTAAGGTGCATCTATTTAGTTAAATGTTCATCAGTGAGAAGAAAAACGTCACATGAATTCTGTTCTTTAAATCGTTCTGTCTTATCTGATGCTTTTTAAAGTTTGGTATCGCTCTCTTGGTGCATGTTTTAGATTTGCTGTTCTGTCATTTTGGGCAGGTTGGTGATTTTATTGTAAAATTCAAGTGATGTTCTGTTGCAAGTCCACTTCGAATGAGCCATATTAATGATAAATCTCATGTTTTTAACAGATAATGGGTTGCGTGGACCACTATGACCTTCTCCTATCTACAAAATATACTGTACACCTAGAAAACTGCAAATCACAGGTGTCAAAATGCTTAAAACAATATCCCTCTTTTGCTCCAGTGATTTAGTTTTATAGAAATCAGGATTTGGCTGAAATGCATACGTTACTTCACTTTTCTCTACATGTTCGGTCTGTGGGTTTTAGAGACTAAATTCATCAGTCAGAGTGCTCGGATTGCACCAATACTTTTCAAAGGACAAGTACAAGTTCTTATGCTAACTTTTTAGCTACTTGCGGACAATGGGTACTGATACAAATGCATGTTGTATTAAATTGTGAAGCACAATGTCATGTAATCCTCGCAATTTGTATCAGAGATCTTTTACGAAAATGAGGACGATCACCTGATATTTCACACAGGTACCGGTGCATCTCTAATAATATCCAGGCTCATCCAGGCTCAACTAAATTCAATACATATTCAGACAGTAATTCTTGTACACTTTGACTTTTGACTTTGACTTTTTTATTTTTTCACACATCATAACATAACATAAAATACAGTACATGCTGCATAAAGATATTATAGTAATTTGATGTATGAAGGGGTCACCCCAAAAAGCTACACTGGCATTAACTAAAATGTACTACATCCATGTAATCAATGGTTGTATAATTACAGCTTGTAGAAAGTGTTATCTCACTGCTTTTTTGAATATGCATCTAAACCTGGTAAAAAACATGCCTGTATTGTTTTACACCATAAATAATTCTAACATTGTTTATGTATCACATATATTGTGGATTTTTTTTTTTGTTGAATAAATTGAACACATCCAGTCATCAAAACTGACAGATTCTGATGTTTTCTTTCGTATTTTTTTCAAGTTTAAGGACGATCACTGTGCACCACTTTGTCTTTGTTCTCCACACCTCAAACGCTTTCCTTACAATTTAGTGTTATTTTATTTACATGAAATCAATCTCAATACAGTCACAACCCTGAACATAATGTGGTTAAGACCAGTTGAACATCAGAACTCAAACAGAACCAGATTGTTGGGAGCTTTTCTGCCTTTAACTTCTAAATCTAGTTTTAAAGGGCAACTCCGTTTTTTTGACAGCTGGACCTTATTTATCGGTGTGTGCATGCTCATATACTCACTCAGACAAACACCGTGCAGTTCGGAGTCCTTCAGAAGTTATTTAGATCCAACCGATTTAGCGGGGGCCACGGCAGGGGAGCTTCAGCGCGGGACATAATCTCTGCAAAATCGCTCATTTCGGCTGTATTTTTTCATCCATAGCCAGTGTTATCATAAAGTCAGCTCGTCTACCGTCTTCAGGTGGGTCAGCTGACCCACCTGACGACGGTCAGACGGCCAGGGGCGGCCGGCACGTGTGTCCGGTCGCCTGTTTGCGGAGCCGGGCCTGGAGGCTAGGCCGCTGGGTCGGGGGAACCGTCCGAAACGGCGGCGGCGCTGGGCGCCGTGCCGGGCGGGGTGGCCCCGGGTTGCCTTTTGGTCCGGGGTTGGATGCTCAAAGCTCTGCTCTGATGGGATCTGCTCCACTTAGCTCTTCTCTGACACCGTGCTAACTTAGCCACAATTAGCTCAGATGCTAATCTCCCGTCAGCCGGCCCGCACACAGCGCTCCTCGCCCGGCTTGGAGACCTCCAGAGACTCTTGGTGAAGAGACACTTCCAGGAGCGCCCCGGGGTTGGATGCTCAAAGCTCTGCTCTGCGCTGCTCTGATGGGATTTGCTGCGCTTCGCTCTTCTCTGACACCGTGCTAACTTAGCCACAATAACCTCGGATGGGAACGTCGCGGAGCTCCTCTCCGCCTCCGTAGTTATGCGGCGGGTCCCAACGCGCTCCGCGGCCGGCACGGAGTGCGTCTCCGCCCGGGAGCAGAGATCCGGAGCTCTCCTGTCAGCCTCCGTGGAGCAGCTCCAGGCCGTTTACCCAATCGGCCCCAACTCGGCCCCTGGAAGTCAGGCACCCAGGCGCCGTGACAGCCGAGGCTGACTCAAAGTGCTTCTCTGCTGAGGAGAGGAGCTCCAACGTTCCCATCCGAGCTAATTGTGGCTAAGTTAGCGAAAACTGTCAGCTGACCCACCTGAAGACGGTAGACGAGCTGACTTTATGATAACACTGGTGATGGATGAAAAAATATAGCCGAAATGAGCGATTTTGCAGAGATTATGTCCCGCGCTGAAGCTCCCCTGCCGTGGCCCCCGCTAAATTGGTTGGATCTAAATAACTTCTGAAGGACTCCGAGCTGCAAAATGTTTGTCTGAGTGAGTATATGAACATGCACACACCGATAAATAAGGTCCAGCTGTCAAAAAAACGGAGTTGCCCTTTAAGCATCACACTCGATGGAGATACACTTGATTACAGTGTAGACCTACGGAGACGGTCAAACTGTGTCATTGACTGGTGTCGTCTGGTTGTGCCCAACCTTTTCATATGTTCGTATTAAGCTGGGGTCATAAAGGCTTTGGCAAACAGACAGATTTTCAGATGGATTCAAATCATTTTGGAGTTTTACAGTTCCAGAAAAAAAAAAATCATTTTATTCAGTAAATGTTTAAAGATCACTGGTTTGTTTGAAGAGGTGAAGTCAGAGGTAGATTCCTCCTCTTTACAATGGAGTTTGTGTTTCCAGAGATGAGGCCACATCTACATACTGATCCTGGCTGCTTGTACAGCAGTTTGCACCAATGTGGCCCCACACAAAGCGTCTGCTTCAGAGGAAAAACTGCTGCGAGGTCGCCACATGAAGGTCGATGGCTTGAACCACATGGCGTCAGGAATATCAAAATGTATAAATGTATAAAGCTGAGCAGACAACAGTCTGCAGCTCATACATCTTTTCTGAACTCAACACTCGCCCTCCTCTTCAGGAATGTATTTTCGAGCCAAGGGTTGTATTTACTTTGACTCAGAAAAAAGAGTGACTAATACTTTTGACTGAATCTACTCAGTATTTTTAATGGATGAAAAAGATGACATGTTAAATTTGCAGACGATGAGCTGATAAATTTTGGGTGCTGAACTAAGAAGAAATTGAATTTAGCAAAGTAGAGACTTAGAATAAATGGAAGACCAAAAGGCCACTGGCTCATTTGATGAAATCCTCGCAGTATGAATCACTTCCTTGCAGGCTTTGTTGTAGATTTTCCTTGAACCACTCATCCATCAGTACATGTGTTCCCTGCTTTACTTCCTCTTCATTGAAAAAGGTTGAGATCACATGTACCCACAGCCGTCTTGTTACTCTCTATATGACTCTACGAATAGTCTTAAGTGTCTGTCAATCTCTCTTGCCATGTATTCTTCCTGTCCAAACTGAATTATTCGTGCCACAGTTGTTTGATCTGTAGTTTGTAAGTGTGCGGTCACAAACGTGCATCATCTCATTGTGATGTGACAGAATCGTGCTTTTCATGTTTATAGAGCTCCTACTGCATGCTTCGCTGTTATAGCAACACGGCAAGATGGTTGAATCAAAAATGTAACTTTACAGATGAGAGATGTGCAGCACTTCAGACATAAAGACTCTACATCAGACTCCAAAAGAAATGTAATGGCAATATATGAATTATTTGGATAAATCTGCCATTATTTATGGTAGATCTGGAAAAAGTTGGATTCTTTTGGTAAGTAAGGGATAAAAACACCTGACATAAAATCTCTTCCAGAAATCATGTGACACCTTTAAATTTCACGAGTGTAATTCTTTCATTCAGTCCGTCTTCTTCTCGAGAGGTGGGTGACGTTAGCATCTCAGCTCTCTCAGGCCCCTCCTGCTGCGTTATAAAGCTATGGCAGTTCAGGAAGGTGCATCGAAGAGCAGGTGAGACATCCTCAAAGACCTTTTCTCATCATCCTCAAGGCAAAAAAGATGATTGTTTCATTGTAAAGAGAGGCGAGGGGTCGAGCCGGGTCCTTTTTTAACTTCAGCCAGAATTTGGTGAAACAGCCAGAGAGGACTCTCATACTTTCAACCCAACAGTAAGTCTTTATGTCGGCTCAAAGATGCTTTAAAACTAGACAGTAAAACCATGGCGAGTATTGTTTGGATCTGAATCAGTTTGAAAAGTGTTCAGGAGGATCTGAAGACTCCTTCAAACTGATGACAGCTTTCTGCTTTTTGTCACAGATTGTGTTGGCTTTGTTTTTAAACTATAGCGGCAGATTATTGTGTTGATGCTGTCAGTGTGGTGTAAACTCCCCAGAGCTGGAATGCCTTTAAAGTCCAATCTGTCCTGACACAATGCTGAGTTTACATGTGAACACCGGATTGTTTCTGTCTTCCCTTCAGTTGGAGCTGCAATGAGGCGGCCAGCGATCCTCTGCGCTGCTGTGCTCCTGCTGCTGAGTCAAGTTATAAGTGGATTTGAGGAAGATGATGCAATGCTTAGCAGAAGTAAGGTTTTGTCAAATCTCCAGTGTTATGTGACTACACAGTGCACAAAGATTAGAAAAGTCAATCGTAAAATTATTTAACTTATATAAAAAAAGAAAAAAATTGTGTGTCCAGCATTTGAAAGCTGCAAATAAACACATAAACATACACATGCAATACATTAGAATACACCAAAGGTTCACTATAATCACATGGTTCAATGGATGGATGGTTTGATGGATTAATGGTTGGATGGATGATGGATGGATGGACGGATGGTTGGATGGATGGACGGATGGATGGACGGATGGATGGATGGATGGATGGATGGACGGATGGATGGATGGATATGGATGGTTGGGTGGATGGAAGGATGGAGGGGTCATTCCCCTCACTCTCCTTCAGAACCTTTTCAGGGTCACTGACCATCTCATCCTCCCATCCCAGGTGGTGGGTTTTCGCCCGTCTTTCTCATGTGTTGTTTTGTTGTCCGCACCGCTCAGGTCCCGACATCGACGCTTCCTGGTACGCAAGCCGAGGGGTCAGACCAGTTGGGAGGTTTGGCCGGAAAGTCCTGAGGAGCAAACAGCGTCTGACTTTCATACCAGGCAGAGTTTACAGACCAGTAGCAGTGCTTCTATCGAGCACTGAAGAGGACGTGGATGGCTGAATGTCTCCTTTGTTTTGGGGTTTTATTGAACTGGAATTACATTTTGGAGGTTTGCAAGAAAGCATGTTGAAGTATTAATATTACATACTATCACATGTCACATACAGTCTACATTATTTTTTTAAGGATGTTCTGAAGGAAATATATAAAAAACATAATGATAAAATCACAATTAAAATGCAAGTGTGAATACATGCGCTTTGTCTGCATCCTTTAATTGTTTTTTTGTTTTTTGTTGTATCCTTTAACTTTTAACCTGATCTCCTTCTGTGAGTGAAGAAGTTCACACAGTGGCGCTTGAGCTCTACTGAACGTTTCTCAGCAGCTGAACATTTCTTCTATATGTATGCATAGCTCGTGAGTATTAGCTGGCACAAAAGTACGCTGATCCATAATTTCCACTGTACTGAATGTGTATTCAACATATTCAAGTTTCCAGCCGAACTGTTGGGGGTTTTTACTGGTTCCATAAATGTGGGGCAGCGGGGCGGCGGCCAGAGATTTCACCCAGGAGACCTGTTACCAGTCCTGTGAGAGCATTCAAGTGCAAGTAATGCATTTTTCAGCTTAAAGTATGATGTTTTCCTGACCTTA
The DNA here is from genome assembly GCF_902148845.1 of Salarias fasciatus. Lineage (NCBI taxonomy): Eukaryota > Metazoa > Chordata > Actinopteri > Blenniiformes > Blenniidae > Salarias > Salarias fasciatus. The sequence goes on from NC_043760.1 coordinate 10,314,642, forward strand.
ACTAACTTTAGAAAAATGGAAAAAAAAATCACCATATTTCAGTAAAAATATCAAAAATACACCATTGTGCACCATTTCAGGTTGGCAAATAATGTTCACAGTAATGAAAATGATCAAAAATCATATATACATAACATTTAATCACTTCGAATTTCTTTCTATATGCATTTTGAATCTTGAATATTCCTTTTGTCATATCTTAAGCACGACACAGTACTGCTGTCCCCCCCTTGCATTCAACTATGTTCATGAAAAGGGCCAAATTTACCTCAACAGGATCAATTCACGTTCATAAATTAAAAAGACCAAAGCCAACAATTAAAACAAAATCTAGGACAAAGTCCAGACCTATTGTCAATACTGTTCGCTGCATATGTGTGTGGTTTCATTACAAAAACAACCAACAGACTTTGGTTTTCATCCAACCAACAAATTTTATATTAAAGGACTTATCGAAAGAAAGCAGTGTTTTGTGAAGAGGTTCATCTCCTTTATAATATCGACATGTTTGGGAAAATCTGGACTACAGATGTTACATTACTCAGCCTTTGAAAATAAAATGACTCTAACATATCCAGCTTTTTTAAACCAGGTATGTAGACAGAGGCTTTGTTGCTTCACAAGCACATCCAGCATGAGCACTTCTATAAATACACTATAAGAGAATGTAGCTGTGAGCAACAACTGGACATAATTCTCTAAGGTAGTAACATTCTCCACACTGAAACCGAACCAAACACTCCGTGAACACTATAAAATATTTGGATTTGAAAAGCTATTATCCCAAATACCTTGTGTTCACTAACAGCTCTGTATTAAAACAGAGGTCTGTCTGTAATGAGCCTCTCACATGCAGCTCTGCTCACCTACTTCATGACTCTCATCACACATTTTATAGCCTGATGCAAACTGTACTGAGGGTGTTTTTGCTCTTACCAAGGTTTCCAACATGATTTACACGACCGCTCCGCACAACAAAAAGCTTTTGTGTTATCTCAAAGGAGCATTTCATAACTTCTGAGTTTAAAGTTTAAAGCCTCCTCATTTCGCAAACAAAGCATCTGGTTTGGTTTTGTATTGTTTTTATGGTGTGTGCTTTATTTGTTGAGAAAATATGTTTTCAGTAAATTTGTTCCAACATACATCTCGCATCAGAAGCAACTCATGAATGCACTGATGTTTCCCCGGTGAGGTGACCTGGGGTCATCCAGTGTTTCATGAGTCGATCCGGGGTGGATCGCACCCGGACTCCCATCATACTGATCAGCCTTCACTGATCAGCCCTATTTTACACCCGCTGCTGGATGGAATGAGCAAATATTATGAGAAGATGGTTAAAGTCAGTCTCTATCATATTCAGAGCTCAGTGGCTCAGTGAGAAAAACAGACGAAACCAAATGAACCGTCTAACTCATTCATTCACTCATAAATGCAACTGAATCGTCACTGTGCTTCATTTTGGCTCCTCATTTAATGATGTTTCTTTGTAAAATCCATACCAACCACAGGGGGTCTCTCAGCCTCTCTGGGATCTGAAGGAGGTTTGGGTTCATTCTAATATCTCGTGTCCAATCTCAGCCATGTTTTAAATCAGTAAGCTGTAAAAACTTTCACTCTTGGAGGGAATCTGCTGAGAAAAACATGTGTGGAGAAAAAAATGCAAGAACATTGTGCAATTGGAAGATGCTGACTGCATGCAGGCTGAAAGTCCCTTTATGTGACAACTTCATGAGTCCAAATAAGAAAACAGAAGGATGATCAAATCTGATGTTAGGAAGGCCACTTTTGTTTTTTGGTTATTTATGATAAGTGCAGTTATTTCTTAGAATCATTTTGGTCATTTGACTGGTGATCACTAATCACTCATTTTACTAACTAAAAGATGTGAGCATTGGTTTAAATGTTATAAAGTAAAGAAGGATTTGAGGATTCTTAAATCCCAATGAGAATGATGAGAGCAAGACATATTCTAAAAACTATTCTGTCAAAAGATCAGGAGGAGAAAGCTAGTTCATAACAAGGCCAGTAACTTAATCACCAGAGACTTAAATCTTAATGACATTTAATGAGTTCGTATTGATACTCAGTATTAACAACAAGCTGAAGGTTAGCAATTAAATTCATACTCCTCCTTTAAGAAAGTAGTGTCAGTGTATCCCTAATTAATGTTTAACTGTGTGATGATTATTTTAATTAAAGAAAAAGAGCACCTTAATGTTTATATTTGAATTTTACATTTGTAACATGAAGACAAAGGAGAATCATGTTTAGCAACTCAGACGAATGATCACCAAACGTTTACGAAGGCCATTATACAAAAAGATTTTATTTATTTACTTCATTTGAATCCGTAATGAAAGAGTAGGACACTCCTTTAAATGCTCCTTACAGAGGGACCACACAGGAGGAAGACTGGTGAGGAAGACCACCAAGACACCTCAGACCACCCTTTAACAGCTTCAAAAAAGAGCGAGTGAAGCTCGGGCTCTTCACCAGCCGAAGAGCAGCAAGGAAAAAACGTTTCTCTGAGCTTCACCCAAAGGTTTGTGAACGGCTTCAGGATAAAGTATGGCGGTGGCAGCATCATGCCCACAGGGCGCTGCCTGCCAACAGATTTATTAAGACTTTTAGCGTAACCATTTGTCCCAGATTTTTGAAGAGTCCCTGATTTTCCTCCTTTAAAACATTCTGCTCCAACTCAAAATCCAGTTGTTATAGTAGGTAGTTAGTTACTGTGCTGACATGCTGCTACGGACAGCAGCAGAACACACACAGAGCTTGAATATAATTCACGTATACTCACATATGGATTAAATTGAATTAGTCAGTACATTCTTTCCCACCAGTTTGTATCACATATGCTGTTGCACTAAATTTCTGTGAACTTTTTTTTTTTTTTTCTACTTTTGAAAAGTCCGTTTCCCAATTTTACAAACATCAATGTTGTAAAATCTTGGATCAACTAACTGAATGACAGAGCCCTGATTTCATTCGCCACCAAACTGGGAAACCTCTTTTTTGACTTGGCCTCCAGTCAAACACACGTCAGATTTCAAAGTGAGAACTTCATGAAAGTGACAAGTCTTCAGCTGAATTTGTACAGAAGTACCGAGGTGTGATCAAGCTTCAGGATTAAAGGCAAACATCTGCAGAGATTAAGGTCCGACTTTGCAGCAGGAAGAAAGAGGATTGGAGGTGTCTCTGTGATACATCTCCTCCGGTAGCGTCTCCTTCCACTCTGTCAGTCCGCCCTGCTCCTCTCCAACGTGCTCGTACACTCTGTGGGCTGAAACACAAACACACACACACACACACACACACACACATACACACAACAACAACATGCACACACGTCACCATGCAGAAGGTTCAGTGGAAGAAAAGGAGACTCCTCTGACCTTGACTTGCGCTGTATTGTGTTATTTCTGCATGAAATCGTTGCTGTCTGCTGCACTCTTGTGGTACATGAGTTACTTTAGTTTTGACACAGATGGGTCAAAATATGGTGACAGGGGAACTGTTTAATCACCTTTGAGGAAACTCAGTAGTCTATAGAGCCTGGATCTGGATTAATGAGGAGTTCGCCACTTCTTTTTATCTGGAGGGCATATTGAAGGATCCACTCACCAACATCCAGCATCAGCTCGTTGACTTGATCCCCGGACAGAGCGGAGGTCTCTGTGAAGAACAGACTCCTGTCTTTGGCCAGCTTCTTCCCTTCCTGTCACATGACCCCAGCAGGTCATATCCTCTTGTCTCTGATTAAATCACTGTGTTTAATAGTAAGAAGTGATGCCTGTCACTGCACCTGTGCTGACACTTGTCGGTCCTGGTCCAGATCTCCTTTGTTTCCGACCAGCCATGTGAGCGTGGACCCCGGGACGGACTGTTTCTCCAGCTCTTTGAGCCACAGCTGAGCTCTGATGAAAGACTCCTGCAGGGGAGCACAGCGCCGTGTTCAGTAGACTCAGCGGTCTGTGGTCAGTCTCTTACCTCTGCCTCTTACCCTGCTGCTGATGTCGTAGACCAGCAGGGCAGCGTGGGCCCCCCTGTAGTACAGCGGGGTCACGCTGTGGTACTTCTCCTGCCCCGCCGTGTCCCAGATCTCAAAGCGAAGAGTCACCTCGCTCAGGTGGACCACCCGGGTCAGGTAGGCACCTGAGGGAGGGGGAGGGGCACACAGCAGGGGGGATCAGACTGGGTCAGACGTGTGGATGGATCATCATGTAAACACAGCAGTGATGGTCAGTGTCAAAAATATGTTGAGTTAGGTCAGATGAAGGACACCAGAGCAGCCAGATGAGCATTTTAGGCACCACCAGATTCGCCATTTCATTCACAAAAACTTTTTTTTTTTTAATTTGTCTTAACTAAAATCTGTTTCAGTAGATACTAAACTGTCAGAACAGGACTTGATGAAGTTTCACATATTTGAGTGAAATATGATGTGTAAAATACAAATGAAAACAGTTTCCAAAGATGCAGAATTTACTGATGTTTAAAGAGCAACTTCTGCAATACTGATTTGAGACATTAGGTGGTAGCAGTCCTTTCTTATTTTCTGTGGATGCCTTTTCCCATAATAGTAATCAAAATTGAGTTATGCTCAAGGTTAAATAATGAGTTAAACTTGTGACAGTAGCAGGCTGGAGACAAAGAATGACCACATATCTCATACTGAAACCCTCTAAACCTGGAAGGTGAAACTGATGGTTTTGGTTAGCTTTTAAAAAGGAGGTTGTGGTTTCCACTCTGCTTACATGTAGTATTTAGCATACAAGCAAGAGAAATGAGTTTTCATTAGGTTTAGTTACATAAGAAACATTTTGTGAGAACTTTCTGGAGTGACTGAGTTTTAAATATCCTCATCTAGTGAGCTAGTGAGAGGTCAGGGTCGTGAACTCACAGCCTACAGTAGGCGATGTACTCCTGAACTCATCCTTCCCAAATCGTAAAGCCAGACTGGACTTGCCCACACCAGAGCCTCCCAGAAGGACCATCTTAACCCTGAGGGTCCTCACAGGCCTCCTGAAAGCAGCACCACGCTCCTGATCTCCTCCCGGCACATCTGGGAGACTCTCCCCCATGAAGGAAAGCTTGGTTTAAACCAAACCTGTCAGACGACTCAGGCAGACGACGCTGCAACACCTCAGTCAAATCCGGATCCTTCTGTTGATCTTGTGGGAGAGAAGCAGCTTTAGAAATCAGTTGTCAGGGAGTAAATCTGCACGCTCACCTTGAAAGGAAAAGTAAAACCAAAGTCTGGCTTCACTTGTAAATCAGCATGAGGTTACTTCCTTGTGCACACCCACTGCTGATCTGTTAAAGCTCTAGGTCAGGTACAGTCGCCAACTTTAAGAGGGCAATCAATACACTCAGTTCCTGTTCATGACATTCAGCAAGATTCACTACAAGCAACCAGAGACTGAGATTAATATGGGAAGTCTTGATATATTCCAAGTCATCTTGTGCATGTTTAACTCTGACAGTCACGTTATCCGCAGAAATGCTGACTCGGTGTAATTAATTTGAGAAGTGTAGTGAGTTTACCCGCAGACTGCACACAAGCAGGAGGCTCTGCAGTCTTCAGCTGGTTTCCTCTTCCTGTCTGTCGACTGAACACAAGAGGGCAGCATTGTATATGTTACCGGGTCACTGTGTCATGTGACGGTCTTTGATTCACCTGTCTGCATGGTGAACTCATAAAGATTATTTAGGGACATAAGACTCTTATACCCGCGACCTTGAACAGGATAAGCTGTACAGAAGATGCATTGATGAATGAATGAGTGATTGAATGAATGAATGAATGAATGAATGAATGACATACATTTGTATAAACTTTAAAACATTTTTCTCACAACTTTTTGGTCATAACTTTGTGGGAATTTTTTCTGTTCTTCACTATACTCACAGTTTCTTGTTTTATTTCAGAGATGTTTTGAATTTACTACAAATTAAAAAGTTACAGCGAGTCCTTCATTACGACAACATCTTCAGGCAGTCTCACAATCCAGTTTGATTTAGTAATAAATCTGTTCATGCCGTTATGTCTCTGACATAATCAGTTTTTCTCTATAAAGCAATACATGGTCAATTTCAAAACATTGCTGTTGTGCTTTCATCAGTTTGTTTTTATATTAATCAACACTTCTACCCTTGCTATTTTCAATTTCATGCCCCAATCACTGGAAATAATAGTGTTTATTTGAACTGTCTTTGTTTGTATTATTATTTATTGTGATACTTGCACAGTTCATATATAATAGCATAGGCCTGCTGGCTGCTCTCCTGGCCAGGTCTTATTGAAAAGTGAGCTTTATCTCGATGGGACTTTGTGGTAACTTTTTTTTTTTTTTTTTTTTTTTTTTGTTAAATAATGGTCCACATTGGATCAGCAGTTGATTACATTTACTGTCCTTTCAGAAACCTTCAATTTCTTCAAAATTTTATGCTGAAAAGCCTCTGATAGTCTGATTTCTGACCTCTGCTATAAGTGAATTTCCACATATACTCACACTCGCGTTATATCAAGCTTGTCACTTAAGTATCGCTGGTTCAAATCCCAAGACTAGCAAGACATTTCCAGGGTTGAGGAGTAAGGTCCACTAAATCTTTGAACACTCCCCTGAAATTGCTCAGTGGCTCAGATGATTAAATGAAAAGGACAAGTTTATTGTGTGTTGTCACATACCTGACACAAGCCATGGTATAATCAGTCATACACAGACTGAGGTAAACAGTCAGGAGCTGAATATAATCAGATCAAGATGTTTTCTTTATGGATTTATTCACACACTTCTCAGTTTTCTTGAAAAAAAAAAAACAATGCCAACATACAAGTTTTTCCTCAGATTCACAGTTTTCTTCTGACTGAAGAAAATAAGATGATTCACAATCCAGGCAAAGTAGTGTCATTGTTTCACATTACAACCTGGAAAAAGTCCACAGAAGCCACTGATACAAACATGAAGTTCCAATTGTCACAGCCAAAAATGATAAAAAGCAGTTCATGAAGTCATTATAAACTTCACCGTCTGACCCTGTCATGCACACTTTACTGGACTATTACATCAAGTTTATGGTATCCACATTGTGTTTGACTGGCTGTGTGAGGACCCTGCAGTGGGAGGCCTCCTCTACCTCTTTAAGAAACGCAGGGCTGTTTTTAGAGCTGCTTGGTCATCATTAAAAATAGCAGAGGGGGTGTGACAGAGTGAGATAGCCCAGGCAGGAGCTGTGCTTTCTGCATGAAACCCAACCCCTGAACATGTATGGTGTCCCCATCCAGAGGTTGATGCTGCCTTCAAATGCTCCACTGAAAACTCTGCATCCTGCATGCTGAGACACAGATTGATACACTTTGTAGAAACTCATGAAAATATCTCACCTGAGTAAATATCTGTCTTTAGTTTTTAAAATCACAATTTCTAAGCAGATTTACTGTTGCTGATGTATTAGTCGCAATTAAATTGACAAATTTAAAGGCGTTCTTCCTAGTTTAAAAAATATGAAACTGGAGCTCTTGAAATATCAACCATTGCCGTCTCTCAGAAAAAGTTATATTTGTTTTTAACCACCTGTCCTGAGTCCCAGTATATAAAGGGAAGTCGGGCAATGAATAAATGGAAATCCACAATGTTGCAAAACTACAAAGACGTAAAAACATGTAAATAGCCTTTTTCAATCAAAAGGATGAAAGAAAACTACCTGTAGCGGTGAACAACTGTGCTGCACAGTGGTATACATCATGGCATGGAAATGGACAATTTCTCCAGGTACTCTGGTGTCCTGCCATCACCCAAAACATCAACCTGAGGCTAGGTTATGACCATAAGTTGTAAGTATGATTGGGTTTGTATATACTGGTCACTTTATGTTTACTTCTAAACTGCCTGTAGTCAACTGGAAGCAACAGTCAAATATTGGGGGAAATATGTGTGATTTGTGTCACTCTTATAGTCCAGCTCCAGAAATGACTTCTGAAATAAAATTTCAAATTGTGACTACAAATTTCATGGCCATAAAATATTTCATGCCCTCAAATTACTATTTTAGAGAAATCAGTTCAACAATCAATAGAAATACAATACTGTTTCAAGTGGACAAAAAATAATTTCATTTATCATTCATTAGTCATTTGTAGTCATAAATTAAAATTTTATTTCATATGTCATGTCTGGAGCTCTGTTGTTTTGTGCTAATATGCATGGGATTTCACAGTATAGCAAGAACGCAATAGCAGAGTTAGAGCCTTTTTAATATAAATATATATTTTATAACATCTCTTTAATTCACAATTGTTTTAATGAGTGCTGTATAAAAGATTAAATTAACATATTTATTGAATAACATGCATTCATTTGAGGATTTGTAAATCTTGTGATCAGTGTTTCAAAGTGAAAATATTAGATTCGAAGTCTGATTGAGGCTTGCTGCTAAAATAAGTAGCTTTTTCAATGTTTATACAGAAATTAAACATTTGAATTGAAGTTCGAATCGGTTTCTACACAGAGAAGCCAAATATCCGACAGGCCGTGAACGCGGCTGGTTTGCGCACAGCCTTTGAAGTTCCTGAGTGTCGCTGGTTCGAGTCTGACTCCGACAGGTGGTGGAGAAACACTGCCGCCCCACCACGCCGCTTCCACTGAGACAAACTCTCTCACCCCGCGTGGATTTCTTTTATTTCTTTTATTTCTTTTATTACTTTTCATTGATCGAGGCGGTTTAAGTCAGGTTTGTGGACCCGGTGGACCCCCGCGTGTCAGATGCTGCTGCCGCTGCGGGTGTGAAGCGGCTCGCGCCCCGCTAACAAACACAGGAAGACGCGTTAAACGGATGTGTGACAGAATGACCCTCGCTGTGTCATCTCCTGCTCTGCTTCTGTGGACCTGACGTTTTAGCGACTCTCTCCCGCTCGCTTTGGATTACTGAAGCGCGCTGGTTTTGTTTTTTTTAATTCCACTTTAAGGACGTTTGGAGCGCGTGAGGGGGAGACATGGGGACTCAGGGGACGGGACGGAAAAGATCCACCAAGAAGGACAGGTCGACGGCGGAGGACGATGCCCTCAATCTCATCGCCAGAGAGGTGAGTGTGGAGGAGATATAACACATTCAGGAAAGACTTTTTTAAAGTTTTCACAGTGGCTACAACTCCTTTAAACAGGGGGTTCAAACAGACGGTCGGCGGGCCAAAACCGGCCCTCTAGAGGGACCAATTCCGGCCTGTAGGAAGACCTTTGCAGAAATACATATCTTTTCAAATTCCCGTTTCTCCACTGGCAAAACCACGTGTCTTTAAAAGAGTTTAGTTTTCATTAACATTAGCCTGGGAAATGTTACCAAAAAAATCACTCTTGTCACAAGACTTTCATGGCTTCCCGCAGAACTGTAATAATTTGTTATATTTTTTTAAGGTTTCCACAGTGGCTACAACTCTTTGAAACACGGTCCACGGACCAAACTTGGCGTTGTACTTCTTTTTCAACTAAAAGTTGAGCATTTTTAAGAGTGTTGGTAGGTCATATCCCTTAAATTACTAATATGAACTCGTGCTTGTGGTGACGTGCAGATTATTGTTTTTATTTCACTGGTCCAGAACGACTGAGATTGATATGTACGTATCCCCTGAACTGAAATGAATTTGACACCAACCTGCATCCATGAAAGCAATTCTCAGGACAGGGGTCTATAGTTAACCTGTGTTCCACTTTAAGACCAAATAACATGGTTGCTCCATTCAGCCTGATAGTTTCCATTTACAAAGTAAAGCCTGCATATAAAGATAAAAAAAAAAAAAAATCTTAATCTTGTATAGTCATGGTTCAGACTGGCAAGAATATGGCAGTGTGTTTCATATTACACTTTTTCACAGCCAGAAAAGGTAGAGCTGGCTATACACAGTTATTCAAACTTTCATCAGTGCCAAGTTTAATGTAACACAAACTAATCAAATTAAGTGCAGCTCTTATGAAAGGAAAATGTGTTCAGCCCTCTTTAAGCCACTGGGAGCTAATGAGTGTTCTTAGCTATTTCTTCCACAGAAGGTGTCAGTGAGACAGGAAGTCAAGTTGGGCTATTTGCTCTAGCAACAAAAAAATGGAAACTGTGACCCTAGAGGAAGGTACACCCACCACAGTCTGACAGAATCCAGTGGGAAAATATATCGGTGTGCTGAACAATATGGCAGGTTAATGCCTTAGAGCAATCCTGAAACAGTTGCTCCTGGGGCACAGGACATGCACCTGAGCACTGGTGCTAGGAGTGGGATGCAAAATGGTAAATAACTAAATAAAATAATGAGTATATTTCCCATTTTGTTCTGGATATGTTGAGTTTGTGCTCAAGGATCCAGAATCCTCTGGCTCTTCAGGCTGTGCCTGCTTTTCTGTGTGTGATATGACAGTGTAGAGAGCTCCAGTCTGCAGTGACTGATCCAACAAATAGTCCATTTATGTTTTACTGATAAGTGTGTCATGCACTAACCTGCATGAATCATCAGGCTTCCCCTCAAAAATCTCAGACTGGAGCTGGCACTCGTTAGTTTGTAGTTTCTCCACAGTGCTGAAGGCGTGTTATGACAGGTTTACACTGTTTTCCAGTCTGGGAGTATTATGAGCCAAGCGCTGCATAAATGGATGTTTTGTTGTGGGAATAATGCCTAGTGTGAGTTCAAACAGGCTGCCTTGTTTGAAGTATAACACCATTTAGTCCACACCCACAATCCTGAGGCGTGAAACTAAATATTAATATTTTACATCAGTTAACCCCAAAACAAAATGTACTATTATATTCGTTAGGTTCAAATCAGTACATTTAAATACTGAGGTGCAAAGAAGTGTAGATATAGGTGGTGGCAAATTTTTGTGTCTGTATTTTTAGTGGAGGTATCAGGTAAAAATGTATTGACTTGACCAGTGCAGTGTTAAGCTTTTTAATCATTATGTGAGCTGATTTCAGTTTAATTTAATACTATCTTTTTCAAGTCAGCAATGGATTCCATGTTAATTGCTTTTAGCAATTGCTTTTTTTAAAATCTGATAGTTAGATTTAGCTCCATGGCCGTTTGTTGCTTGTTAGCCAGTTGGACTAATACCCAGAACGTGACTTGGCTTGACTTTCTGTTTCACTGACTTCTTTTCTTCCAAGAAATAGAAGAGAATAATGTGTAATGCTGCCACTTAGTGGCAAAAAAAGAAGGGAATTATGTTTGTTTTTCTTTAATAAAGGCGTATGGTTTCCTTGGCATGGGTTTTTCTCACTGACCCCAGGAAGTACGGGTTTCATAGATTTCAGTGCAGTAGTGAGATATGTTGTGATATTCAGCTCATTGTAACCCTGCACTGTCATACATATCTGATCTCCAGATACATGCAGATACATTTTCCTCATAGACAAGATGTTCTGCCACCTCTGAGGATGAGTGCCATTCAGATATTTTTCTAAAGTTGACTCCTGTTTCCTGTTAAACAGCTCTAAGAGCACAATCTGGCTCAGGTCCACGGCCATCATCCTGACTTATTGCAGCTTTGTCGCTTTCTTCACTCAGGAGGAAGTTAAGTCTGTGCTCACCACAACCCGGATGCTACAGGAAATTTACATATCGCTTTCAACTGGCACGCGCTCATGCTTCAGTATTTTTTTTTCTCTTAAACTGTGAATGGCTGCGGTGCCAATACCCAAGCCTACACAACTGAGCGTTTTCTTCCATTGACTGCGTGGAAGACCATTTAAACTCTCTGGGGTTGCGCATTCCTGTCGCTGATAAAGATTTCTTGTCGTAGCCTATTTGTGGTGGCAGGAATGTTGCCTGGCCGAGGTTTGTGAAGGAGCTCAGGAGATTGACAGAGCCCATTCAGGCATTAGTCAGCAGAAATTCAGAATACACAGAATCAAAAGGAGTTCACTTGGGCCAGTGACACCTTCCTGTTAGAGCTCCATCTCTAGCAACCAGAAGAAGAGTCACTGAGGCCAGGCCAGTGTGTCCCTTTAAGCTGCAGATGGGTCAAGTCCCTCACCGACGGCCCTTTGACAGGATGGAATGTCGGCTCTGATGAGCTGGCCCATTCTGCAAAGAGGTTTTAAAAATAGATTCTCCTGAAAGATCAGCTGTTGCTGCACCCCAGTTTTAGTTTGGGACTGTAAGTGGGGGAGGGGGAGGTTGGCACTGGATCACCATGTGGCCATCCCACCCGCACGGTTGCTGGGTACTGTGAACTCGTGTCATGAGTGTTGACTGTGGTCTATCAGTGTTGCGTTGCTCCACAAGGTTTGCAGAAACTGCAGCTTCTGTAAACCCAGCAGTTGGTGGTGGAGCAAATAAGAGACGACCACACAGCAGGAAAGAATGTAAACGCTGAATGCCCGGGCATTACTTCTGCTGTACATCAGGGAAGTCAGTGCCCGGTGTCTGTCAGACTGTGTCATTCCTACTGTAAGCATGAATTTGTATCGTGGTGTTTATGGTAGCACAATAGATTTAATTTCACTGAAGGGTGGAAATTGCATGGAGCTGTACTTTTTTAATAAAATAGTCCTGAGTATTCACTCATAAGTCCTTAATTCTCCAGAACTGATTGGTGCATTTACTTAAACAGTAAAACATTTAAGATAAGTGATTTCTTCTACCTCCTCTTGAAGATGAATTGATTTGACGAAGTATTCTGCTTCTTCTCCGCTAAATATAACAAGGTCAAAACACTGCCACTTACTGGTCAAAAGAGGAGAGGAGACTTTAAAGATGTTGTTCTATTCTCCTACAATGTGGTCTGATCTTGTTTCCATCTGTCACTGTGGACAGTGGGTGGATTGATCTAATAAAAAAAGGTGCTTCAGATTATATTCCATGTGGATTACCCCACACGGCCGCTTATGCATGCTTTAAAACAGTGCGAAAAGCGAGTGAGTCATCATTTCGACCTGTGGTTTTGAGGAGGAACCTCCCTGGACTCTACAATGGATATTAACCTGGACAAAGTTATTGCACACCTTCAAAGAACCGAAACTGTTGCCACATACCTGCTGAGTGACAATGAGGAAGAATAAATGGATACAGCAGAGAAGAAAGTTTGTAAAGTGGAGATGACACAATGAGGAGAAGCTGTTGAGTAATTTAACTATTGCTTGCATGCCATTGTGAAACTGTCATCAAGCTTATTATGCTTCCTCATGTATAGTTTTGTTGAGTAACTTTTTTTATGTTGCAGGTGAGCTCATGGGTTCATGATGCCTTTTTATAGCCTGATGATACATTGTGAGATCAGTCCGAGAGCACAGGAGGTCCAGATTGTTCAACTCACGCATCCATCCACGACTATCCGATGTGGCTTTTTTTTTTTTTTTTTTTTTTAAGCTCTGAGGAAAAAAGACAATGTAGTTAAAAGGATTAATCGGGATTTCCACCTGTTTATGTCCGACCGTCATCAGCTATGTAACTCCAGGCTTTGAAGAGTCGCTCTCTTTGATTTAATTTTCTGTGCTATAGAAAGCTGGAGGTCTGCCAGGGTAGCTCCGTCTGACTGCGCCAGTTATACCTGGGTGGGTATGTTTGAGAAACAGGCACCCAGCCTTCCCTTATTTCACAGGAGTTGTCTCAACTTGCTGAACACAATAAACCTGAGCAGATTTTCCTACCGATAAGCCACTGAGCCTGCGTGATACATTGCAGGCATAACAGATTTTAAAGTGTGGATTTTAGGAGATCTTCACAAATACATTTTTGAACCAATCTTTCAAAATTGGATAGTTTTCAGTTGATTTTATTCTACCATATTGAAATATTTTTATCTAAATACAACCTTGTTGACCAAGACACAAACCATCCTCCTATAGCAGTCACTGATTCTCAATATAAATGAATTACATGAAATTAAACCAAACAGTGCTGCTTCACGGCTGTGAAAGTTATACCGTCCATCGCTGTCTGGTTTATAAACGCACTGTAATTTAACACTCAAAATATTGAAAGTCCGCTCAGAGACCGGCATTTTCAGGGGGACCAGAGGTCACCCGAAAGATCCAGATCTTTGATCAGGGGGTTTTTCACACATGCATAAATGAAGAGGATATTCCCAGAAAGTCCTGATTTGGTCTATAGTCCAGATTGCACAGGGCTTCAGTGAAAGTACCTTAAGGGAGTTTGGTGGTCTGGTGCTGTTTCAACTTGCGTTGTCAAAATTTAATTCATCAGTTTCCACCATGAAAGATGCACTCAGTTTTAATTTTGTCCATTGCTTAATCTTTGTCTTCAGCCTGACAGGCCTCCAAAAAAATACTATGTCCTTAAAATGAAGAGAGGGCATGAACATTTGCCCTCCCCCGCCTCCCCAAAACCAGAGAAATATAGGAGGTATACAGCCTTTCTATTTTCATTTTATGTAGAGACACAAGATAGACAGATAAGGCCAGTGGGTTCATTGGATTTATTTATGTATCTCAGTATATATTTGTGTGCAAATAAGAATAACAACCATTAAGAAGACTTTGTGTCTTTTTTCGATGTTAAACAATCACATTGCATGTTTTTCTATGGTACTGAAAGGATACATGACCCCAAAACAACAAATGCACCCAATCAAACTTTAGATGTAATGTCTGGTTAATGGCCTTGTTGACATGTCCAGACGAAGAGCAGCTGGTTGAGAAAATAGAAACCATGTCAGTCATGTTGGCCCACTTTAGACTCCAGCCATGAAAATACAGAGCAGGGTGAAGATGTACATAAACGCCGCACGACATAGAGAAGACAAGCAGTTGCTTGATTTCCTAAATCAACAAATTCAAGATCTGAATGATAGGGGTTTTTTTCCAAGCTGGGACACAGCATTTGAGCCACAATGAATCAGTGGTTTTTCTAGTTACAGTGTATCACCCTCAGAAGTTGTAGTTGCATATTTTGTTGGAAACTAAAAGCTTGAAATCTCATTGATCCTTTGCTTTTGACCCATAAGCTGCAAGTCCATAACTCTGTCCAGTTATAGTCAGACGTGGTCACTTCCCTTTGAACCCAGCTGCTGCTCCCAGTTTGGTTCCACATATCAACTATCACTGCGAGGATAACAGAGCTGGAATTTGGCCAGAGGCCTTTTCTTCCGAGCTGGTCGCAGTCATTCTTTCACGAGTGAATTACACTCACAGATCACACCCAGATTTATGTGTCAATGGGTCTGCCTGTGAAAACACACTCAGCCCAATGCTGATGTTAAATTTAACGGGTGTTTTTAGGAGTTGAAGTCCTTACACATCCGTTACGCTTTCAAGTGTCAAAACAAAGGTTGGTCTCTTCCTGACGAAGGGCAGACTGCAGTTAAGGTCATCTCTTGCTCACACATAGCTTCCAGATAAAACTCTTTCTTACTCCGATTGCTATGCTGCCTTCTAGTTGTCTCAGAACTCCCTGATTATTTTATGGTGTTGCATGGTAGAAGAACGATACAGCTAAAATACAATCGGTAGGTTAACAATCTTGATGGCATGCACTCTCTTTGACTGAAAGTAAAAACAAGCCTGTGTTTTTACAAAATGTTTCGATCATTATAGTGATACACGTGTATCTCAGCAACAGCTGTTGCCTGTGGGACTGAAGTAATGCTGTTCACATGGATAAAATGCAATATAATCTTGTCCCTATTGTTTTCTGACTTACAATGTTAGCAATTCAGTTTTACTCACAATTCAAGTCATTCTAAGGCCCCTTTTGTATTGTTTTATATAAAAACATCGTTTTTGCATTTTCATTTAAAAAATATGTATAGCATTTACACAGCAATGTTTTGAAAATGTCCATTTATGTGGGAACGGTAGAGAACGGCTGAAAATTGTCTTGCTAGCATGCCAAGCCATGAATTGGTATTATTTGTTTTCGTGATGAAACCACACACACGTGCAGAGAGGAGTACTGTATAAACAATAATGAGTACACAGACATGTATGGACAGACAACCAAGTTGCATTGCAGGTGACTCTCAACAATAAAACTACGAAGTCCCAGGATAACATGGACTGGGAGTCATAACACTCAGGAGCCAAACATTGTTCTTATTGTCCATCTACTGACGTTTGTGCAGAAGAATTATTTACTACGGTTGCATGCGCAGAAGCAGTGTTTCAGAAAAGGTTTTTTTCCACCGATTTCCATTGAAGCAGAATTGGGTTTTCCATTTTCACTAGAAACATGGTCGTGTAAACGAGGCCTGTTTTAGGAATTTTGAGCTCCAAAGCAACTGGAACGTGTAGAGCCATATGAAATCCGTGTTAACGGAATCGCGGACGGAATCGCGGAAATGGCCAATAAAAACGGAATTGGAATAAAACGCGGAATATTGCGGAATTCGTCCTAATCTGGTCTGAAATTCAGTTTTCGGGAGAAAATGGAACCTTATAGTGCAAAGCAAACATACCGGGGGGACCGCCCGAGCTGTTGCAACGTGTACGTCACTTCCACAGCGCTGCTAACATGCTAAAGCTGCGTTCACAACGCCAAATGCTTTCCACGATTTTGCGTCAAAATACAATTGAAAACAAATGTGAACGCGCGTTCCAGCCGCGACGAGACGCGACGCAACAACACGATATCCAAGCGAGCTGCTCCCTCCCCTCTCACACATTCAAAAAAGTTATGAAACTCCACGCTAAGCGCTAAATACAGAGCAGAACAGTACACGAACTTTTATGCCTCAGGGGAAAAGCTTTTTTCGTAAATGCTGTCAACGTACTGTGGACTGGACCCGCAAAGACGCATGCGACTAATTGAAAATTATTTCTTTGTTGCAGGACTTTAAACATTAAATCGACTGTTATATCCTATTAAATTGTGTACATTTATTCATTTCCACTTACCAGACACCTTTTTTTATGGTAAAAATGAGCATAAAAAACAAAATACCAAATTCAGAAATATTAAAACAGAAAAAACGGAATTTGGGAAAAAATAAAACGGAATTGGGGAAAAAATAAAACGGATTTCATATACCGCTAAACGTGTGAGTCCAGTCGGGAATAAAACTTTCCAATATTTGTGGGGATTGCAGTTCTTTTTTGAGTAAAGCATTTTTTTTAGGTGCAGTCATCGTTTGCAGTTTAGATGGAAATACATAATAATGAAATGCTCTCATTTAGCATCAAAAATGCCCATGGAGTGTTTTGTCATAGTACTTTAGGATTCTACTGAGAACCGGGCGCAGCATTGGGGAGGAACACAATCAGGAGTTCTCTCTATACTGACGAATTCATCCAACTGCAAAGCACCAGAAAACTGTCATTGTCTCTGCTTGGACAGACATAAATATCCAGCACTGAAACTGTGTTGTGTTATGCTTCCCAAAGATGTAGCTCATATGTTATTTCACTGGTTAAAACAAACTGAAGAGAGAAAACCATGAGATTTGTAGCCGTTTCTATAAGCCACATTCTTCTTTTTATCATAACAAGATCTGGATCATGGCAGTATCACTCATTTTTATGTGGCAGTACAGTTTAAAAAGCTTTTTTCCCTGGAGATTTAATTCCTGCTTTTTTTTTTTTTTTGAAGCTCCTCCTGAGCATAGCACATGATCTTTAGAAATTTGCCTCTGAACTTGAATTACATGGAAGGAACTTCGAAGAGTTTCCTCTTTTCATTTCTCACATCATCAGCGTATAATTTCTGCTTGAGTAATGCTACAACATCGGATTTATTGAATAAAGTCTAGATTGCATTGTCTCATTGTTATGAGCCTGGTAATCATTTGACACAACAAATCAGTTGTAAGTGGTTTTGTTTAGAAAGTTAATTATCTGGTATGATGAAAGAACTATTTAGGAGACCTCGTTATCATATCAGCAGGCAGCCTTGGATGAATTTTAAATGTCAAACAGTCCACAGGTAGGAGTGACTTAATGCCCATGGAAAATGTTGCTTATAGTGCTGGCATTGTTGGAGTTGGGCATGTTGCACAGAGTCTGCTGACTTCGATAACGCAGACGTGGACATGATTCGCTGTTCTTGGACTCCTGCCATTAGCCTGGCTGAAAATGTTTTTTTTGTTTGTGTGGCAGTAAAGGCCGAGGGGCCAAAGGAGCTTAGTAAGAACAAGCTACACTGATGTTAGCTTTGGTACAACTTGAACTTTATAGCTTGTGTGGTAACTAGTTCAAAAGTAAATGTAAAGATGTGGAGTTTACATGAGCAAGGAGAAACGATACTATATATGTTTAGTTTTAATTTATGAAACATCATGGAGAAATGTTGGTTTTGCTTTGGTTTATCTGCAAGCACAATGCAACGAAAAATAAGCGGACCCCCTGAAATGTTCAAATTTCCTCCTAAAATCAATCATTGTCGCTCTGTAAATAGAGAAAGGAACAGTACAGTAAA